>NC_092823.1:62352759-62661092 GCF_023375885.2 Dermacentor andersoni | reverse complement strand
GCCTGCAATTTCATAAAAAGTGTTCCCAAGCACTTGGCAGATATAAGCTTGGCTCCATCAGAGAGAGACAGAGAGCCATGGTTGACACTGCATGAGATCAGTGCGGGTGCAACGCTATTCCCGCAAACGACGGTTTATATAAAAAAAAAACTTTCGGCAGAACTCATCTCAAGATGACTGTCAGCGGTAATGCGAATAGCGATCGACCATTGCAGCGAAAGACAATATAACTGTTGTCACGTTTATTTACCGCGCGTAGTGGTAAGTGTGAGACTTTTGTTGTTTCGGCTGCATGCCAAATACTTCAATATTATTCCACTTTACTATGGCACTGACCTGCCAAGGTAGTCCATGAGCGCGGAGACCTGACGACATTTGTATGACGCCGGTGCATTGACGATGGAATGACCATGACGGAAAGATATCGAAGGAACGACAAAGACAATTAGCGACGACCATGAGATGTCAGTTCTTAAATTGTGAAGACGGTATAACGACGACATCGTGGCGACGACAACATCAATACAAAGAGATGACTGTATGATGAAGATGGCGTGCAGACGAAAGTGTAACGTCAGCCGGAAGAAAATCCGGGAATGACGCTCATTGCACGTTTAATGCGTAATGACGAAGACCGTATGACAACAGATGCAGGATTGCGTCTGTGTGACGCCGCAATGGTGACGACGGCATGATAACGGGAGTATAATCACAATTGAATGAGGACAGCATCATTACGATAGAATGACAAACAAGGAATGACGTCGATGCATCGACTAAGGTGGTGTGATGCAACACGCTGGCAATGGGATGACAATACTGACGCAATAACGATGGTGAAACGCCAACTTGGCGACGATACCATGACTACAGCGGTATGGGAACAACGACGCGATGATAGTCGAATGCGAAACTGAGATTTTGACGATGGCACTGTCACGACAACATTCCGACGACGGTATGAAACAAATCGATAACGACGACTGTGCGATGGCGGTGCAGTGACGGTGATGGCATTTTGACTTTCGCGAATAAATACTAATACCGCATGAGTATGGTTATAATAATAAACGGTATACGTTTGCTACTTGGTGCTGTTTATTATCGTGATGTACATTTTCTACTTTTGTTTGAGCGAGTGCGCTCTGTGATAAATATTAGTAGGTAAATGAGCATCGCTGTGTCCTGCAACAAAAAAAAAGACAATCAGGACATGTTTCTGGATGCTGACTCATCTGAGAGCGAGGTGATGGATTGGTCTCCTCCATCTGACAGAAATCGGAATTGTGGCCAAGGGCCACTAGAACACACGATGCCCTTCAGCACTGGTCGCGTTATGGAGATACAAAGAGCAATCAAGTTTAGACTGTGTAACAGAACTATGGTTGCTAACATACATGTCAAATCTAGTCACCTTATAGGAAAAACAGGCCCAAACTAGGTGTCACCTAACTGACACCGCTCTATGGGGTGCGGGCATACTACGCAATGTCAGATGTCATGTGAGCAGAAAATGTCAACTGATCAGCACGCTGTCAAACCATGCGGTGTCGCCAGCTATCACATCACACTTTTCACCGGCCTGCCCAATGGCTCGACGCCAAACGTTCCAAGCAATAATTATTAGAGCAGCTTCCAGTGCATGTGTCCTGCTTGTACAGTGTCTTCAATGGCGGTGGGTGGCTCTCAAACCTGAGTCTCCGCACTGGAAGATGATGGCTATAAATGAGAATGCGAAAATGCGCCGCTAAAATTGCCATGGATGGCGAATTCGGCCTAGTCGTGCACAACTAACTAATTTGTCGCAATAAATACGGTTTGGTTTTCTGGTACCGTTGACTCAACGTGTGCACGACCGGGCCAGGCGTGTTGGTCCAGCTTCTGTTAAACCGGCTCAGATGGTGCCTGGCTTTCGCTCACACACGTCGGGCTGAGCCCGTTGTTATTATTCTTTTTTGTCGTGGCACCTTAGACCTTCTCTAAGCACCAAACCTAAGGGCACTTTTGGCAAATCCTTACACATAAGCACCGAAAAATAGAATGTAACTTTCGCTCGCAGCTTTCAGAATGCCGCTTTCGAGCAGTTCCTAAAAATAATACCTAGAACGCCTATGCACTCTTTGCTAATTTAGTGGTTAGGTATCCGAAAACTTGAGTAAGTTTTAAAATGCGTCCTTAGTATACACGAGTGCACAATTTCAGGGCTTCAATTTCGCAGTTTTCACAGGTGTCATAAAATTAAAGACGAAAATGTAAAACAATATTTTTTTAATCACCTTCACCGATATTGCCTTTTCTGATGCGGCCGATTTCTGCATCCACTGGATATCCACCCTGAGATGCCAAGGACACATATCTTTCGCATGCGATTGCTAATATATCCTCTGATTAACACAAAACATATAGCAGTCTAATGTTACAGAGTAGCGGTCTCTTGAAGGCGCATACTCTAAATGATAACTCGTTGGCTTTCAATATCCACATGAGGCAAGACGAAATCGCTCGTTTGCCCTCTTTTATTTCATATTCACTTTTTTCTCGATATCTGGTCATATTTCAGGTGAAGAGAATTGCTATTGGTCATCTTTAAGAAACACATGCTATGAGCCGGATATCTGAATCTGTCGGGCACACATCTCCGGATTGTATATGTCTTGTAGATTTGTGGTGTCGCACCATCTTTTGAAAAATTCTTCGCAAATTATTTGTTTCCTTTCGTTGTAATTTTCTTGCTTGGCCTCCCCTACACTTACGCTGATCCACAGTTCACATTGTCGCTTGCGGGGGGTGGGCTTCTGACCTGCAACTGCAAAAACAAACCAAAGAAAAAAGGCAATCAAATTGGCCAGTTTAATTAGTTATGCTCCAAAGTTTTCTACAGTGGAACATTGAATGCACGCTGGAGCATTTGCACGCCAGTGATTTAGCCGCCTACTGCTTAGTAGCAACAGATATACAATGTAAGGTTAAACCGCATGGCAAGAATTAAAATCCATTTCCTGAAAACAAGCTAGCACGTATACCGCTGAAAGCTTATGTGACGTGTAGCCAACGCCGTGCGTGTGATAATTGGTTATATCAACAGTCACCATTTAGAAAAGCGTGGACAGGAAACACTCAAAGCCAACTAAAAATCTGACCATCGTAAAAGCGGCGATAGAAAATAAACGACAAGGCACTTGCGAAAGAAGCAGGGTGTTTTGGTTACTGATCCTTGTAAACGATATGGCGGATTCAATCACATAATCATCCCATTGTTGCTGTTTTGTCTCCAGTCTCCTGAATTGGGTTTCTTAACGTGCGTAAACGGATAGAGTCCTCCCTGTTTAAATAGTACGAAAATGGTACATTTTCTTGGTGTCCAGAATTGGAGCAGCTGCATTTATTTGTACTGCGATAACAAATCGGTCACTCTCGAGGGAACTTGCCATTTCCCTTAGAAACATGCAAGACGCTGGATTGCCGATGAATTTATAGTTATTCTAATATTACTTTGCACTGTCGCCATTGTATTATTTCGGACAAATAACCATTTTCGTATTAAAGAAATTTTTTTTATATTCGGCCCGCCCATTTTTAACACGAAGCAACCGTTCCTTTTTGGCCGCTTAGGTTTCAACTAAATGGCTGCGCCGAGGAATATCATAAGAAGCCAACAAACACTCACACCAAGGACAACATAGGGGAAATTACTTGCGCTTAATAAATGAATAAAGAAACGATAAATTATTGAAAATGAAAGTCGATGAAAAAATAACTTCCCCCAGGTGGGGAACGATCCCACAACCTTCGCATTTCACGTGCGTCGCTCTACCATCTGAGCTACCGCGGCGCCGTTTGCCCATCCACTTGAGTATTTATGAATCCTAGTAAAACCCTGAGAGTGTTAGCCAACGCCACCACTCACAAATTTTGGCGGCGGATGTGGAACATCCTTTCTGCCACAGGCGTCACGAGAACTTGATCTTTCTGGGCGAAGGCTACCGGTCAATAAACCCAGAGGTGGGATCGTTCACCACCTGCGGCAAGTTGCTTTTCTGGCGTTTCGAGGAAGCACTTGTTTAAATATTTTTCTTTATGATTTTTGAATGCAACATTCCTAGGTTCAGGTACCATGACGAGTGCAGCACACGTAAGGTTTCGGCTGAATTTGTATCACTTACTCGTAAAGAGTCTTGGAAAGGAAGGTATAGCCTACTGAAAATTGATTCATGCTTGAAATTGATTACTGCTGTCGAAAACCTTTTGATCAGTTTGTAACAAGAACATCAGCTGGGCCAATATACTATTTGGGTCCCTTCTCTGGCACAGAACGTGTTATTTCGATAAACTGCACCTCATGCAAATGAATTTAGAAAGTAGCATCAGTATTGCGAGCCTTCGAAGGCCGAAGCTTGCTGTAGAAACCTGTTAATTTGATGTTACTGAATTGCGATGCTCTCACTGAAGGTAATAATATTTTGCAATTTGATCCACGAAATATATTTGGCCTCTCACATGATACAGTTCTTGCGAGCGCTCTCCTGAGGGCATGTATATAATGAAAGAAACGTGAAAATACCGTCAGAGATTCCAGCAAGCATAACAACTTGAGGTAGAAATTTACGTGAATTCAAACGACAATTGCTTTCGCCGAATGATGGTAAACCGTGAGAGATATGTTACAAGATTTGAGTTTCTGAAGGAACGGGCAACTTTGCGGCGTCCTTTGTGAACTTACAAGTCGTGGTAAACGTCAGCTGGCGGACGTCAACAACGGCACAGCGGCTGTTGCAGTACATGATACGCCAAAATGGTGGGGAAAGAGCATATCCGTATTCACCTGTGTCGGAAAAATACCAGTTTCATTTAAGTCAAACACTACACACATTCTCCTGCAAACGCGTTGGAGGCGGTATCTTAGTTTTCACTTTCGCAAAACTAACAGGGAGCACTTTATCGAGAGCGGGAAATGAATTTGAGATTTTTGGAAGTGTTGATCGTAGAAAAAGACACTAGGCGTTATAAGTAAAACATCAGTATAAAGAATCACCTACGTATTTTTACGGGGTGTTTCTTTCACGTCAGCAGGCTATTGGGCAAACTCATGGAAAACAAACAAAGAAGTGCTGTAATGCAGACTTGTATTTGCAAGTGTAAATGGCACGATCAGTAGTAACATTATACGATGCAAACATCTCAGCTGATGGTAGGAGCTTTGCGTACCTGTTGTTCTAAATCCATAATTATATTTTATTATAATTTAGATTCTTTGTATATGGGGAGTACTTATTACTTATTGCTTTTGTGCAAAAACAATTCAACTCTATTAGGAGTTGCGATTAGTGGGTCATTTCTCAATCGTTTAGCCTGTTTCGTCTATTTCAAATTAATGCAATTCGTTATTCCCCCATTTCTAGACGGTGCGTTAAAGTTTTCTAATTAGTAGAGATGTGTCTCTGCGCGGCTCTTGGCTACTTGAGGAGCGGGGGGAAGCGAGGGTTGGCACATCGAAAGTGGGCCCTATAGAGATTACGTGCGTGGTCTCTGGGATTATATTGACGAATCGCAGTCGTCATTGCTGAAGAGCATCCGGTATGAATTCCACTGACCCACTGACAGCTATAGTAAGGTGTACCGTAGTGATGGACGCCCTCGGGCGGCGTTCAAGTAATACGCAAATGTACCACGAGGACACGTCGTGACTCAGCACGCAAGTCAGAAGCTTCGGGGAAGGAACATCGCCCAGACAGCTGCCGGGTGTCTCATAACGCTGGCAGGATCAGGAGTGCCGCCAAAAGCTTTGCAAGCGTCAGACCTCCAAGGTGCATTGACTAAGACTAAAGGCAAACCACTGGTGTTAGTCGGCGTTGATTAATAGAACACGTTGGCTTGATCTTTACTGTCCCTTCTGCTAAGACCTGTGCATTCACAAAGCCTATGCCAAAATCGGAAGGCAGAAATGTGTCCATGCTGCACCGTTGAGCTGATAAAAAGATGCCTGACAGTGCATCCTCTTCACTCGGTTGCTGTCGCAGCATAACGAACCCTACGGTTCTGAAGCTTTTAGATACCTTCGTGCTCGCTTCGTGTATTCCCGATTGAAGCGGGACAGCATGAAAGCGCCAATGCGCCTGGATCGTCTGAATAGTTTTTCATCCTGTAAAAGGGTGCCGCCACGAGAGTTGATAAAATATTTTTCGGGTTTTTACGGCTGCTACCTTGGCATTGCAAAATACAACCAGGCCAATTAAAAACTTCATTGCGCTAAGTTATGACACATTCATACCATGCCATTCCTTGAAAATCTTTATATACTCTAATTAGATGACGCGATGGGGGTTGGCATTCATTCTGCTATGACATCAGTTATACAGTGAATTATTGTGACATAAAGCTGCATGGACAAGCTTCTCGGAAGAATAATTTCAATACGCACCTGTAGCAACTACATCAAATATGCTTCAACGGAAGGTTTATTTACTTTGGCGAACATGAATTTCATCCCGAAAAAAGCATCATAAAACGTATAATAAATAAAATTTTCGTGAGTAACTTTCTCGCTCTAACCGTTAAGACACTTTTCATATACGGACAACATCAGTTTGATTTTCTTGAAGCACATTTGCCCCAAGATTTTCACTAAGAAATTGGACATTCAGTGACCCATTTTTGAATTCAGGGAGTTGCATCTAAATACAACAGTAACGCTGACAATGACGCTGCGCCGTTAGTGACGGAAATTCCATCCATCTGTTAACATTGATCACCGTTAAACATATAGTATTTAAGTATAGGTTTGTGCACTTCGTCTATGCTGCATGTTGAATATAAACAAAACAGTGGTGCATACACGGGCAAGAGCATATTTGTGTCAGATTTCAAAACGTTAGCAATATTTATGTAACTAGTAATAGTTCATCATTTATTAAAGCTTTATTGCGAGCAATTCTTCTCCGGGTCAGTTCACTTCTTGACATGCATCCGGGGGTTTTCGTGGTGTGATACAGGAGGTAGTGCAAGTCTTAAAATTTCAGCCAGTAGGAAAAAATAGAGAGAACACGGCGTGCAGAGTTGGCATAAGTGCGTTCTGACTGAATGTCATTAAAGGTTGGTGCGCCGAAAGCAAGTGTTTAGAAATATACATGCAGGGCACCGCCTGCTCTAGATTTCTGTCGCACTTGAACTAGTGTGAAAATCCCGAAAACTGCGTTCCCGCTCTTCACGAAATACTCCCCGAACACTGCGTACCGACGCAAGTTAAAATCATTTACCGCAAAAGTGACCGTACAATCTGCGTGCGTTAGTTGAATAAACTTCATTTGTTAGAGACGCCCATTACATTTGAACCACTCTGGGCGCCTACATATTATTTATTTATATATACACACACACACACACACATATATATATATATATATATATATATATATCATGGGTCATTGCGGCGTTTCTTTACTCGATCTCTCGGCTGAAGAGCCGCAATTAATCGGGGTTTGTGTAGAGTAGCCTACATGAGCTTCTTACTTTTCCAGTTTTAGCTGTGGGTGGAGAGAACGCACGTTGTCAGTCAGGTTTTCGATTGTAAAGAGGAAAGAAACCGCTTGCCACAGTTCGAAAAGTGCAAAATTATGAAAAATATAATTCGAAAAGGTAAGAAGGGAATGTAGGAACAAATACAAATTGAATATATACCAGGCTACAAGCATTCTGCACAGAAACATCATGTACACAATATTATAAAGGCCGGTTCTCTGGCTGAAACGTCCCATTCTGCCACTATTTCTGTAAGTAACCTATGAACGAACAAAGACCGGCTGAATTTATATATATATATATATATATATATATATATATATATATATATATATATATACAGTTACACAAAATGAGTGTACACATCTGCAGTATAAGGTTAGCAATACGCAGCAGCATCAATAGATTTCGGGAACTGGTCGAAGTATGAATCTATTCATCAAGTCATCATCAGGGTGGTAAGACTATTTATTTAGTAATTTAAAATTCAATTTGCAAATCAATTTACCACATACCCGTAGTAGTTTTGCGTGTACTTACGCATCACAGCCGTTGGATTCACAAAGTCCAAACCTGTCTTTCGTAAGCTTGCTCCTCCTTTGAGTTTACGCGCATAGAAATGCAACTGAAATATTGCAATGGGCCTGAAACAATAAAAAAACGTCAGTCTCAGTTTAAACTTCAGCGTGCCTTACAACTTTTTTTCAGACAAATTGAAAATGTATATGTAATATCTTTCGCCAGCTTTCAGAAATCTATATTGTAGCTGCCTCCTTCACGCGTGTGTGAGCAGAAAGAATGTTTCTGTGCCCTGAGTAGCAATCTGGAAAACAGCGACTGCTAAGGAAGCGACGTAAGCGCTGCCGAATAAGCGCTGCAGATATGCTTCTTGTTTTAATTGGCAGAGCGCAGCCGTTATTTCTAAATAACCATCCGGACACCGTAGGCGAGTTTTCTACGTCACCAGGATGTTCCGTAAAAGTTCAAGTGCGTTAAGCTTCCAGCGCACACCATATGCTGTGGGTACGAGGGTGAGAGGTGACAGACGGTACCAGAATGATTGATGCACGCAATCGTGTTCTGCGCGATGCATTCTAACTCACATCATCAGTGCTTACAAGGCAGAAGGGATGGTGGAGCCAAGGTGAGGGCCCGGTACCGCAATCGAGCGGTCGCTAGGTAGAATGGGTGAGCGTGCGTCTATACTTCCGGCATTGCCGTGGCTGCACAGAGCGGCCTGCGCGGCTGAGTGCACACACGGTCCGCACACCTTATCTTGCAGGTGTTTTAGCGTGCTCGCAATGCTTCGGCGAGCCGAGATAGTTGTTGGGCTCGTTTTCATGGTCCTCCTGCGCGCCTAGGTGGCTTTGCCAGGATCAACAATTAAGAAAAAGGAGCAACTAATTCACTAAATGCCGAAATAGGTCACTAGTTCAGGATCAAAACAAACTCGTAGTCAACATAATCACGCTCAACCGCCTTAACTAAGACGCAATACTTCTAACCGTCATACTTGTCCAGTGTAACTCGCAATCACGCTCACCAACATCAGACCACGTCTTGCAAACTTGTGTTGAGGCTCGCCATAGTAAGAGTGAGATTTTAATTCGATTGCAAGCTTTTTACAGAACGTAACGCGAATTGCGGTAATGCTGTATATAAGCATGCACCTAACCCCTTTCGCGTCAACTTTATTTACTGGGCTGCCCATGGTCAAATGGTAACCGCGTTGGGTTTCTCTGCTGAAGGAATCACGTTCAAAGTTAGTCGTTGGAACTACAAGAGGCACTAGGTACCTATATATTACCCATCAACTTGGGTCACTTGGTGTGGCTCTCATATTTAATAATAATTTTCACTGCGATCTGAACATTTTCTAGTTATATTGTGCAAACAATCAATTTTTAAGCCTATTACAGATGCCATATGCCATCTGTGCAGAGCAACAATGACAGTCACAGTGGGTAGCTGCCCAATAAATCATTTACCGCCATCATAGATCAGTGGATATGCACGACGATGAACCTCTCTCACGCAAACTTGGCTGAAATAACATCTGTCACTGGGTATGTACCTGTTTTCATGTAATCATCATAAAAACATATCGTCCCTAATTGCGCTCACATCACAAGATGACAGTCAATCACATTAGAGTCGCCAAACTATTACAATGAATGAATGTGCTGCCGATTTCTTTCTCATTCAAGTTATATTTGGCAGGACAATTCTTGTATTACATCATCTGCAATTTCAACGCTACATTGTATGGACAGAGGAATGAAGGTTTTGCACTATTTTATATCTAAGTGACGCCGAACAAATTCCGTCCTGACGTTTTGATATTTTCACCTTGGTATTCTTCACTCATCAGTTTATTTTTTAACTAAGGTAATTTTCTAAAAAACTTAAGTCATGAGTACTTTCATACCTCCTTCATTAACATATTTTTCATTGTTGTTTCAGTTATTGTGTCTCCTCACTCGTGTAGTATTCGGAATTTCATTTCCTTTTTTCCATTCTACCTCTGAACTCTTTTAATAAAAGTTTCTTTCACTCTACCTCCGGCCGTGAAATTTTTCGCTCGGGCCCCTAGTGCGCTAGACTCCTTGGATGAAAATCGTCATCATTATCATCATCATCATTATTATCGAACTACGTGGCCGGTTGATTTGATGTCGTTAAGCAGGCCATGAATTTAGGAGGGCTTGTCGAGGAAAATGGCTATCAGCGCAATGCACCGACATCTTGCAGAGGAAATGTAGGCGATTAAAGCAAAGAACTGTAAGGAAATGTGTAAAATATATATTTCTTTTTCATTGCAGCACATTGCATTCTATCACATCAGTGCCTTCTACAGCTTCTGGTTGTGAACTGCCACTCAGATGGGCAGCTCTTCATCGAATTAAATGATTTACCGTCCACGTAAATGTACTAATATGCTCAATGTAAATGCGAATGTATGGAGAATAACGAGAATTTTGACAAAGACCTCAAGTCCTCTTTTAGCAGAAGTATTGTGTCTTGAGAAATTTTTCTATCGTCTTACCAATAAGAAGTGTTGTCTGCAGTGTTATCAGGATGCAGCTTATACGTGGAGCTCAAGTTGCGATAAGTGAACGTCGCATTCAGCGAGTGTTGCTTCCTATCTATCTTGGGCGCAAATGGAACCATGATGCACATGGAGTCGTTGAGCCCCCCAGTGACATTGTAGGTCCTCTTCAACATCACGAATTGTAGGCGACGTGCAAAAAACTGCAATGGTGAAAAAGACAACAAGTGATCAAAAAGTTCCTGATGACATGATCAACACAGTTGACATTATGATTCAACTTTACTTGCGCGGGAAAGCTTAACATATGGAACTTGAAGAATACAGTGTTAAAGAAGTAGTGCTGTGAAAAGAAGATATACTTTTAGTCTTGTGTCGTCGGCGTCCTATATTACATGCTGCTTCATTCAAGTTCAGAAAATACAGAGTAGCCCAACACAATACCCCATTTAGATATATTATAGGGACCGTCGAATATTTCTATTGCTGAATAAAATTTGATAAAAATATTCTTTAAATGAAACTTCCAAATTATGTATTGAACATAGATTTTGTTAAGTCGGACAAATGCGATATATAATTTTGATAAAGCCTCGGAAAAAAAGGGGCTTCGTGACCCGATTTGCGTTACTTCTTCACAGGCACTACTGAACGTATCTAATCCTGTTAGCAAATAAACGCCCTGTAAGTAAGAGCTTGTAATTCAAAAACAACTCATTAGTGTTATATTGTGCACTGTGACAATAAAAGTAAAAAAAGAAAGGAACAGCTTGCAATTGATGCACAAATAGTGTTGGGTTCGTGAAAGATAAAAATGTGATAATACATATCTTTAAATTGTTTAAACGGGATAAGAACACGGTGTGTATGGTTAAGTGATAAGTTGCTCAGCCTAAATTGAGGAAACAAACTCACATAGAGGTTGGCTAAAAGTGAGGCATCAATTGTGAAAGGCTAAATTTATTCAGCACAATGTATCTGCACTTAGCGTTTGCTCAGAATCCCGTGTCCCTACCAAACAACGACTGATCGAATGCGGCAGAATTATTTCAAAGATTCCCCACTCATGTCACTCCCTCGCCTTTTAGACTCCAAGAAGTGCCTCTGTGCCTTGCATATTCTCAAGAAATGAATATTCTACAATTTAGAATATCAGATTCCCAAATAGAATGCGAATTCAATAGCACAACCTCTGAGACAGGTATTGAAATTCGGAATACTGCTTGCAATAATTAGAAAACAGGTACGAGTTGTTATCCATTTTGGTTTTGTTTTCACAATCCTGCTTGCGGTCAGAAAGAAACTAGTGGAGCACTAACGACGTTTGAGTTGTTTCTCTTTTGCAGTTTATCTCTTATTGTTAACGCACAGCGACACGGTCACAGAACAGGTCGCTATCAGTCTGATTAGAAAGTACATCGTTATGCGGTCTCCTGTTACTAGAGAACTTATAGTTGCGGTCCTTCTTATCCGTATTGGGATTGTGACTTTTTCAATATTTTACAATTGCACCCTTGTTCAGACATACTTATGGGCTCCGTAAAGGTGAACTTCAAGAGTCACGGTCACTTTGACATTTCGCAAAACACAAGGGCATAGTCTTAATATGTTTGGCGTTAGAAAGCACCTGGCCAAGAAGTGAGTGCAAGTAGCAGCAGACGAGGCTTATAAACTGAGACACCTTTTCATTATAACTGCAGGTGAATCTGCAAGCAATATAAAAGATAACGTGAAACATTTCTTGATAAATTATTGCTTGCCACGTATACGTAAAGACAGATTGTGTGTCCTACGGATGCATGCTGTCAACGTTTGTGAATATCTAAACCAACAAGTCCTTAAAGGATACATAGTAGAAGGTCGCAAGACCGAGGCGGTGTCCGTCTGCTTTGGTTGAAACTCTTACACTCGTGGTCACTTGTTCACTAATGCAGTAGTCTAACGTACTATAACAAACAATATGGAAGGCTGCACAACAGCGCATGGTACAGGTTTAAAAAGATAATTATTTCAGCAATACACCGCAGGCACTGTTGGAAACAATAGTAAGGCGAAGCACTTTACGTCATCTTTCGTTCGAACGGCATGATGTTATCTAGAGGACAAGCAGGAAATCTTCGGCAGCATGACTCTGATATTTCCTTTAGATATCGAAAACACTGCAATCGTAGTCAAGTGCACCGATAAATATTTGTCGTGTGAGAATGGCTATACGCAATGAGGATCAGAAATGGAGCGTAGACAGAAATTACCGTTGATGGCGCCTATCTGCTGCACAGCCCCTCCCACAATCCTTACCTTGACAGCATGGTGCTACTCGCACTGATGAAACAAAGTGGGATGACGGGAATGACATCGGTGAAGCTAACGACGCGTCCCTTCTATCCACTTCATGTTTTTTTTTCTGGTATGGTGAGTACGTCATCGCTAGGCACAATTTATATTCCTAGCAGCAGGTTCAAGTATTACCATTCTAGGAATTCATCGTCTATTCATATTCACCCGTGCTTAACATTTTCTGCAAATTTCGATTCCATTGTAGTCAACTTTTTTCGCCACTAGACTACTGCTAAGCCCTTAAGCAAACAATTTCAATATTTCATAGGTCCTGACTAACTTGCCAAGGACTGGGCTTGTTGGTATAGCATATTACAGGCTCGAATGCGCAACATTTGGACGACACACACAGAAAAAAACACACACCACAGAACGCTAACACAATTAAAAGGTCGCATTGAAGTGGAGACGAAACTTGCCAAGGTTGAGGACTGGGCGTGTTGGTATAGTATATTAGAGGCTCTATAAGCACTCTGTGGTGTGTGTTGCTCTTCTGTGTGTCGTCCAAATGTTGCGAAATTGAGCCTGCAATATCCTGACTAAAATTAGGCATTGGAACACAAACAAAATTTGAGCTTACTATCGAGTAAAGATACCAGGTTTAAGCACGCTAATATAGCTTTCGGAAGAAGATCGAAGAAAAAATATTAAACGAATGGCAATCCGACGTGCAACACAGAGACAACGAGACGCAAAGACAAGAAGGAACATCGTAACAATTGAACTGACACCTGAAAGTATATTTTGAACAATATCGTAATATTTAAAAGCACCGTTCAAAGACATGAAACCATGTATGAGTCCTCTTCTTGCCCAGGCACACAGAACCATGACATCCGAATTGCGGTAACCGTGATATAGATCAACTGTATTCTAATAATAATAATAATATATGGGGTTTTACGTGCCAAAACCACTTTCTGATTATGAGGCACGCCGTAGTGGAGGACTCCGGAAATTTCGACCACCTGGGGTTCTTTAACGTGCACCTAAATCTAAGTACACGGGTGTTTTCGCATTTCGCCCCCATCGAAATGCGGCCGCCGTGGCCGGGATTCGATCCCGCGACCTCGTGCTCAGCAGCCCAACACCATAGCCACTGAGCAACCGCGGCGGGTAACTGTATTCTAGGTAAGCTAAACATCAATTTTGTTTTCAATGAGCTCTCAATTTTTTTATATATATTTTCGCTGTCATTCTGTCATTCTTTGTGTACGACACGGCGACTAACAGTATTACGGAAATTGAAGTCGGTCACCACTCGTGAAATAAACGGTGCTGTTGTTAGTTCGACAGCACGCAGATTGCTACGTGACACTTCCCCATAGAAATGAGCGAGGGGACGTGGTGTTCCGTCATCACACAGTTAGGTCGGTGCTCCAGGCTTGGCCTTTCAAACCTGCGACTCGCGCAGCCTTCCTAAACACGTCGCCACTTCGAACTCAGCTCTTGATTCATGTGACGCTGATATCACTGCCGTAACTGAAACCTGGCTGCTTCCAAACATTAATGATCATGATGCTTTCTCGAGCGTCTCACAATTTGCAATTTATCGATGCGATCTCATGTTGCACCTTGGCGGCGGTGTACTGCTAGCCATTAAAGAAGCATGTACTGCCGCTGGTTACCGCTGTGAACTCTCAACTAGGAAACATTTGTTCAGTTGCCGAGCTAGGTTATCGTAAATTTATGTTTGGTGCGTGTTATCATCCGCATTAGTACGCGAGGGACGTTCTCAGTAAGTCACGTGACCTGCTAGGCACTATTAACACTCAGTTTCCAAACACTCCATTCTTTCTATGGGTGATTTTCATATCCCAAGCATACAATGGTTTTCAGTTGCGCCTACAGATCATCCCCCAGCTGCAAAATCCAACAAATTTTTTGAATCAATGCTCATTGTTTGCGCTTTCGCAGCTGGCCTGCAAGCCAACCAGGCTTGCAAATGGAACAGCCAACACGCCAGATTCAATACTAACGTCACGCCCTGAACTTGCGTCTAATATTTTGTTCATACGTGGTTTAAGTGACCACCTACTTCAGAAATTTGGTATTAACGCTATCTCAAGGAAGCACGCGAGTACTAAACTTATCTTAGATTATGATATAGCAAACTTTGAATCAATTAACAATAAAATATCAAATTTTCTCGAATTCTCTAATAACTTGGATAACCGGACTGCTGACGATAACTGGCAGCTTTTAAAAACTAAACTTCACGAAATCGTAAAGAAGTGAATCCTCTTGCGCAAGCTCTCCTCCAATATCAACGCTCCTTAGTACTACGCTCTCTTAAAATGCCTGCGAAATAGAATGAAGCGGGCATACCGTGCCGCTCAGACTTCTGACACACATTGTAATGCCTGCCCTACTGCTAACAGTATGTACGTCTCAGTACCAACTCTAGCTAGAACTAAATTTCTTCACGAAACGTTGCCTGCCATGTCAACTAACAATCTCTAAATGTTTTGGCGAATGATTAACCCTTCTAGTCACAATATTATCAACCTTGTTAACGATACCGGTGCTACTATATCAGATGACGAGTGTTCCTCCGCTCTTAATGAAATTTTACCAGTAACCAACCTACCTCTCCCACCGTCCCACCCCGAATACCGTCCTATAATCCCAAGAATCATCAATTAATGCGGTGCTGCTACGGAAATAGATTCACTAAAAAATTCTTTCTCGCCTGGCACAGACCTAATTAATTAGAAGAATGTGAAAAAATACACTACCTCGTATTCGACATTATTCTTTCGGAAGTTTTTGAGCAGTGTCGTGACATCCACCATATCCCCGCTGACTGGATGATCGGGAAGGTCATTCCACTCCATAGGTATGGTAATAAGACTTTGCCTAACAATTATCGCCCCATCTCCTTAACCAGCATTCCCTGTGTAATGTTTAAAATATTCTGTCGTCTGAAGATACGTAATTTCTAGAATCAATCCTATTTTATTCTTTTTCCGAACACGGCTTTCGAAAATCCCCTTCTTAAACCCAGCTTGTCTCATTCACCCCAAACTACACCTAATTTTGGATCGTACTTTCATGGCCGATTGTATATTGCTTGATTACTCAAAGGCATTCGACAAAATATGTCACAAACCACTTTTCTTTAAGTTAAACAAAGTTAATATACATACAACTCTTCTTAAGTAGCTTGAGTAGTTCTTGACTAACCGTCGTCATTTTGTTCAGTACAATGGTCACAGATCATCTGCTAAATCTCTCCATTGAGGGCTTCCACAGGGCTTCCACCGTTTTCGGTCACCTGATGTTCCTAATATGTATTAACGACCCGCCTGATTGTGTTTCTTCTAACATCCTATTATTTACTTATGACGGCGTCATTTTCCGTCAAATTTGCAACGATAACGACACTAATGCCCTTCAAACTGACCTTGACACCATATGCAACTGGTGTTACACATGGCTTATGCAACTAAATCCTAACAAGTGCCACGCTGGGCATGTAACTGGAAACTCATCTACCTCCAGCTGCTATTTTCTCAATGATGTTATCTTGCAGCCTGTTGCTTCCTACCGCTATCTCAGCCGAAACATAACATCATTCCTCAACTATACTAGGCACACAAGTATCATGATTAACAACGCTAACCGCAGGCTAGGTTACCTCCGTCAAAACTTCTCTGCCCCTTTATCTCTGAAACTACTTCTCTACAAAACACTAGTCAGAAAGACTTGAATACGCGTCTTCCATATAGGATCCCTTTTCTAAAACTCTCGTTATTGCACATGAACTTGTCAGCAATAACGCCGCTAGATTTATCACCACCAACTATCATCGCACAACTAGCATCACTGAATTCAGAAACGCACTCGAACTCAATCCACTTGCTACCCATCCCAAGCGTTCGCATCTGTACTTGTATTACAAAATCTATTATCGTACTCGACAGCTACGTCCTCACTGAATGCCCCCATCATCCTACACGTCTTCACACGTAAGCCGTGTCAACAAAGTCGGTATTGCACCGTGCCGAACGAAAACATACCTTGACTCCTCCATACCGCGTACTTCTAAGGAACTGAAAGGCCCTCTCAGATCCACTGACTGCATTCAAGACCCTGTTATTTGTCGCGCACTCGTATCCATCACTGTGCCATACATAGTTCTAACCTTAGCTGTTATTTGAACATGTAGTTCTACTTTTATTTCTATACCCTACTAGCTCTCATTGTATAATAAGGAACTCACATTGTGTATAGGTTATGTTTCCCGTATAATTTACTCTGTTATCATGTACCATTCCCATTTGTAATGCCTCCGGGCCTTGAGGGTACTAATAAGAAATAAATAAAAACAAATTAATTAATTAATCATATCAGTGTATTGCAGTGCTCATTCACGTATTCTGAGGTTATAAACACACTGATAATTGTGTTCATTTCTGTAATTTTAGACCTTACTACTTGGCTTTTTATTAGGACAAACAAGTACGCACGTGTGCTCTTGGACCAACAGCCTGTATTCCCTAAGCCATCTAATTAGCTGGGGATTTTGCGATGAGATATTGCTGCTAATCTACAATAATATAAAGAAGATACTATTACTACTTACGTTCCAGCCATCTCTTACTATTGAATTTTCCATGAGTTGAGTGCTACCCTTTCCGCATTGCGCTTCGCTGACAAAAAAGTAGATAACGAGCAAAGCATGAATCAACATAATAATGCTCACATCCACCTAAACCGGTGCTCTCCCTAAAGGAAACTGGCTCCGTCTTTTCGCTGTGAAAACCTCGCCTTCCGATTCTCCGCAATCTTCTCGTGCATTATCTGCGTGGGTTCTGCGCCTAGGCAACATGTTATGATTATGAAGCTGAAATGCTTCTGTATTTAGGAACAGAGTTCCAACTAATAAATGAAATGAAAAAAGGAAGACGTCTCCAGTGGCTGCTGATAGCCTGCTGTGTTCTTATTCGTAGCATTTGTTAGTAGGCAGCGCAGCTGGATAAAGAAGACCTCCCATGATATATTGTTCGGCTCAAAACTAACTCATTATTATAGGCCGTAACGTGTTTCGTTTGGTTCAAGTACACGAGCTTAGACGTAAGTGCAAAAAAGCGTAGTTTTTATTTCAAGGTATCTTTGAGAGCCTTACAGTGCGCACGCCAAATTAGAGGTTCACCACAATATTACTAGCGAGGCCGTATTTAAAACAAACTAGGCTTAATATTTTTATATAGTTCGAGTTTCTTCATCAACTATGCTCCTCAGAAACAAAATAAACATGTAGGGGCAAAAGCCGTGCTCTTATTCTTCTGTCAGGTACATGGAAAAGCCTCCATAATACACAAGTAGTGAAGGAAAAGTTTATTCAAGTTTGTTTATGACTAATATGATGGTTAATGGCGTTCCTGACTAGTTTGTGTTTTGGGACAAGAAAGGACTGGAAAGGTGCACTAGAAAACAAGAAACAAAGGTTACATTTATCTTTCGCACAGACGCTGGGCAAAAAAGAGAAAGCCAAGACATCGAACATCATATTTCAGGCTATAAGCATACACGACGCTCAGGCCAGAAACGGACATCGACATAAAAAATAAACAGTACCACACTATCCTTAGGTACGCCCATAGTTACAAAAGTTGTCAACGTCGTTTTACAGCTTCAATAGATGTGACAGGTAGCTCGTCGTTGCGTTCTAGGGTGGTCACGGCTAGCGGAAGTGGAAGTGTCACGGTTTCTGCGGCTGGCACCGTCGCCAGGACAGCGTTTGCGCCACGGCATGCCGCGCCTGCCTACGTTAAGGACACCACACCGAGGACCGGCCGCAACGCAAGAGGGCTGCGACCCAGAAACGACTCACGCGGACAGCGCCTCGGTGGGCCTCGACCAAGATGCGCCTTTCAGCGATTGCGCCTTGGCAGCAGCCGTTCAGCAGGCCTCGTCCTTGGTCTAGGACAGGCCTCCACATCTGAGCCGCTTAAACTGTAGCTGGAACAACCGAAGCAGCACTTCAACCCGAGCGGCGCACTTCTCTGGCGGACCCCATTGCATCGCTGCTTGAGTTCCTCCGCACCTTGCCGTTGTGCTTGCCTCAAAACATGGCTCTTATACACGACAAGGAATGGCCACACTGGATGGATTGAAACGTACAGCCAACAACATACCAAAATGGGTGAGAAAGAACATTCAGAAGGAAACATTTGGCAACTACCTCATATGAGAGATTTTGAGAGGCACTACATACGCACTAAATTAATAAAAAACGAATAAACACTAATCAAGATACTACAAAAATAAAAGTAAAATAAAACATCACACGGCGGCTGCCTTGCAAACATAACCTTCCGGATGCTTCAATGAAGATGTGTAGAGAAGTAATCATTGAACCATGGCTTGTGCCTAATTGACAGGCACCAAAAGTCAACATCCCCACGTAACATTTTATTTCTTTTCCTCCACCTTCCGCGCCTACTGCCCTCAGCTCGTCTTCTTTGCTTCACTTTTCATTTTCTTCAATCTTACACATTCTCCAAGTCCGGCAAATCACGGCGTACCAGCAAACAAAAAAAAGGAAAACACACAAACAACATTACAAAAAGGAATATTGTGCCTTTCCACCACAGCGAATAATAATAATGCTAAGAAAATAAATATCTGCCAGTACGGTGTTATCCTATGCCTACAAATTGACAGAAGATCAGCCCTTTCTAGATTATGGTAAAATATTGCGATAACTAATTCGTTTGGTTAAATTGCGAAACCACTCAGGCGTCAGCGTTTGTCTAGCACATAGCTGTAGATGTAAAGCACTTGGCGGTACTCATGAATTCGTTTAGATAAAACGATAAAATAGCGGTCGTATAACAAGGGTATTGTTTCTGTTTTGCCCGGGATGATGTGTTCCACATATTTTTAATCAAACAAGGTGCATCTAATGTGTGGCACAAGAATGCTCACCAACCCTTCCTGATTTGTTTTTTATCACGATGATTATTTGTCGTTTGCGTTTATTGACAGCGATTCAAGAAGGTAACTGGGGGCTTTTTGTCTTTGTTTATGAATGGCAGCTTAAGGTTTCAGGTGTTCGAATGTCCTTCTTGTGTATTTTGAGCTCGGAACAAAATGTTCACCCAGGACGAAATGTTCAAATATTAAAACAACGGGCACATCCACAACATGCGCCTAGGAGGGACAGGCTTCCTCTAGCAGTAATATATTCTCAGAGAAATGTTTCTTATTCGATTTCCGAGCTACGAAAGACACTTAAATAACAATGGCATTATCCAAAAGAAAAAACAGTAAGCTTTCTTCGAAATGCTTACGAGTTACATCATTCGTAAAATTTCTCTCGAATAAGTAGCGAAAGTTTCTGGTTGTAGTGAGGAAATGTCCCTGATATGAAGATAATACTGCCCTGACTGTGCCAGGCCAATATTATCCTGCTGTCGGTAGCAAGTAAAGCAATATTTTTTTCTCCTTGTTATTATAAGTCAGCGATGACATTACAGCAAGTCCGATGGTCAGTATGCCCCAGCTCTTGGTCAGTTCATCAAAACAATGCATTACTGTCTGGCCACAGTCAGCGCACACATGCCTACCCTTCCAGATTTCTAGGAAGCAGGAAAGCGGCGGTTGTTGTGTGCATCTCGCGCGTCGTGTCACCACTGCTTTGTTTTCACCGTGAAGCTTTGTGAGACATCCACAAGGCCACGTCGGGCATTGACGCACCACGTGAAAAAGGAAACAAGCAGGCGGCTTCAACGCAAACTTCTGAATATACTTGGAGGTACGCTTTAGTGAAACGCTAAGTGCAACTGCTATAAAACTGTCCATCTCCTGCAATTAGATTTTTAACGATGCGGTCACGTGCTAACGCGGTAAATTGGCATGATGCGGAAACCCCAACAAAATGATAAGACGGTGTCAGAGATCGACCAACTTTTAATGTGATCGGCATTACTTGGGAATCTTACTCACAATCCGGGTCGTTGTACTCTACCTAGCCTCTTACAATCCGTGGCTCAAGTTCTCCGCTATACATTAGGTATGCGCTGGCTGATATGTGGCGTAGCAGACATGGGCCGAAGAGGGAACTTGATGTTGGCTGGGTATGTATGATGCTGGCTGGGTATGTACACTGGGTATGTACCACTTGGTACCTGCCCGAAGACACAACTGCGGCATTGCGTATGCGATATTGGTATGTTCTTAATTTCGGCAACTGCCCCGAAATGAATGTAGAAAAGTGAAACAATGGCGATGTAACCATTTTTGTAATACTGCGATTAACATCTTTTGGGTACCTACGGCACTTTTAAGGAGCCGCATATCTGGCTATCTCTCTACTAGGAGCAATATGTTTACTTTAGCGATACTTTCTATCGTTGCTTTGACGAAGCAAGTTGAGCCGGAATATCTAGCATCAAAGTATTTGTCATTGTTCATATTGCGTCAGCATGCTGTGTTCATTGTGCCACAAACCTTACCGTTTGAGGCGGTTGATCACCTTTTGTCATACAATATCAGATATTATGGCACGGTTCTCGTAGGATTTTCTTGAACGCACGCGGTCTGCTTCGTGAAACGTACGTCAAAGAGAAGGTTGCCCGTTCCTTTCTTCAGAACCAGTGAAATTTAGTGTCTTCCTCGTTGCTGACTTTTCACTCAACGAGTTGTTTGAACAATCACGCTTTGTGTTACAGCAAAATTTCGAACCATGACCACAAAAGTAGAATGTCGAAACATCATTTCGTGCACTTTAGCGCACTCTTCTTACTTGAATCACAAAATAAATGCAGTCAAAGTCAGCACGATGTTTTCACCTAAGGGTGCGATCAAGAACTTTTCGCTCCAGTGATGTTATAGCAAGAGGAGGCCAATTTTTTTTTTGCGATGATCTCTTCTCTACAACACAGACGAGGATTCGCGCTTGAGCAAAAGGGCGCAGTATCAGACTGGCTCGCTTGACGGAGGCGGGAAGGTTGGAAATGTTCGCTATCATTGTATTGGCAAGACTGGCCGTCTTCTCTTCTGCAGGTAACTTTGAGAACACAAGTTTAGATTCGTGTAACAAGAGATTTAAAAAAAAAACTCACTGATCACAATGACGGTACCAAACCTTTCAATAACACACAGTGTAGAAAATTGATCAGTTAATTGTTTTTATTCAGTTCGTACCCTTATTACAGTATTAAGTAAAATACACCTACCTTACTCCATGAACATATCCAATGGCCACGTCATTGTACGAACAGCCGTAGTCATATTTCAGCCCATGCTCTTGTTTACGTAAAGAAATCTTATTCCTTACTGAATATATCTCTAAACACTGTTAGTTTATCGCATCGCATTATTATTTGAAAGTTGTAGCAGATTTGTTGGATATTGGCCAATAAATCCGTTAAAATGGCCACTACATTGTATTCATGCCCTAAAGCGATGATGTTATAACAACTTGCTATGCGTCACTAATCTATTCACTTCTGTAGATAACAGATTTCTTGTATACCCAACCATTCTGCAAGAGCGCACGACCGCTTCCAACTTCGTTCTCCAACTCACTGACGATATTATCCTTAATTTGAAGAAAAGTGATGTATTGGCATCCAAACTATTGATGACTACGAGCCGGGAAGAAGGCAGACAGATTGAAGAGGTAAGTTCGTGACATGTCAAGAAAATGTTTCTGCCATAGTACGTCGCTGGGGCAACTTCTTTCCGGGAATATTCAGCTTATAATTTTCAGTAAACGTCGTCTTACAATCAGGCATTTCATGAAATGTGCACTTGCTAGCTTATACGGAACTCGCGTTCCCCATTTTTTTTTTATTGCTAGTGAACATTCTTCTGTAAAGTCTGAAAAAAAAGGCTAGTCTGGTTAAGTATGAAAATACCCAGGCTAGATATATATCTACGGACACCAAAAACATTGGACGTTGGTGCTATTTCTGTTTTCCTAGAGATAGGAGTAACGATTCGACATAAAACACTTTTCAGCACAATATGTGCGACAAAATGCCCGCGCGCCCCAGTTTGTGCTTCTGTGCACAAAACAGTCGTTTAAAGAAGGATAAGCGGAACAATATTGTATTTTTGCCGGAAATTGTTATATTTCGTTACAAGTGCATGTGTCTGGAAATTTCACTGCTACAATTTGTAAATTGCAATATGTCCTGTGAAGAAAATACCTAAAAATCTCGTAATTACGTCCTCCTTTATTAGTCGATTAAAAACACCCGGTATTTCTCATCAACCAACGTAGTCGCAGGTAACAACAGTGAAATTTTTGCTCGCAGATCGATACGTCTGCTCTTCAAGAAAGTTTGTACCACGACGAATATCATCAGTCTTCTGTGATCATGAACATAAGAGGTCGCACAGTGCAAATCGTAAGCTTTTTTTTAATTCAATAAGCGCTCACTGTCATATGCACATTGGAATGCACGTATATATATATATATATATATATATATATATATATATATGTGTATAAAGAACTTCCGCCGTAACCGTTGTTTTATTATATATATAATAAGACAACGGTTAAGCCGCAAGTTTTTTTTTATTGCAACAGGCCCACCGATTACGGTCCCGATTGTTGTGCAGATGAGGAAAATGAAATGCACGCTCAGTGCTCACATTCATGTCCCCCGGGCGCTAAATCAGGCCGCCTGGCCGCAACTTCGAGTGTCAAGAACCACAACACTAATGGTGTGCGATGCGGGACGTGAACGATCTCACAACCATGACAACGACTGTTATAGGGAGCTTTAACGGGAGTGACATGGTACTTCAGGGGGGAGGCTTCTGCTGCAATAATTGAAGCGCCTAGAAAGCACGGCAGGAATTTGTCCCACAAGCCAGGGGAACGAAAGGGGTTTTAGAGCAGCACCTCATATCCAGGACGAATGGAAACGTCGCGGCCAGAGCGGCCGTAACGCTACTTTCTGCCTTATTCACTGGCTTCTGTATTCGGTTGAGCACGTTGTCGACATTCATCGCGTCTTTAGACGAACTATTCGGACGCAGACGACGAGGAGCTAGTCGGGACATTTAAGAAAGAGGCATCGAGCGTAGCAGTCTGCGAATGGCCGTAACCAACGTCGAAAGGGGAGTGGCCATTAGTTCGTTGTACAGCGGCGTTATGATCAAACGTCACAAATGAAATTGTGTCCCAGTTATTGTGTTCCGGTCCGTTATAGATAGAAATCATATCAGGCCATGTGCGATGAAATCACTCTGTCAATTAAGCCATTTGTTTGTGGGCGATAAGCAGAAGCCGACTTATGAACTATTGATAGTTAGTATTTCCTCGAGTATCGTCGAACAAAGGATTCTTGCCTGGATCACTGAAAAGAACCTGAGGTCATCGGTCACCTAGTACGTTAGACTAGTACCATCCGTGTAGTGTTGCAACAGCGCTTTCGTCCTCGTCTGCTTCGTGCAGAAGTATTCATCAATATCCCGCTCGAACATGGAGATTGGAGAAATGTCAACGCGCTGAGGAAATGCAGGAGCATCGTACATTTGCGATATCTTGTGGAGGTTGTTGCACGTGAGCTCATTAGGTGCTCTGAAATCGGCGTAGAATCGTACAGAACCGCCGTTCTTCCCGGCTGTCACAGCAGTAGATGACCAACAGCTTAATAAGGGCTGTTAACGTCGCGTGTGAGCATGTTGGTGAGGTTTCACTAGATTATATTGCGCTCCGCGGATGACAGACGGCATGGGCGGTTGTGTACAATGCTGACTGCACTGCGATATATGTGCGACTAGAAGCTTTGGGTCAACGTCATATAGAGATGTGTATTTCTGAAGCCAAACTAAACGATCTTATTTCTGCACAACAGTGAAACCTTCGTTTATCGTGGCCGTCAGAGCTGTGGCATCATCCTAATCAGGAAATAAAGGCAAAGGTCGTGCTTCCATACCAACAGGATCGAGCGTAACAAGTTCGGTGCCCGTAAAGCAAGCAACAGTGGCGCCTTGGGGGCATCAGAATCGGGGCACGGAGAGATGATGAGTTCGCTAGACATGGGGCCACCAAATGTGCTAGGAACAAATCACCATTCACGATGGTATTTGATGCCAATGTTCGAATATTCTCATGGCCAGTTGGAGTCCAATAATTCGCAGCTGTGACAAAATGCAGGCTGTGTGCATCGAGTTCAGGTTAGCTCCAGTGTCTCTTATAAGAATTATACGTCGCCGCAAGGGATGAAATCTGATGCAGATGAGAGCGTCACTTCCCTAAAATAGTTAGTGTGCACAGGAAGACAACACGAGATACTAAATGTGGTGACCTCTGCCTTCAATGAAAACATGCACTGTGCAAATTCTGGAGGGCTGAACAAGAACGGCATTGCCACATAAAGGAATTTGCCATTGTAGGACGACTACACTTTTTCGCAAACAGGAACACATATGAGCTCCAATGAATGAAAGCGAAGAACCCGAGGCTTCAGTGTGCGCTCCTTCTACGCACGCCGGCAGTATATTAGACGGGTGTTCTGGAGGGGTTAGATGTAGTCCGAAAGATGCAGCTTTCCCACCTTAGGCTTCCCTGTCTAGTTTTCCGACTGATTGTCAGGAGACAAAGTGACCAGATGAAGAGAAGAACAGGATCGTCGGATAGGCGAAGGAGAAGGATGACGCAGGTAACAGAAATTCCTAGCTATTCCGGTGTTATGCGGAGGTAGGGAGCAAGATTCCGGAACGTTGTTAAGAGCGGCGATGTTGTGGTCCGGGTGCAGCAAGCACATATCGTTCAAAAGCTTTATAAACATGTCGTTCGTCCTCTTGACGGTGCTGGAAAAACCTTGATTTATGATGCTGCACTAATAGCGCACCGGTAGGTGTGAGTGGCAGGCGTTGCCACAAGACTGAGCCGGTACTTTTCCTGAGAGAGAAGTGGTGCACAGAAAGGCACTTCTGGTGCAGCTGCAAGTTGCGGTGATTGCAGCAAGGGTTATGCCATATAAGGCAGCAATCTGAGCATAAGTGGCCGTTCATTGGGGCAGATGGCGTGGGCGTTGGACGCACGCCACTGATGCTAATTTTTCCCTCATGACGTTACGTAGGCCGCTACTAGACGACACTACAGGGACGTCGAAACTACACGGTGAAATTTTTGCATCCAATACCTCACGGATAGTGGTACCGATTAGTGCACGCAGCTCATTGTCGTTGGTTGCCTTGTGATCAGGCACGTCAAACTGCAAACGAATCTAATGAAGTTCATGGAGGTGCTTACCCGTAGCGATGATATCGTCTAATGTATTGGGGCTCATCACGACAAGAGTATTAAACACAATGGTCCCAATGCTTTCAGTAAATGGCGCATACGGTCGATCCCCGCCATGGATGTGTTGACACGGCCGCAAATGGCGAGCGCGTCTCCTTTGTATGAAGTGTACGACTCACCGGAGTGCAAGAACAAGCTCGGCAAGGTACTTGCTGAGAACCTCTGAGTTGGCAGTGAGGACAGCGAAATTCTGCCACAGTTGCTGTTCAAAACAGATTTATGGGCAAAGGTACGTCCATGGTCGAGAAACTAAGGCTTCGCGACGTTGGTTCGACAGAAGGCTACATCAACGTGCTTCGCGGAATCGTCTCAATAGTCGAATGCACTCACGCGGTCGTAATTATCTGACTATTCCCTAACATCGTCGACGCGGAGACTAGCGAACATCTGAGGTTGCATCTGATGGCTATTGACGGTTTAAGAAAATGTTCCCGCAGGAGAACGCATAATGGAAGCTGCCCTGTTCGGCTACTGCTTTTGCGACATGGTGGATGGCAGTTGCTACAAGCGGCGACCCGAGCGGAGATTCAGGGATGAGCTCGATTGAGTTTCCCCTCGATAGCGAGTATCATAGCGAGCTCGATAGCGAGTTCGTAGCCGAACCAGGCGTAGAGTATCTGAATCGAATATTTTCTTTCACAGGAAGGCATTGTAAACAGCAACCTAAGAATAAAGCCCCTTCGGATGGCCAATCGTACACTTCGAGGTGAAATGCTCCATCTTCTTTACGAAGTTCAAGAAAAGGCAGAGAGCTTCATAAATTTCGGTAAATAATTTTATCTCATTTATCGATTATTGTTACCCATTTATTTGACAATATAGCTATGAACGCAGTTTTTTCGCATGTTATCATTGGGAACCGCATCAATACTACTTTTTGTAGTATTGTAAGATTCCAGTGTGTTAATCAACATCCAGTGCCGATTGCATGTAATGCAAAAAAATATTCAAACTATAAACTTGTTAGAATTGGCATCCCTTACAGAAAGATTCATTAACTGATGTAGCAGTGAAAGCTAATTAAATGTAGAAGGTGTCTCTTGAGAAGAAAATTGGCTGTTCTGTAATCGTATTGTGCTATACGTGCTAAAGATTCGAGAATAAGGGTAGTACGTACTTTAATAACTATTAAAGCTGATGCAGCAACAGTAACCAAGTTGATTCAAACACGTACCTGCAAGTTTACTAATTGATAGGCCAATTCTATTACGGTTATAATGCACAGTTTGTTCGATCTGAGCATGATATCGCCTTCTGAACTTAGTAAGTGGCTTCTGTTCTGCAATGCAATATTACATTTACCAATTTTCGCTACCTACCCCACAGCCATTTACGCTGAACTTCTAAGTTCTAACTATTGTTTGTTCATTGCTCATGCATTCGCTTTTGCTCATGCTACCTTAGTATACTCAGAGTCTGAAACCCTACGTCAGTATCGCACTATTGTAATGATTGTATTCTTTTATGTTCGAGGACAACATAAATCGGAAATTCATAATTATAAAGGATCTGCCACATGCCCTTGAGCATATTACATACAACGTCCATCTAAAATACATGCCTTCTAATCTATACTATCGATTCATGTGTCTGTATGTCTAAATGGGCTATATGTGTGTTGATTTACCTAAACGCAAGCCAACCAACAATCATGAGCGGTTTGTTGGTCTCGTGCCATATAATAGGCATTCCATTTGTGTTCTTGATAACGTAATATGGCATGTGGCTCCAAGTTTTAGGCTTTATCACTAAAGGTATTTGTTCATTACATGTAAGCCTAGAGTATTATTAAACAGGGCTGTAAAATATTGAAACCGCGCATACTAGGGATCTTCCCTTTTTAGAAGGCCACCTAATATTTCGCAGGTTAATGGCTGCAGTACTTCCTTAAACAATCATAGCGACTGTTGTTTGAGAAGTTACGAGGTGATGCCTGAAACTATCGTTAGTGTGTGGTTTCTACAGCGTGAGCTGTTATGCGCTCATTCCGTTAGCTGCTTCGCTTGGCGATATTATTCGCCACCACCGTCGCCGCCGGTCTAATAGTCGAGCTCCTACCTACTATGGGGGACTGAGCAAGAAACGGTTGGATTGTTTTGAAGAAAAAAACATTTAGGTGGTGTGAAAAAGCACACTATGAAAAACATGTATGCCGTACTTGATGATATCAAGCAGGCTGGGTGATTACTTGTCACCGCCCCATTCGAAAATGAATGCCATTAAATATTAATCATTGTAACCATAATCTTCTTTAACATCGTATCGTCCCCCTTCTCAAGGGATGCCAGATGCGCGCCCGCCTAGCATCAATAAGAGCACACTTCGTATTGCAGTTACATGTCATTACACAAGGTGGCAGGTCATGTGGCAGTTGCATAAGTAGCGGTACAAGCTAGTTTGCGCTCCCTATCAAGAATTTGGCTCCTACCTGATATGGGCGATTGGGCAAGAACAGAATGGATTGTCTTGAGGAAGAGAAAGAATATTAAGTAGATGGATGAAAGAGTGCTACGACGAAAAACATGTATACATGTGTCATACCATATTAGATCAAGTAGGCTAGGCAACTGTTTGTTACAGGCCGTTTCAAAGGGGATGCCAACAGATCATCATCATCCTCAGTAGGATCAACAGAATCGAATCGTACCACTTCTCACGCGCGAAGTGACATGCGCGCCGCGTAGCACAGATACGTCCAAGCTTCGCAATGTAGTTGCATCGTATTTCACTAGGCGACCCGACATGGAGCAGTTGCATGTTGCATGAAGCTGGACCTGGTTATCTCAAGCAGGCTGAACTTTATGCCACCGCCTGCTACCGAAGGCGGTGCCAATCAATCATCAGCATCCTCAACAGCATCTTATTGCGTCAAGGGTAAAGAGATGTGTCATGTGCGCTCCGTAGTCTCGATATCCGCGTTTACACTTCGGATAATTTATGGCGCTGCCTCACAAGTTAGGAACCGCTACTCAAAAAGTGAACCTATGAACTACGCGCGCGGCTACAACCAGCCAACGTCGGGCTCTTCAGACTGCTTTTCAAACAGCAGCACAAAGCATAGCTCGCCTTCGACAGCGGGTGGGCCGTTAAGAACGTTCTGCTGAGAACGATGGAAAGCGTCTTCGCCGCGAACACCCTCTAGTTCGTGCTCCCTTAAATGGCGTTCCTACGGAGTACTTCCTCCTACTTACATTGTAATTTTGGTTGGTGTACCACCAAATTCTCAGGCTTTCTTCTTTTTTTTTTCACTTGAGAAAAATGAGCTATCTGTTAAACGTCGGGGGACATTTCCTTTAAAAGAAACCTATGCTTCTACTACATCCTTCATTCCTCATTTCTGGTGTCAAGACTTGTTTCGCGACTAAATAAGTCACCTTAGGCTGACAAAATGTTTCTCTTTCTCTATGCATAGCCATGG
Organism: Dermacentor andersoni; assembly: GCF_023375885.2. NCBI lineage: Eukaryota > Metazoa > Arthropoda > Arachnida > Ixodida > Ixodidae > Dermacentor > Dermacentor andersoni. The sequence goes on along the minus strand of NC_092823.1, from coordinate 62,631,491 downwards.
TTTTATGTGAGATTACCATAGTAAGTGACACTAGTTAAATACCAAAGGCAAGTTAAGGCGTCTTTCTTTGCGTCCTTTCGGCTGAACTTCTCTTCTGAGCCCATCATATCCTTATCCGTATATACAAATGCGACTTGTCCGCCTTGTTCTACGTTAGATCTAGACATTGGTACGTGGCTGTTGGAATAACTGTGAAGTTTAGTATACTGTAGCGCACAGTTAGAGAAAGGCTGGCGTACGTTTCAATAGGTGGACCTATCATCGTCAAAGGCAGCCTTGTAATTCTTGGTAGGTTACTTTCAATATGGTAATAGGGTAATGTCAGGTGCACTCGTTGCTGGCGGTGGCTGGTTGTAAAAACAAGGCTCAAAATATAATTAGCGCCCTCATTTGATGTTTCTCAACGTGGTTTCGAATACGAGGGAGAACGAGTGGGGATTGGGAAGGCGGATATATAAAGAAATTTAAGAAATGAATAAACAGAGTGGCTTGGGTAGGTTGTTGGGGCAGGGAATGGGAGAGGATCGGAAAACTCATCAGAACTGAAGAGAAGCAGTCATAGGCGGCGTGCGTTTATGGTTTTAGAGGAGGCGGACAGCCGGTGGGGTCAGCCGGCAGTGGAGGTAAAGGGAAGATCTGGAAAGAGAGGAATAGGCGAGCCTAAGAGTCCACATTAAGTGTTGGCAAAACGCATTGTTATGCTTTTGTTGCAGGTATAATAAATAATGTTTAAGGTACTGCTTTTAGTCGTTACCAGTTCAGGTGTAAATAAATTATTTCCACAACAACAATTCTGAATCACATCGGTTTATAGCTCTGTAACACACTGCAACATATTTCACAGGATAAAATCAATTTTATATATTGCCCCAAAAAACGTAAAACTTAACTCGCATCCAGAGTTGTGCACACGGCGCCTCAATGGCATCCTTCATCTTTTGACTAGGAGTGAGGTTTCACGGTTAGAAATCGTTTGTCTCGAGTAATTTGCTTCAGAAAGCAAGCAATTTTTGGAAACGTTTGAGTGCTACAACACTGGATTTCATATTTTAATATGAAATTCGAAAAAGCAGTCATTTGCAGCAGACAAGCAAAGACACCCTTGCGGCAGTAAACTCGGGACCTGAATTCCATTCATGATTATCGCATTCTTGAGCGGAGGTCATAGCGACGTGCTTTGGCCAGTGGTTGACGCCTTCATACCTTCTGGAGTTTCGCGGCATTGCATAAATGTTGGTGAGCTTGGCCAGATCACTGAGCATTTTTTCTGTAAAATACCTTAACGAGTACGGGAAAGGTTCCAGCGTAGCGGTAGCTTCTCGGTGCTTACTTTTTCAATCGGTGCTTGTAGGCATAAAATTCTTATCAATCCACTTCACTTCCGTTTTTTGTTTGCATTTAGGCTGGGGTGGCTCGGGCGGCTGGGGATCTTCTTCTTCGCCAGCAGGACCTGTTGCCCGTTGTTCACTCTCTCGAGACTGTGCTCAGGTGGAATAAAGATAGGGAAAAATGCGAGAATTAGACAATCAGTAGTATTACTACGGAATTTTTGGGAAACTGACATTGTTACTTCCACTGCCTCATTCATCCACCTCATCGTCCGGGAAGACATTGATGCATTTCCATCGGCAATATTTAATAAAAATTGCTCAGCTGCTAACTTGGTTGCTCTTGTTATTGAGCGGGAGTGATCTTCAAGGCCTACAAGACGCAAAGCACGCTCTACAAATCAGTACAACGCGCGCAAATTGCGTAAGGTATTTCCGTATGTCTACTAGGATTGCAGGCATTCAGGCGCGCTGTGCACGTTTCATCACGCAAATATCTTTCTCTTAGTAGTACACGATTTGCTCGAGTTAAGCTAAATCAAATATTATCTGCAAACGTAAGATACCTAAACGAAAAACACAATAAAAATCATTTGCTATCCAGCACGTGTGTCCGCAAAATAACTTGATTTTTAGGAGTACTCACGTACCCACCCGCAGAACGCAGAGGCGTCTATTTTGAATGGATATTTGTGCTTGAGCTTTCTAATCCTAAAGCGAGATGACATCAGGGGTTCATTTGCTACGCACCTATGAAACAGCCGAGAGCGACTGAATTCCCCGAGTGGCATTTGTTGTGATCCTGCGGGTGATTCCAAGTTCGCGTGCCCCAACGTGGACACCGTCGCTGAAGGGGATAAGTTGCCTTGTGCCAAATTAGTAGGCATTTAAACTTGTGTATGCCGCATGTTTCCGTACATGGCTTTTCGCGTGGAGAATGGAAATTTGTTTCTACTTTATAGTGCCTGGTTTCATGTAATATACCGCCATGTTCCATGTAATAAAGCGTCATGTTCCACTAGGCGTCTTGCCACTGCTTTAGCTAAAGTGTGTTTTGTATCTGTGCAATGGCCGTACATTCTTCTATCAGTTTGTTGTCCTGCCTCACTTATATGCTGCTTGCTAGAAGTCGCACTTTCTAGACAGCAGATTAGGTTGCTTGACGTGGAGGTGAAACTCATAGTTGCCTTCTTAAGGTATTCCAACGTGGTAGTCTTTACTGTAGCAGCAGACTGTATATGTTTGCAGATAGAGCACCTGGAACGGCCTCCGGGACCGAATCTTGGCTTCGTCTCTGCCATTTTTAGGCATGCACAAGAACGTTCTTGCAAATAGTGCTGTCTGTGTAGGCCACCGTGGGCGAGTCGGAAAAGGTCTCAAGTTTCTGGTTGCTGCTTAGAATAGGGTAGTATTTATTGAGGGTGCTGTTCACATTTGAGAGCACATTTGAGAATAGAGTAGTAAGAAGAGGCGTTGTTCTTGTGGTTTTAGGACGAGGTTTGAGGGCGTCAGCTCACATGAGTTTGGTTGCATCGGTGTCAGCTTTTCTGAAAGGCAGTGTTCGTTCGCGACGTTCGCTTTGATTTATGTAGATTACTGCTACCGATACAATGGCCAGCCAGGTATATCGAGGTAGAATCCTTCCGGATTCTGCCGCTGCTGGCTTCCACAATTTTCTTGCCGTAAACTGATCGTAACACTATTGTTGAGGTATGTGTAATCATGGGTGAAGTTTGTCAACGCCTATTTTGCTTTTCCTCCAACTAGTCGAGCGATGCCTCTTGCGATGTAAATTTTAACGGTTCAGCAGTAAATTATGGTCGCCATCGAAGTCGCCTTGGACGTCTCCGGATATGTTGGTGGCGATGGACATTCTCACGCTTGAGCGAAGCGGTATGCCGACATAGCCTACGAGCACATTCAAGGCACTGTAACTTAAGGCCCTATACAGGTGGTATAATTTCGTCCATGGAGGCTTTAGTTTCTTGAGCTTAGCGTCTAAGGATCGACTCATAATGAAACAGTCAGCTACTGCGGTAATTTAAGCGGGAATGTTTTGGATACATGTGTGTATATATACATATATACATATATATATATATATATATATATATATATATATATATATATATATATATATATATATATATATATATATATATATATAGTCACAACATAAGAAGCCAATAAACACGAAATGTGAAGGTTGCGGGTTCGGTTCCCACCTGCGGCAAGTTGATTTTCATCCACTTTAATTTCCATTAACTTATCGTTTCTTCATTTCATTTATTAAGCACAAGTAATTTCCCCACTGTTGTCCTTGGTGTCTGTGTTTGTTGGCTTCTTATGATATGACTAATAAAAATCGGGCCCCTCGGTTAACCAAATTTCTTCTCGTTTATATATACATATACATACATATATATATATATATATATATATATATATATATATATATATATATATATGTGTGTGTGTGTGAACGTCGAGGCGGTGTATTCTTGACTTCGAGCCATCGTTCGAGTGATGTCCTGTCGTCTCTACATCGCCGATATGTATGTTACGGCGTCAAAAGCAAAGAATGAGCAGCAACCGCACCTCCAACGGTTGCTGCTTTTAGGTTCCCTGATAAGCGATAATGAACCGGCTCAGAGTGGGGCCAATATAGGGTCGGCGCTGCGGCGAGCGAGAACGCCCTGGGGAACGAGAGCATCGTCGAGGCTTATGCTGTGTCAGTGCGAGGTCGTGGGGGATGCCTCGTGGACGTTCGCCTAGTTTTGTGAGCGGTGCGTTGACGACTAACATTCGTGGTCCCAGCTCGGGGCATGAACTCCAGCGGTACAAGCGGCTCGGTTCTCCACAGTGGTAGCATAATAGGTGGTGGCTGCTGCGCTCCTAATATCCGTCATTTTTGGGGATTGCGCGGGCCCACATGTGAGCTGGCTGGCGGCAGTGGCGGCTGGCGACGGGATTGCGGTACGGCCCGGGCACTACCTCGGTGGAGAAACGTGAAGATGGGCGAAGAGGGTGTGAGACATCGATTCCGGTTGGCGCTGCGACGATTCGGACTTCATGCCGAAAACTTCCAGTGAGCGCTAAATTTTCTTCATAAAAAATGTCGTGGATTGAGACTAGCCCAAGAAAACATCTTGCTTCATTGGTGTACAATGTTACTGGTGGTCTATCGGATGGCGTCAGAGCCTAGTTCTTGGAATTCACACTTCTGCGTGAGCACTTGACTGTTATATTTTCTTCTTTGCATTTGAAGCGTCTTCGCTAAAGCTGTGAAATTCCACGGCTATCTTGAACGGGTTGCTGAATAATCCAACGAAAAGGACTTGTTTCATAACCAGCATGAGGAAGCGGACTTTCCTTTCTTTGGACATGTCTGGATCGGCGTAACGAAACAGGAAAACCCCCTCTTTTGCCGACAACACTCGTAAAGGTGTTCGCTAAGGTATAGCAGAAGCGATCCCACGTTGTCAGGCTAGATTCACTATTCTTGAACCAAGTCCCGGTGGCGTCTTGCAAGACGAAGTAAGTAAGCATGCTGCAGCTTGTCGTCGGAGCTCCAGTTGTTTAATGTAGAGATTCTTGCATATGTGCACATCCAGTTTTCCTGATCTTCAAATATGAACCGGGGAAGACCGGCTTCCTGGGCTGTTGCAGCCTGACGGGGAACGCTGGGGCTGTCATTGTGGTTGTTGACTTGTCCGCAATTTCTATGATTTTCTCGAAAAGAGGTCCGTAATCCGGTAACGGTTCTTCTTACATGCGGCTATACTGCTAGTTAGTCGCAACGTACTCACGGCTTGTACTTGCAGGGAGTGTCCGGTACAGAACGAAGTGAAGAACGACGCAGTGTCCATACTTGGAGTTTTCCCGCTCTAGGATAGTTATGGTCGATAACACAGACAACAAATAGAATCGATTGCAAGAATCCAGAAAATTCTGATACATGAACGCGCGTCTTTCACCAAGCAATAACATTCGACATTCGTTAGGTGATAAAAAATATAACTGCAAAGATATAACCAAGTACACGTATCAATATCATTGCACTTTCTCCTCGTTGAATGTTTCTCTCTCTCTCTCATAGGACGCGATTTTGCATAAGAAGAACCTTCCATAACGGGTCCTAGACAAGTCTGTATGATAACTTCACAAACGCAGATTGTTTAACTGGGTTCACCTTTCTTTAAGTTCTGCTGAAGCCTAACTCAAGCTTTTTGCTAGAATCAGCAGCAGTCACATCTCTAACTCGCATAAATGTACACTTTGCTTTAGTTCTTTAATAAAAAAAAGATGGTTAATGAGACAAAATAATGACATTTTTGATCATATTGATCCACACTTTAGGCAGCGGACGAATTTGGAGACAGATTTTTAGACAAAAAGCCCACGTCGAAATATTCGTCGTGGAGCTTCACATCGTCTCCGATAAAGAGCACCAAAAATATTTTAAAACGAAGGAGGATCTTATTTCATATATGGCTGTGATGACAAACGCAGTGAGTATGTTTACCTACATCCACGAAAATTATTTCTGGTCGTTCTCAATCTGACTAAACCGCATAAAATCTATACACTTTTCCGTGTGTTAGCTCAGTTTATCCAATCTTTGGACTCAGACACAAATCCATACAACATTTTGCATCAATCTTCCTCCCAATCTGATGTGCTGTACCCGGAAACAAGCATCTTCACCACGGAAGCTTAGGAAATACTCTCCGCTGGTAAACAAATCAAGAAAGCAATGGCTGACCCAATGGCCACATCAATTGCATCGCAACCTATCTCCTAAATTTAGTTTCACCTAAATAATCCACAATTATGTTATTGGCGCTGCGCAACGAAAGCACGACCAAACACACTACGAAAAAATGTCCTATTCTGTCGTCTAAGAATCGGACACACATGTGGCACACACACTTTTTTGCTGATTGGAAAGGAACCACCAACCTGTGGTAGATGTGGTCAGAGGCTGATCGTCCTCTACGTCTTCCTAGAGCGTTGGGAAGCCGAAACAGAGAGAAGCAAACGTTTTCCTGCAATATAACAGCAGCGCACTCTCCTTCATCCCGTAATGTTTCATGGTTCAGGTTGGTTTTTTGACACCAGACTAGCCCTAAGTTTGTTAAGTGATGTTCTCTTACGCTTTGTTATCTGTACGATTTCACGATTTCGTAGCGCATCTTCTCTCCAGCGGATATCGTTGTGATACTACTTTAGTACAGCACATGCCTCCAAGCATTTTGCGTTTCAAGGGTTCTGTTAAGGCATTAATGTTTCTTGTAAACGTTTGCCTTGATGTATTTTATTGTGTCACCATTATTTTCACAATCTATCTTTTGTGGGCCCAGTACACGTCATTAGACATTGTCATAATGATGCTAGGTGTAGGTTTTACGCATTTCGTAGCCACCATTTTAGGCCACTTTATTGCCACGTCGCACCTACCTCTCGGAATTCATCGATCCACTGCGAACTCAACTCTTGTCGGGCACTGTGGTCATAATTGCCCCTTGCACCATAGAACAACAAATTCATCACAGACTAGAATTACGTTATCTGCAACAGGCAATTTTTTTAATTATGGAAATCTTATTAATCAACACCGCGTATATAAGCAACCACTACATCTACACAAATTGCAACTGACAGTCTTCTGCTCCTTACCAGTGTCAGTTGTTATTCGCTCCTCAAATATCCACGAAAGGCGTTGAATGAGCTCCTAAGCAAACGTTTTTAATGACTTGAATAAGGTTTAAAGTATGGATGTGGGACGACAAAAAGGTTCGACACAATGCTAACGCATTTCTCTGACATGACCCGCTAAAACGCCACACAGTTATTTTTTAATGTATGACCACTTGTAGTAAAAATGAAATCTGTCGCAACATAAAACCATGAAGTTACTTATTAGCAGTCAACTGGATCACAAAGAAGCATTCGAGCGATAAAAGCAAAAGAAAATACATACGTACGAAAACCAGGAACCCAGCGTTTATAAATTTTAAACGGCCCCGTGTTCCACCGTTCTAGTCAATGCCCTCGTTATTGTGGACATAAGAATGCAACCAGCCTGTTTAGAACCTTCACTGGGATCTGATTAGCATATTCATGTTGTATCTGTGATTTTTGTTGGAGCTGCAGAACAAGGTCTAAAGGGCGCTTGCGCACTGTGACGGTGAAATTCAACAATGCACCTCCTTTCGAACGCATATCTCTGTTATCTGAGTAATTTTTTCATACACCATGTAATCGATACTATGGCGTTTTCAGCACCAAAGAGTAGATTATATTTCACTAAATTATTTTTTGATATCCTTCAATTCCTTTGAGCTTTAGACGAATATTTATAGATGTAATTAGGTGGTTGTGGTAACGGTAGCTTTTAATAGGTAATGGTTATTATCATCCACATCTTTGGAAATGCTGATAAACTCACCGTATGCTTTAGGTGAACTTAAGATATGTGGACATGACGAAACCAAAGATAAAGTTCATGCTAGTCGGAGTAACAAGGAGTTTGGTAAGTATATTTCCTTATTGCACAAATCTTTTCCTTCAGTTGAACCTCGTTTCATTAACCGGTACTATCATAAATGTTTTCACAAACACAGATGACGAAAATGTATTAATATTGTTACCTAGGAAGACGCAGACGAAAAGCTATATGCAAGATTATTCACGAGGGAATACGCCGCACTTGGCCAAGAGGCAACAGCCTGCGCTAGCCTCCAGTCGTCGTCCTCGTCTTCTCACTGCTCGCCTCTTCGTCATAGCAAATACTGTCCCGTAGCAATATGTTTAAAAAGAAGAGCTCAGTGTGCAGCACCTGTAATAGCACGAATGTAATAGCAAGTTCGTCTTAACAAGTGTCAAAATAAGTTTGAGCATCACTTAGCCCGAACGTTATTCAGGCTGTTTCAGGGAACACTTTTAAATATCTATAAAATTTACCTGTGGCACAGATCACAATTATAGTTCATGAGCTGGGCTACTCGAAGCGGCTGACAGTACTTCCACAGAAAATTGAGATGCAAAATCAACTAATTTATAAAAATTCACTGAAGTTTTTAACTCATTACAGTATGGCCCATATTGCAATTTACAAATTCTAGCCATTCTAGCCTTGGAGTTCGCAAGGCCGTTCTTGGAACATATTTGAAATATGCCACCCGCTTCGAAAGAGAAATTCCACAACTTTGCGAAGAAATGAATTGGCGTTCCAGTTAATTTGTTAACAAAACGTCGTTTCATGCACTCACGCACACAAGTAATTGGAACGCCAATGCATTTCTCCGCAAAGTTCGGGATATTATATCTCAGAACTGGTGTCGTCCTGAGAATTCGCTCCAAGTGGATCCGCCTTGCGCAGTCCACTGCTAGACTGTGTAATTTGATATATGGGTCATAAGATAATTAAATAATATGTTCATTAGTGAATGCTGGTTAATTAGTAGACCTTGCATTTAAAATTTTCTGCATGTAGTGTCCGCCGCTTCGAATAGACCGGCTCATCAACTAGAATTGAGCTATCGGCCGCAGGCAACCATTAAAATATTTTGAGAATGTTCGCTGAAACATACTGTATAATTGCGTAGACAATTTACTTGTCTAAGAGAAGAACTGCCTTCGAGTGTACACAAATAAAGGCAAGCCATAATAATAGAAATTGTAAAAGAAAATAATGGAACAATTTCCAGCAATAATTGTATCTACTATGGCAAATGTTCAACCACCAGCGCAAACGAAATTTGTGTAAATTTTGATACAGGTTGGTTGAAAATTTTCGTAGCTAAAATCTGAGGTACCGAGTTAGAACGTGTGGGCGATGGGTGGCGGCATCTTAGTCTCTCCGTGTGCTTAAGAAAGGGTACATAGGCTGAGCGCCAACTAATAAAAATCCGAAATAATAAAAGTTATACACGCTGCGCGTTGCCCTGTGTCAACAGCGCTATGTATTATGGCACCAGCGCACAACGTACCTACTTTTATCATAGGGCAGGGCTCCTCGGAAACGCGCTGTTACTGCAGGCGGTGCATAGCGAATAATTTTCAGTGGTAAAGTGTGGTAAAGTCCTAGCGCCAATACAGCCTATATTTATACAGACCGACAAAATATATGCTCAGATAGTTTAGGTGTTAATGTCCCTCCAGTTGTGTTTTCTGGAGATGAGATGTGTATTTTATTAGGTTTTCCTGTTTCAGTTGCAAAGTGAAAAGTGCATGCGCCTGCTTTTTGGGCAGAAAAAGAAGCTCGATCCTCCTACTTGATGTGATCACAATAATTTATTGTCATTTTCTTTATTCGTACAGGCCTGTGCATACTGATGTTCCTTTAGAGAATAGACATTGTTAGACATCAACACCTTGTTTATCCTGGTTTGACGTGCTAGTGCTCTTTTCCCACTACTCTTACTACGCAAAATTGTTTACCAAGTTGCGAGATTTAAAACTGCGTATGGTGCAAAATCTGATGCTACATCATCATGGCCTCAATATATGTCACGGTGTGTATTGATGCTGCCATAAATGCACATCATTAGTTCACTTTTATACAGCACTGGTAGTTCGTAAATGATTGATCGGGGATATCGTCCCACAGTTTAAGAATTACTAATCGAATCTGACGCTGAGGGGCAGGATTCAACATTCCGGACACGTCTTCTAAACATTATAGGCCAAAACTTAAGGTGTAAGGTTTGCGCCGTCGTTGAAGTGGGCACAGTCATTTGTCGTTGGCTGCTTTTTGTAACCAACATTATCTGACGCAATGTCACTATCTCGAACAGACAATCATTATTTATTATGTTCGCACTAAAAGAAATGTGTCCTAGTAGACATGTATAAAAGTGGTAAGAATATAGGTGTCGCCCACAAAGCATATATGATTTGTTCAAGTGATATGTTTTACGCAAAATATTCTAAAAGTAAACGTTACTGCTTCTGTTTATTGATATCGTAAAAGACAGTGATCGCTTTCTGGCTTTTTTGCAGGAAGATGGTTTTGCTAAAATTATAGACGGTGCTATTATTGGGGCAGAAACATTGGACGGCTTGATAAAATACTACAAAGAAGGAAGAATCGCTGGTGCACCTGACATGGTGCACCTCATAACTGGGTGAGCTGGCACTGGCGCCCATTTCTAAAGTACTCGTACAAATAAAAAAAGAGTTTTCCGTAACTGAGTTACAAAGGTTCTAGCACCCTCTGACCTGGTGTCGTAGGTTGAGCTCCACACTTCCAAAAAATAAAAAAACATAAACGCTTCTGTATAGAACTTTGGCCGCTAACATGGGCGCTAAGACGACACAATAAAATGATAAATGTTCTATTTGCTTGTAGCCGAGACATGGCCCGCTACGAAAATGGCGTTCTGGATAGAAGCTACGACGGTGAGTTTACATGTTTTATAAATAAATAACACTGCTGCGTCATTGCGGAACAAGGCTCTAATTTTAATGTGGCTACAATAATTCACGAATGGCAATTGGCGAACTCGTGAGCCAAGACAAGACTTAAAAGGTCCCATGAGAAGGAAATTGTCTCATGAGAAGTTACAAACCAACCTAAGAGTGCGTTAGAGGCATATTAAGCACAATTACATGATGTTTAGAGGTAGTGATTGTTTATCCAGTGTTATGTAATAAAAACAAATATCTGTTGGCATCAGCGGCTAGAGAATCACAGGGGACACCAGATGAGTGCTTTTCACTCCAGCTTGACGCGTGTGCACAACCTTGTGGGGTCCGCGTCCGTGGTTAGATAATGTTTTTTTAATGGCCTGTCCTACTACCCTGGCCTTAGTTTGAAGTACTCGACACAAAGCCTACTTTTACACTCGTACTCACGTCACGGGTTTAGTATTGTGAAACAGCTTCCAGTGTCATGCGATTTCGAAAGTGTCGGATTTCTTTGCAACTTATATATTTATTGATCTGCAATAACGTAGCTGCACTGAAGCAGATGGAAATTAAACAAACCCTATTCGTGGAACCATGCACGGTAATTTCTGCACCATTTCATGATGACATGTTGCCAAACTAGTGAGCACTTACGTTAATGCGAGCATTTTACGTTAATATGAGATCACTACGTGTACATATGGCCACTAGAAGTTATGGACCAGCGCTAAGCAAAATCCTAATACTGGGACGCGACCTCTGCGAGATGTGGGCACTGAAGAAAATGAAATAGAGAGAGACGACGGCAGGTTTTAGAATATCCATGCTATCTTTGCCAGCTGTCTGTCTTGCCGCATCTGTGCACATCTTCAGTGGTCATTTCGTGACAAGAGTGGTGGAAGTGCGGGGCATGGTTCATCCGATGCCACGATCCCCTCCTGGTTGCAGGAGTGCCAATCTTATACGAGTGAACACATGTCCACCAAGCCAGCATGCGAATCCGAGGATTGCCACCTGAGCGTGTTAATCTCTCCGAAACAGCGTTGATGGCCCCATGGAGCAGTATGTAGGGAGTTCTGTACGAAGGAACGACGACCTCTCCGCCGACTGTTATGCAGGGCATGACCACAACAACTCGTCACCTGCTTCAGAATCTACAAGTTTCGAAAGTCTTCCACAGAGATAAATTCGAAGATGTAGAATGCTGGTTGGCTCAGTTTGAGCGCGTTGTACAGATAAACGAGTGGAGCGAGGTATCGAACTTAAACGTGTACTTCACCAAATCTTGGCTCAAGTTCCGCCGTTGCTTGGTTGAAACCTGCACCAATGTTAATCGCCATGCACGAGCCGAACGGGCGCTCCCTTGCTGCAACCATCTGCCGAATGAGAGCGGGACGTCGTGCGCCGAGGTTATGACGCACCTCTTTTGTTGGGTGGATCCAAACATGCCAGAGGAAACGAATCTGCGCCATTTGATGAGTGGGGTTAAGGAAGGGCTATTAAGTGACCTTGTTTGAAGCCAGCTGAAAACCGTGGTGGAATTCTTGACCGAAGCCACCACAACAAATAGAAGACCTATCTGGGTGTTTTACACGATGGCACCTCCATCAGCAGTTATATGTCACCATTGTCTACTAATCACGCCGCAATCACGAACGAGCGGACACGTTGTCGCATGCTCCCGTCGGTCCTTGCAGCTTGATTAGTAGACGAAGACGGCGGATTCTTTCGGGCTCTCAGAGCACCTGACCTCATCTTACGGCAGCGCAAGGACACAGAAATACGCCCTCCCATCGATCACCTAGAAGGGAAGAATGTTATAATACCGCGGCACCTTGTTGGCAGTCTCTCGACCTTCTGTCTTCGAGAGGGGGTATCCTGCAAGAAAAAGAAAACACGAGTGCCAGCGACCAAGGGTATCTGCTAGGTGCAGCTGCCGACCTCCGTGATTGCATTCTCTTTGCTTCCACGGTAAGCCCGCATCTGTACACTTGGGATTTCTGCATAGCCTTCCCGGAGCACGCATTACGTACGCCAGAGTACGCCAGCCCAGGCTTTCCACCCTGGACAAGCACTAGGTGCGAAGCTGGCGCGAATGCCAACACCGAAAACCTCCACCTATAAAGCCCGTGAGGTTAATCCAACCCATCCCACTACCTAGCTCACCGTTTGACCAAATCGGGAGGGATATTCTGCGAACATTTCCCCTGTCAGCCAGCAGAAACAAGTGGAATATAGTCGCCAGAGACTACGTGACACGCTACGTTGAGGCGAAAACGCTAAAACATGGCACGACCACCGAAGTTGCCCAGTTGTAACGTGCTGCAGTACGTTACATTCGCGCACACGGTCACCATTGCGAAAACAACGCGATTCACGCCGTTTCATATCGTCTACAGGTGACAGGTCCGCACCATGCTAGACCCAATGCTTCCGCTCGACATCGACACTTCACGTGCTTCGGGCGCTGATCTACGTACTCAACACGCAGAAGCCCGTCAACTCGTGCGCATACACATCACGATGCAGCAAGGTACAGACGCATGGTGCGATAACATTCGGCATCGGCAAGTCGAATACCAACTAGGTGACCAAGTCTTAATATGGACTCTGAACCGACACCACGCGTCATCTGAGAAGCTGCTTAGTCGATACTTTGGACCTTTCAAATGGATTCGGCGCGCTAGTGAAGTGAACTACGAGATCAGTCCGGATAGAGTCGCGTCGCGTCGCTTCGGTGTCGGCAACAGCATTAAAAAAATTGTCCACATTTTTCGCCCACACGTTTATTCGTGCATTAAGCGGGCGCTGCACAGAGCTCACGCAGCTTCTTCAGTTTCACTTGGAAGCCCAATGTAATCCGGTGCTTCCTATGCGTGCACTGCTCTGTTGTTCCCTCTCTTGTTGAGTAAGCATCGGTTTGGTGCTTTCTTTTAGTTGCGGCATAATGCCACTATACTCATGGACACCTTTCTGTGGCAACAAAGTGAAAGCTACGGGCGCATGGCTACCACGCATGCGTTACGGCGCCAAGCAGTCCACCAGCGTTTGACAGTGCTTTTGGTTTCGCACAACAGACGCCGAATTGACTCAGCATCACGTGCGACGGTTGCGCGTTCACCCAGACGTTGAAGGGAATAGCCGCAAAACAAGTAAACGTTTACATTAGGTGGGGTGTTTTATCAGATTTACCTGTTGCTAATAAGGTATTTATGTTTATTTTTCCCAAGCATAAACTCACGTGAATGAAAACATGGGACTCTTTTCAGAAGCGCTCTCACTTCTGTGCGCTTCGCCTTCGTACTTTTTCCTTCATTGCCCAAGAAAGTTGCCCGCGAGTAAATGTGTCACGAGCGAGCGCCAAGTTAAGAATGGGACGCGCACTCAGCAAGATCCGAACGCTGAAGGGGAACTGGAGACTGACGACGCATGCTGTAGAACATCCACGCCATGTTGTCCAGCTCACTCTCTTGCCAACACTGTGCATATTTTCAAGTGTCATTTCGTGACAATATGAAGGACAGGGACACAGTTTCTTATTACTTCTCGTCGACTTCGCGTAAGCAATTTAAGTAAACGAAACCATGACAGCGCTATCCGATCATCAGAAGCAATGCCGCTGCGATTTCCCTGGATTCGCTCTGAGCACCAAGCTCCCTGCATATCCGTCCTATAAAACCAGCCGGCGTCACTGCTCCATTGTAAACATGATTATGTGGCAGAGAATTGCACATGAAGACAGACCAAACGGTCCTTCACAAAAATTAGATAGTTGGATACATTGCTAACCGCTATCGATATAGTAATGACTGCAGTGTACATCAGTTCAAAAGCGATCCATTTTGTATATAATACTTGTGTACTACGCTATTTGTATCTTATTTGATGTGCTTTGTTTGCCATGGTCATGCACTACATTAGGTCATAAATAGTAAGTTTTGTCAGCAGCATAAAGATCGCAATGCTTAAACCTAGTACTCAATTTCCTGTTCAGGAATTTCAAACCAAGACACTGTCTGCACTAAGCACGCAGTTGGCTTAAGCGAAGATACGGCAACGTCATTCCTGGGAGTGGCTGTCATGGCTCATGAACTGGCTCATGTGTAAGTCTACTTTTAACCAAATGTAAAAAACACTTGCTCTTAAAGACTGAATCGTATCTCCACTTGGCAGGTTGGGGGCGGAACACGATAATCCTCCAAAGTGCCCGTGGTCAGAAGGATATCTCATGAGTTACCTGGATGGAGGGGTTAAAAAATACCGGCTTTCTCCCTGCTCTGTAGAGGATATACGCAATGCTGTGAAGTAAGAAGTGTCGTTTCATTTGTTCTTTTTTTTTATTTCACCATTTCCTTAGAACGGAGCAATTTTTAATGAGTCAAGTTCTGCAGCAGTTGAAAGTGGTGAAAAGGTATTCTTTTCTTTGCAGGAAACTGCCATGGCAATGTACAATAATAGTTGCCCTTACGAACTACATGTCCCGACACAAAGCACTTCCAGGCCAAATTGTTAATGCGGGTCATTACTGTAGGAAATATCTGAAGATAGATGACGAGCGAGAGAATGTCTACTCCGTAAAGGTGAGCGCGCCATAGAGGCCTAATCCGAAACACCTTTTCCTGAAACTTTGGCACCATCGTAGCATAAAGCGCGGACTATTTAGCGTAATGCGCAAGCTTGCATGATCTAGCTATCGGCAAGGTTGATCAACTGAAACACTAAGTGCCTCATACCTGAGGATACCAGCGTGTGCGAAATGAGCGTGTGCGAAACAACCTCTACCTGTTTCCTAGTGGGTACGTGTTTTCGGCCGCCCGACGCGGACCCCTCGTTTCTCGATGTACTACGTGAAAGCATTACATGTGCTACTCGACAATGTTCCACGGCTGTTATTTATCTCCTGGGAGACATTAATTTTCCACTTATTGATTGGCTAAATCTGTCATCATCATGCCGCTCCTCTGCTGAATTTATTAGCTTAACACTAGATTACAATCTAACCCAGAGAGTCGATAAACACACCCGTGGTCCCAACATCCTAGACTTAGTATTAACTACCGCACCTGATACCACCGGGCCTATTGCTTACATTGATGGCTTGAGCGATCACAAAATTCTTGAATTAGACAATAATATTGCTCAAACTTTCTATCGGGCTCAGACTAAAAGTATTAGAGACTACAATAGAGCCGACTATAAAAATATTAATGCTGAATTGGCTATCTTTCTTCGTGAAGAGTTCCTGCCTTTCTTTAATTCAAAATTGGTAAACGACAGCTGGGAACTTTTCAAGCAAAAATTAACAGCTCTGGTAGAAAATTACGCGGCAAAAATTGTTATAGCAAATGACAGATTTAATCCTTGGTTTACTAAGCGCCTTCGAACATTAAGAAGCAAGAAGGAGCGTCTGTATCGCGCGGCCAGAATGGACAATCAAGCCTCATCTTGGGCAGCATACAGTGATTTTCTAAAATTTTACTGCAAAGAGCTACGCGCAGACAAAGACAAATATTTCTCACGTTATCTGCCATCTCTTTTAATCAATAACCCCAGAAAATTCTGGCAAGTCATATCATCAGGTAACACTGTCCGCAATATTGTGCTACATGATGGCGGCACAGCCCTTTGTCTGACGCTGATTGTCCAGTAGCGTTTAACACTTTTTTCACATCTGGTTTTACACAGGAAGACTATTCCACTGTTCCCATAGTTCCCGACTTTGAATATCCTTTTACGGAACCAATAGATATAACAGGAGATGGCATTTTGTCTTTAATAAATAATCTGAAATTATGCACATCTACCGGTATAGACAATATCAACTCAAACATAGAAAAAAATACCGTTACAATCTCAAGCCAAATTTTGTGACATATATTTAGGAAATCCGTATCATCTGACGAACTACCCCTTGACTGGAAAATTGCGAAGGTTATGTCTGTATTCAAAAGGGGATAACAAGTACTCTCCACGAAATTTCCGTCCCATCTCATTAACATGCACCTGCTGTAAACTACTGGAGCATATCATAGCATCGCATATCTACCGCCATTTAGAATCAAACGACTTTTTTTTATTTTAACCAGGATGGATTCAGAAAAGGCTTATCTTGTGAAACTAAGTTGCTCGAATTTGCAACAGAATTACATTCCAGCATGAATAACAAACAAAAGACTGACTGTGTATTCGTAGATTTTCGAAAGCATTTGATCCTGTCGCTCATTGTCGCCTTATCTCAAAAATATCCGCGCTCCGACTGGATTCATTAACTGTATCTGGGCTCCGAAACTTTCCCTCCTTGCGGCAACAGTTCACTCTTGTTAATAACCACTCATCCCTTATTTCTGACGGTACTTCTGGCGTACCGCAAGGCAGTGTCCTTGGTCCTCTTCTTTTCTCAATCTTTATTAATGACCTACCACAAAACACGTAATCGCAGATAAGGCTTTTTGCAGACGATTGCATTTTATACCGTACGATAAACATGTCTGATGGCCACTTAGTATTACAGAACGACCTTAACCTTGTCAGTTCCTGGCTCAGTACACGGCAGATGACCCTCAACTCAGACAAATGTAAAGTCATCTCCTACTCGCGAAAGCATTCAAACTCACTTTTCCTAAGTCCTAAATTACACCGCCGTACCTCCGACATCGTCCTACAAGTACCCTGGCATTGAACTTACAACTCATCTTTCCTGGAGTACACACATAACAGCTATCTGTGCAAGAGCTTCAAAACCTCTGGGTTATCTTCGACGGAACTTGCGTAAATCCCCGGCTACAGTTCGTAAATTAGCATATCAGACTTTTATTCGCCCACAGTTAGAATTTGCGTCATCAGTATGGTCTCCACATCAAAATTATTTAGTTGATATGCTAGAATCAATTCAAAACAGAGCATCGTGCTTCATCACAAGCGACTACGACAGAACTTGCAGCGTAACTAAGATTAAAGCAGATATTTCACTCCAGCCACTTGAAGATCGTCGCACGATAAGTCTTTTTGCCTTTTCAATAGATACGTTCATGGTAATATACCTCATTTGTTGCCGCTTGAAGTACCAGCGCGCACGTCACGTCGCCCTAACAATAGACATAGTTTCAATCGCATATTCGGCAATACATTGTCATTTAACGCATCAGCAGTGCCATGTGCGATAACCGTATGGAACAGTCTTCCTGATAACATTGCGTGCTTAACACATCGCGACGCATTTCGTGAAGAATTGTAAAGTTTCCTGTTGTAACATTGTGTAAGCATGTTAGTGACCTGCTTTCCTTGCCTGTTTTTCACACTTGTATTTTTGTGTGTATGACTATATTACTGTGTTTACGCTGTCTAAAGCTTAGACTAGACAAACATTCTTTTGAACATTGCTTTAGTTATCTTGTGACTGCCTGTATTGATATTTATATTGTTTACTCGTGTTGAAACACTTGCGTTGTGTCTCCCCTTACCCAATGCCCTTAAGTAGGCCTGTAAGGTATTCTAAATAAATAAATAAATAAATAAATAATGTAGTGGAACACGCCGAAAGAATCTTACACGACCGCCTAGATAATTGGTTGATAAAGAACATCATTTCGAGCCCATACCAAATTGGCTTCAGACGAGGGAGCTCGATTTGGTGTGCCCATTTTAATCAATCAATCAATCAATCAATCAATCAATCAATCAATCAATCAATCAATCAATCAATCAATCAATCAATCAATCAATCAATTGAGTTTATTTGGACATACATTGATAGGCGCTGCAAATATATAGATAGGCGCTGCAAAAGGAGGCAACATACCTCCTGACAGGGCCTAGAAAGTCGTATTTCGACCTAGAAATTCGTATTTAACTAGCTTGATGTAAAAAAAAATATGCAACCTTAGTCACTACAAATATCCCTAATGCGTCTGACAGCGTCGAACATGTAAGCCTAATGCTGCTGCCAAAATATTTTGTCGCGTAGGTTTGTGAATTTTCAGACGCCAAGGAGTTTTACTGCTCTCTAAGCGGATTGTCTTCATCAAAATATAAAGAGTTAAAAGGTCTACCACAGGGATCAGTCCTATCGTCATTGCCACTTAATGTTTTACTCAGTATTGTACCTTTACAACAGAATGTGCATGTGTACTTATACGTGACGACATTGCATTTTGCTGCATCGGTAGACTTGCATGTTTTGAATCAAACACCACAGTATTATACGAATCTCCTAGAAATATGGCTTGATGAAATTAACCTCTCTCTTAATACCAGGAAAAGCGCCACCCTAGTTTTCCCTGAAAGCGTTCCTGTTTCCCGTTCTCGTTTTCTCTTCGCTCTGCGAAGAGAAAAAACACAGGACATGCCACTTGAGGTGCTGCGAGCCCTTCTGCGGCATTAGCCTGTAAATATTGTAATATCCAGTTTCGTCTATTCGCCGTGTGCTCGTGAATCCCCGTGACAGTATGATTGCTATCAGAATAATATGAGACTGCGGCATAAAGAACGTCGAAGAGACTGAAAGAACACACTACTTTATGCACTATACAGATGCAAATCATTAAAAGTTAATGACATGAAGCACAAGAAAGTGTTGTATAACGCTGTCGGACAGCATGGTGTGTGTACTGGGCACGTAATGAATTGTGATGAGTGATGCATTGTCGCCTCCAATAGAAACCTGCTACCAATCATGCATTTGGAATCTTTGATAATTCAGACTACTGCCATATGCTTAGCAGAAATACTAACAGTCTGCAGTGATCTTGTTGCATTGCATATGAACCACATTTATTGGTTTTTAGAGGTTGGATTGCGCAGCATTTTGACGAGACACACAGAACAGACACACACCATAGAGCGCTACTTGCAACTATCGCTTTATTCCCTTGTCAGAGGAATAAATACAGTAATCTTCCTGTATTTATTCCACTGACAAGGGAATAAAACGATAGTTGCAAGTAGCGCTCTGTGGTGTGTGTCTCTTCTGTGTGTCTCGTCAAAATGTTGCGCAATCCAACCTCTAATATGCCATACCAACACGCCCAGTCGTCAACCTTGGGGAGTTTTATTGGTTTTTATTTCTGTGTAAAAACCTTTCCAGCAGCTTGTATATGAATCTCTGAGAAAAACAACAATACAATTTTTCTTTGCATTGCATGACGTCTCATCTGCTTTGCGATTTTGTGAGAATACCTTACGGATTGTTTTCCCCTTATGGAGAAGCTTTTTCAAGAACCAGATAAATGTGATTGGTCGACCCTGTACCTTTAGGCTGGAATAAGTTGAATGACTAGATGACCTTGCGTTATTCCCTGATTCACCCTCTGGAACTAACACAGTGGTGCAACTACTCACATGAATCAAGGCCTTACTTGCCTCAAATTATTAAATTGATGGTGAGCGCGCGACCTCGACATGTTTTTGGCGCTGCTTTTATTTAGGTTTATCGCGCACTACGTTCATGTAGGACTATATGCGCCAAAAACTAAGCAAAAAATAAAAAAAAAACAATATACGTGGTGTTTGAGAGAACACTTTCAAAATTTCAAAGGTTGCCTGTGGCAGGCAGCACAATTCTTGTTCATAAGCTGGTCTACTCGAAGACGCGGAGATTGCATAGAACGAAAAATTAAATATATTATCGACTAATTAACAAACAGACATTTGCGTTTATAACTAATTACATTATGGCTCATGTCACAATTTACAAGTGCCGCCATGTACTTGCATTTACAAATACAGTCATAGCGGCTGCACTTAAAACGAATTCTCAAGATGACACCAGTTTCGAGATATCACTTTCCGAACTTTCTGGAAAAATGCGTTACCGTTCCAGCTATTTTCTTTCTTCAATACATAACACGATGTTTTGTGCAGAAAGTCAAAGACAACAAGTTGGGGAAGTGCAGCTCGGATGAACATTCTTGAAGCTTACATTACAATTCCAAATGGAGCATCAAATATTGGATGAATAAGAACCACTGCAAGTGCAACGGCTTGTTTCGCAGCCGTGAAGGCAGTCGAGGCTTCAGAAGACCAGGAACTTGTCGGAAACTGGTTGCTTGCGTTGCGAAGAACGTCGCCGAAGGGTGGGGAAGCACCGCGTCACAAACGACTAAACAATTTGACGAGCCGGAACAGCTATCGCAACTTGGGAAATGTCAGATGACACTCGAGCCACCATGGAACGAAGGCAAATTTTTGTACATTCAAGGCACCATGTTGCTATAGGCATTTCAATATTGGATGCGGTTTGATCTTGTGGCAATCGCGACGAGAATTTCGTCATTTTTGGCTTGTGATTTCTCAAGTCTCATCTGTGCTGCAGCAACCACACCCAGAACATCTCCAATGCGCGAGAGTCCCATTGCGCACCTCACCACGTTCACCAAAATAACCTGCCATACTCTTCGCGGAGCCGCAAAAAACGCTCCCACACAACAAATGGGAGGTATGCTCCCTCAAGTAAAAGAGGAACTACCACAAAATATAAAGACCCATATACCGTCCATATAGAAGGAGTTCCAAGAGCTCCAACAGTACGTGGATGAGTCTTTCCAAGGGGTTAACACGACCCGCAAGCGACCGCCTACCGTTGGCGACAATGAGCCGATTATCAAATGCATCGTAACCGCGGAGATGGAGGAAGCAACTTTGGGCTGTCCCTAACATGACTCGCAAAGTACCTAGACAATAGGAGAATCTTGTTCTTTGGCTATTGAAACGTCCCTCACTACATAACAAACAAGCTACACTCAATACATACATCAAGGTGGTGCTAGTCCCACCATACATCATTTGCTTACAAGAGGTCGGCAAAGCACCAAGACCAATCGTGGTTTATCGTCTTTACATCGATCCAAACCAGCCAGGTGTAGCGACTCTCGCAAGAAAGGACTGAGCCGTAGCCGCGACCGTAGCGCCGAGGATGGAAACACAGCATGAAATAGTCGCCATTTGGACGCTGAAGAACGGACAGCATAAGTGAATATTTGTCCACGTGTACAGTCCCGAACGCGGGAACGATATGTTTACAACCCTCAACCACGCATCCACACCGATTTAACAGCAGAACCGACTGATTCTCCTTGGTGAATTTAATCCATCGACCACCGACTGTCGGTACAAGCGCCATACGAGTGAGGGAATCAAGTTGCTTCGCATCAACCACGCCCACGAGATACTGCTGCTCACACACGCGAGAGTTATTACAAGAATGGGAAACAACGTGGCTCTGTACACTAGGCCTGATCTTACCATTATCAGCCATGCTTCCTAAGTTTTCCTCGAGGTTACCTGGAGAAACCTCGAGGAAAACTTAGGAAGCAACTGCTACATTCTATGCACTACGTTGATCGTGGCAAAAGTCCACCTACCCATAGAATCGGCCAGGCTGACGGACTGGAATAAATATCGATAAGGACAGCTGACATCGCCTTGACACGGGTCACTACTGAAGAGTGGCGTAAAATCCTAAAGGAACCTTATAATGTCTCCATTTAGGAGTTCAAAACCACACCGGACAGGCCGCCTATAAACATCCACCTTGCCCATCTATAGGAAGCTCGTAAAGTCTGTGCAAGAGGTGGAAAAGACGCCGCCACAATCGCAAGCTAGGGTGACCAATCGACCAATTGGAGGTAGAAGCAAGCACCTACGTTTAAACACTCAACAACAGCAACTGGTACAGTTTCTGTAACTCCGTTAAAGGCACATTGAGCACAAAGAAGTCATAGGCCGTACTTCGATGCATGCTGCATCCGCCCAGTACGCGCACAGAGACGGCTAATGTGATACGGCGACTCCCAGGAGAGTATCAAGAGAGGAAGACAGCTATTGCAATAAATCAAGACCACCTACACTGGTGAGGATCAAGCACCTAGCACAACACCCAATGAGCACCATGGGGAAGTCAACGAAGATATGGACGTCCCCATCAACTTCGTGGAATATTGTGCAGACGCGTAGTCTTTCAAAAAGAACACGGTACCAGGACCAGACCGCGTCATCAATGATATGATCCGTAATCTCAGTGACACGGCCATCGGATTGCTTGTGTATCTGTTCACTGATCACGTCAGGAGTTAGGGAGGTCAGGTAGCAGTGCCATGGAAATCGTACAACAGCACTGTGTTTCCAAACCCTGGAAAGCCGCGAGAGATGGGACAGCTGCTGCGGTCGATCTTATTAACATCGGCGAGCAGCATTACTAGCATCATTGCCAGAATTGCGCGTAACAGAGAGGGTAGGATGGCGACAGACATTACGAAACTTATGCAGGCCTTCGTCAGAAGCAGAATCATCTACGCTCTCCCTTTCGAAGCCTCCATACAAACCGACATCGACGAAGCAAATCGTCTGATCCAAATCTCCTGCGAAGCTGCGCTTCGCCTGCCCAAAAATACGAGCGCAGACCACCTCAGCGAACTGAACATGTCAAACGTATACGAAGAACTCTCCTCAGCAACCCCCATGGCCCAGCACGAAAGACTGAACGCAACACCCCAGGGGCGCTTCGTGCTAACGCGACTTCGCTGGTCCCTAACGCCAAAGTTATGGGGAGACCAGACTACATTTAGGCACCCTGATCTAAGGACAAGAATTCATGCGGACCCCTTCGCACGTCATATAAGCCCTTACTACTATGCAGTACGGCGACAAGCCCGAGCAGCCATTCTGCACAAAAGGAATACACATGCGGGCTTATACCCCTCAGTTATACCCCTTACTTCACATGACGCACAGCACAATAGCGTCGTCCCGGCTTAATACAGTTTGTGTTATATATATATATACATATATATATATATATATATATATATATATATATATATATATATATATATATATATATATATATATATATATATATATATATATATATATATACATGAACATGGGACATATGGATGACTAAAAGTAGTTGGTGCATGAATGCGGCTCGTCTTCCGCACGGAGATTTTCTGGCATTGCAGACAGCAGAAATTGCTCATTGCAGCAGTGCTGTTCACACAAATGTAGTACAAGGCAATGGGCACATCGCCATTATCCCAAGTTCATTTTCCTTCGAAGCCATCGACTTGAAAGGCTAGGAATGGAGCCGGCATCAGCTTCGACAGGCAGGCAAAATAGCACCTCGATATACATTTTCCAGCAGCTGAATCGCTATTTTGACGACACTTGACGCGGTAACCTGGAGGCTCTAACGCTTCGGCCCCGCCTGTCGCATTCCGACGGAAATGCAAAGACTCCTGTGTCACCGTTTAGGTGCGCGTTAATTAATCCCAGGATGTCACAATTAATCTGGAGCTCTCCAATGCTGCCTCCCTCGTAATCCGCAGCAGTCTCGGTATGTTAAGTCCCACAATGTAAATTGTTGAACCATACCCTCATTTCTTTTCTGTCTTCCTTCCTTTAATATCGAGAACGCTGCATGTTAGGCTGCTGAGCACGAGGTCGCGGGATCGAATCCCGGCCACGGCGGCCGCATTTCGATGGGGGCGAAATGCGAAAACACCCGTGTACTTAGATTTAGGTGCACGTTAAAGAACCCCAGGTGGTCGAAATTTCCGGAGTCCCCCACTACGGCGTGCCTCATAATCAGAAAGTGGTTTTGGCACGTAAAACACCACAATTTAATTTTAATTTTTGAGAACGCTGCAGACACGGCCACGGTAGCTGCGCTGACGCGCACATGGCATGTAAATAGGTGAAAACAAGCTAGCGCGTGCAAAGCGGTGAAGCTTCCGATATTTGCCTAGCGATATGAGCATAACGTACACACACTTACGTTAGGGTCACGAAAGATATGGTGACGCGCTTTGCTGCTCCGAAATAAACAATGAATCGATAACTACAACGGTGCCGCATCAAACGCACGTTTCGGGACCATCTTTATCGTACTTACACAAGCTTTATCTGTCAGTCTTCCGGACGGTGCATCCTTGTTGCGGCATGCGGAAGTGAATGGAAATATTCGTCCGTTCAACAAACTTGGACATGCCGGCAAAATCCCGCCCGCTTATTCGACATCTCGGAATAGTGTAGTCGTATTGTCGGTATAACGACGAGGCAGCGCAACTTTGAAGCAAGTGCAGTCAGTTACATTTGCAGGCGTCCATGTTGGCGGCGGATCATATTCGACTGAACGAGGTTCAAAGTTTCTCAGACAAAGCCAAGTTCTCGGTTAAAAAGTGACTGCAGCGTACAATCCGCAGCGTAGCGAATAAAGACAAAACATTGAAGAACAACAACGAAGCAGCTTGTTTTCGCGTAGCTCCCACCCTCTGTTATCTTACAACTCTTAGCATTTCCGCCGCACATGACAGCTGTTGAAAGCGTATACTAATACATCTTTACTATCACCTACCTCATAAGCATCGGCAACAGTTACACAATATATGAATACCACACATGATGGCGACGGTGACCAACAGACATAAGACGGCAGCCTCGGAAGCACAAATGTACGTACAAATGGCTATGCGAATCCTCCCTGTCAGCGTAGCGAGTGGTGTGGTGGCTACAGTGTTTGATTGTCACGTGGTGTACCCTGGTTCCATTCCCAGCCTGTCGATGTTTTGCAATGTGTGTTTCGATGTCTGTGTGACGAGTCTTCCCCATTTCCTATGAAGTGGCTCTAAGCTGTGTGTTTGTAACCTCGTGCAAAACCCGTCGGGGTGGCTCTTGTCGAAAAAAAAATTACATAAAAATTCTCGTAGGGCCGCAGAATATTTGAGCTCTTATTAAGGTGGACAGATTTGATCTGAAGTACCGCATAATGGTTTGGCTTATGCGTGACATTTTGTAAGTGGCCCCTTTCCTGCAACGAATGGGGCCGGTAAATGCGGGCCGTATATGCAAGAACCGCTTAAAATAGACCGCATATGCAGTGGCTGCTTGGAGTGAGCCCATAATAAGCGTCGAAATTTTGATCTACTTTGCGCGTTACATGCGTTCATTTTAAGCCGGTATTGACTAAGAGTGTAAAGATGTTTTCAAACGGCGCTCACAGTGCAGTTATTGTGTTCGGATAAGCCTCTATTGTGCACTTAAGGGTGATAAAATCTGCAAGGCGAATGCATTTTCTAACAGAAGGTGGAGACGGATACCTGAGAAAGTGCCCCCTAGTGGTTGACTTTTTACAAAGCATACTTTACAAGCCGACAAAACTGTGTTTATTGAAGAGAAGTCAGGAGGATAAAAACAATCACGAGAACTGTGGTTTTCTTTTCAGACTGAACGTGGTGCCAAGGAGTGCAAAATGGATTGCTGCCATTCACCGAGCTATAGAATAAGAATATGCCTGGAAGCTAAGCTACCGGATGGAATGCAGTGCGTTACGGGAAAGGTTTGTAGGGTGTAAATGGTGTAAACACTGTTTATTTCGAGTAGAAACATCATGATAGAAAGTAAGTAGAAATAACGGTAACAAAAGCGAATGCTTACGATGATCAACTGCTTTTCTTGGGTAGTAGGTGCTGCAAAGCGTAGGTTACTTCATGTTTTCGATATGTGCATATTAATCCCAGCCTGAAAAATAGCGCACCTAAGTGTTAGAGTGAGCGTCGTATTGATGAAACGAACTTATATGAGCATAATTTGGCGGAGATATTCGCTTAATCACAGCTCAAAATTCAAGAATTCCTTATTTATTCGTGTTTTGATTTCGGTCCGAAACGCAACAGAAATGGAAGCAATATCATGGAGACTTTTCCCCTGCATACTAAAATAGCGTATATCACAGCGTGTCCAATTACACAAGTTTAGTGGAACCTTCGCATTTAGGTAAAACGTGCTTTGTTGGAATATTCACAGAAACTGACTAGGACGTGCTCCAATAAGTGTAACCACGCTACAGCTGCAAGAAGCACTTTGCGTTGTTTTCAGGTGTGATTTTAGAAATATGTTCATTTTCGTTATTAATATATATATATATATATAAAGTTAGAAAAGATTGGCCTAAATATCTTACGTCTAAAAGAATATCTCACCTGAGCACAATATAATTTCTGAGCTGACATATATTACCTCATTTACAAAGCAATGTACAGTTCTACAGGATATGATGAAGCTCTAAGTTGTGAGCTGCGATCTATTTCAACAGAGCGGAACAAAAAAAAGTTTCTGTCGTTGTAGCAATTTTTATTATATTTCTTGCTAGAAGTAAGAATTATTTTTCAACTGACTTTCGCAAGCGGCCTCTAGCAAGCAAAATGGTGCCGTAACTTTTTTCAGCAACCGTATTGAAGATTACGAAATCAGAGAAAACGCAATTATCAAATTGGAAACTATAACTTATCAATAAACAACGACTGAGTAATTCCAGAAATGGTACCTCTTATTATGCCTAAACCACAACGATTTCTTGTGTGATACACCTCTCTGATGTATGATGGTACATAATGGTACAATAAACCAGCAATAAAATCACGCGAGATATAAATCTATATATGCACTCGCGAGAGCATCCATTTGAAAAGGATACTCTCACAGATGCCGTTTACCGAATACCGATATCGGTTTTCCGCGCAGGCTATAGCGTTTATGAGTTGCGTTTTTCACTTTTTCTACCTACGAATCTTCCGTAAATATTGTAAGAGCCTCGACATTTTATATCAAAATTAAGATCAGTACAGTTTCTAGAAACTGTTCTCTCAAAACCGACAATTTTCTGTCAAATTAGTCCACTGCTATTCTTAAAAGTGTTTCCGTGTTTTACATTCATTTGCATTGGAAGATATAAGTTTTAGCGTGGGAGCTTGGGATTGCTGGTGGTTCAGTGAAAAAAGGACACAGCGCTAGAAAGACAAGGATACGAGAGAGCGACACGCTCACAGTGCGAACATACAGGAGTTTATTCATGAGCTGCCCGAAAATAACTGTTTAAGGTTTTTGTACGTCAGGGTGTGCATGTCCAGTAGACATTTGTACTGGTCGTTCAAACCAAGGACTGGTTAACCGCTTCTCTCTTCCCAGTCAGCAGATGCAGTTGTAGTCAAAATAGAAATCGTTAATGTCTGCCTCGTCAGTATCCTGACTAGGCCATGTCCGCATTCTAAGCAAAAAGTTTTCATGCACAAGTTGACCGCTTGTTGTCTGGCTTTAGTATCAGCTGTCGCAGAAAAGCTTTTTAACCAAATCAAGCATTGCCAATATAATCGAGCACCACGTCCGCCAGTGCATAAGAGAAAAAAACCTGGGGTACTTTCCGTTAAACATTATTTGTCCCACAAACTGAAGAGGGTAGGCCAGCGTGCTCGTATTACGATAGATTATTCCGCTGCTGAAAAACTGCCAAAGCTTTGCAACGTTACTTCGCAAGCCAGGCGTGGCCATTGTACTATAAAAAACAGGAAGGGAGGAAGGGTTTAGTGCCCTGCATCACTGGCGTGGTGTATGTGATTCCTCTCTCTTGTGGAACAAAATACGTGGGACAGACAGGAAGGTGAATCAATGACCGTCTCAGGGAGAAGCATAACAATTTGTCCAACACGGTGCAGGGTCATCTGGGTATTATTGCCGCGACCACGAGTGTAAGCCCTACTAGTAAAAAAGCAAAGTGCTGTATAAACATAGTTCACAGCTGACACGTGAAATCATTGAAGCAGATTTTATTAGGAAAATTGATAGCTTGTGCGCCGGTTCTCTGATTGCACTTTCATCTCGGGAAATAGCGTATCTTGACAGGGATTGAATGGCAATCATTCCATGTGCTCTGTAGGTACGTGGATATTATTATCAGCATTGCGAATGATGTTCTAGGTATTTTTTTTTTGCCGGTCATTCACATATTGCGCATGGTAGCACCCTATATATTCGTTCCTTCATGGCTTCATGAATAAACAGTTGTAAGTCAGCGCTGTGTGCGTGTCGCTCTCTCGTGTGCTTGTCTATTTTTCGCTGTGTCCTTTCTCCGAAATGAGTTCGCCTCGAACTAAAGCTTTCTCCCAATGTTCCTCCAAAATCAATCGTATAAAATATTTATAGGTGTATCAAGCTTGGCAGGAGTTTTGTCTATTGATTGATGTTCCCTAATACTTTCCGTTCTTTCTTCTTCTAGACATGCCAAAGAGGAGTCTGCGGAAACCACACATATATTCAGCTTTGAAGGACATGCTCCTCGGCTTATGTTAAAATCCCCAAAGAAACCAACAAAATCTCTTTTGCCTTGTTTTCTGGGTGCATGGGGTTGGTAGAATGACCAATTGATTGTCTGTGTACTTCTGGTCGTATGAGCATCATGTGGTATCTAGTTACCCCGAAAGCTATTTTTGAATCCGTTACTCGATGACCGCAACGGTGATTCTTCATTACCTATACCAGCGATGATCTAGTCTTCTTATTAGTCATGTATTCAATGTTCCACGATGCTCCGTATCTAGCGCGGAACCCTAGATAGCGAATGGAAGTTGCCCGCACACACAGTTGTGAAGCAATGCCTCAAAGAACAATTGCCAAGGATATCTGGCAAGAAATGCAAAACTCCTGATGGTACAAACAATGTTGTTAACAACATTCAGTTCTGTGCCGGTTTAGGGGGGCATGGAAAATATGTATTCCAAACCATATGATCTCTTTCTTTGAAGAGTTAGATGAGCAATCCCGTTTAAGTGCCAGAAGTTGCAATATGGTACATTTATAGAGGCCGTTTTCTGATCACAGCAACAAAACGACTAGTCAAGAAAGAGGCCTTTCATGCTGCATCTACTGGGAGGGGTCCTAAATATTGTGGATTTGGTTCATTTCCCCTTCGCGGCGTCCGCGCGCCTTGTGCAAAAGAAACACACAATATGTATGTAGCAGTATTTAACACTTCTGCCAAGTCATCGACGGCTTTTCTCGGTGTATGCGATAGGTTAAACGCTTTTAGAAATCTAATTGTTTGTTTGAATAAAAGTAACAACGCTTTATAGTGCTTCATGACGATGACAGCAGTTGTGGTCAAAATTGTATTGGCTTTGTTGGTCCGCCCATTCTGCTACGCCGACGACAACCATTGCTGTCCTCGACGACTCCCAAACGATGATTTTTTTCATCGCCAGGATGTTTATCACCGACAGCATCGCTATTGCCGAAGCATGAAGCAAAGCAAATCTTAACAAGTGCCACTAATTGAATTTGAGCACACACCAGTGAAGCAATGTGAATTTGGGAGTCGAACGCACTAACTACTAAGCTATTGCGCAACTGCTCATTTCCTTTATTACATGGGAGCTCAGCTTTCAGAAAAAGCAAGCAATACTCGGTTGTTTGCGCGTTCGACTCCCAAATTCAAACAGCTTCGCCGGCATGAGCTCAAATTCAACTAATGGCAATTGTTCATAGGTTTCTACTACACAAATGTAAGGCTACTGAAACATAATCAGAACTAACATAACAAACGTGATTTGAACATAATCAAACCACGTCCAAGTGCGAAATAAACACACCCAGCGTACACATTAGGAGTGTAAGCAGCAGATACTAGGAAAAAGGAATCCAATACAGCTTCAGCATACCCGTCGGACATTTTACAGTGCCAAAGATGCTTTGTTCAACAGTGTTAAAGAACGCAATGTAACATAAGCATGAAACAGGGAGGCTCACAGGGATATTTAAAAAAAGTATGAAATGACTTGCGTATGGAGGAATATTTAAACCTTCTTTTGTCTTATTGGGAAAATGTCTCCAAATAACACGGTATCTTTCCGGTCTACAGAATAGTGATCAAATGTCTCATTATTTGTAGACAAACAACAATGTGTCCACCGCGGTACAAAGCAGCCTCCATTCTCGAACCACGTTTTGACAGGAAAAGTTTCCGAATGCCACCTAATGTAAATGTATTAGTTCCTGGAGGAAGAATCGGTTATGTCTCTGGTATCGCACAGCAACCGCACTAGAAAATTATTGGGATACATCGCGCTCCGCACAACAATATGCGAGCAGTAGCGTCTGTGCGTGTATCTGCGATACCACATCAAGCACTACTATACAAAACGAGGCTACATTTGCATATCCTGCTGAAAATACGCTGGACATGATGGTTCTGCATGTGCATGCTATTGTTCCTTGCCAGGCTCCTGTAAGAAGCGTCGGCGCCACAGAAGAAGCTTACGCGACAGTGACGACGGTATTCTCCGAGCATGGCGCATGCCCACGATATAGGATGCGCCAAGAGTAAGGTAGTTGGCGAAGAACAGCTTTGAAATTATCTACGATGTCAACGCAAAATTAAGTGACACAACAGCAACGCCAGATTGTTAAGAGAGTCGCCCACAGTGTTCCCCACCTCAAAGTGTCCCATATAGCAGCCGTGCAGCTATATACATAATGTGAAATCTCAGAAATCTCGCAGGTGGCATTGTGCCGTTTTACTAGTGACATCAGTTGTAGAGATGTTGTCCTGCGAGTAGATTATTCCCCACAGAGGTCTGTGAAAACGAGTCAATGAGCTTGAAAACCACGAATATTTTGTCACGGCCTTTGCCTTCTTATCTACCGCCATAACCTTGGATAACGAAACAATGAGGTAAATCTAACATGTTCATATGAGGTGACGTGGGCAGGTAGGTGCTTGTATGTTGTCCTAGCGGGCAATGAAATCAAAGAAATGTGTCTGCTTTATATAGGGAACCTATGCTAAAGATGCTGCACCAAGGTTATCGGATAGAAATCTATTTAAATGGAAAAATGTATAACTACCTCAACCAAAAACACATAGCACAAGCCTTTGACATATAAAATGCAAATACAAGGATTCATAAAGCTGTGTATTATAGGTAAATAAATCTTGCTCACATAAACAGGGGTAGTCTGAGACTGGTAAAGTATGTGTATGTCCGTAGTTCAATTTCCACAACAAGGAAGAAAAATTGCAAACTTACTTCTGGAGCTACTCTCATTTTCAACCAGGAGTTCAAATACCACACAGAATTTGCGCATTATATTCCTTTGCGCTCGGATAACATGCAAACTCATGCTTTGAGTATTTTATTAGCAAGTTTTGGATAGGAACATAGTAATTCAACACTGGTATTCTTTCCTACCTGTCCCATCTAGAGCACTGAAGCTTAATGGCTTCTTCCCGAACAATGAAGCATTCCAGACGGCTTGTTGTCGGCGCAGTTGGCGTTGGTTATGCAATTCTACTCACTTGCGGTATGGCTTTATTGGTCAATGTTGCAGTAATACCAAAGCAAATAGGCCCGCACTTTTTATCAATAACAGCATTTCTACGCATTTTCCTATGAACACTTGTTCATTCATCTGTACGCCACGTGTTTTTAATATCCACAGCGTGTTAGTTAATTGAAGCAAATTATATCGGAATGAAGCTAAAAATGTTTTTGTCAAGATTAAGACATTGAATAAGCAAGACAGCCTTACCAGTGGCACATCTGTGACTCTGTGCAGCAATATAAACATAAGTGCGCCAGCATATTCATGTCTTCCAAATCCTTTTATTGTAATCGGGCCTGATTTCCGCACGCATATATATTCGGTAATGCGAGCACCTTTAAAAAATGTGTCAATCGAACCGTGTTGAAAGGCGTGTGTTGCGCGTAATCATGCGGAAGGCACGCACTCTGATTCGAGTGCACTATAGGCTAATTCAGGAGATTAAATGTTGCTCGACGCCTATGTTAGACGTGTACCTATAACAAGAAATCTGTTGCACCGAAAGCTGCAAGAAATCTACACTGAGAGCTCTCGCGTCTGCCTGCCGTAATCGATAACAATGCACATTGACATATCGAAATGATCGAGCCTGCAGTTTCCACAAAAATTATTCATCCCATAAACGCACTCAGTACCTGTCGCAGTGCTGATATACAGGGCTATAAGGCTTCGCGAACATTTGCGTCACGAACATTTGCAAAGCGTCACGAACATTTGAACGAGCTTCACGAACGTTTCCAAAGCCACACATCTCCTGAGGTTATCTTTAACCAAGCCTGCATTATGAAAGCTCAGAAACCTACACCAATGTCGGTTTAGGAGACATGCATTGAGGAGTGTGTGCCTACAGGTACTACAGTACAAGCCATGTAGCTCACTACGCAGAATAACATACCATGCGGCAAATGCGCTAGTGATGTTTAAGAGAGACGACCCACAATTTGTACACATTGTTGATAGTGTTGTTTATGATGGAACATTCTGGGCTCGCGAGAAAACGACATGTATTCAAAGTATCTAAACGGAATGCAGTCTGTGAGGCACAGCCAGGAGATGAGGTATTGTCACAATGCCAAGATGTTCACCTGGCAGGGGACGTGCTCTCAAAGTGTTATTTGCTGATGTTTAACTAAATTAGGGCTAAGCGGTTTGCCATAATAAGTACATGGGCGCGGCGACTGCTAGGGGGAATACCGGAGTCGTGACATCAATCCGCGGAGAGCCCCACCACCGGCATCTCATGAACTCTTGAGGCGCAGTCCCGATAAAAGCAATTGGTGGAAAGCCCGGCGAGTCGTCTACTATGGCGAGTCACCTACCAAGGCTTCTTAATGCACCTGTCGGTGGCGCTCCGCATAGCGATGCCACGAGCTCCCGAGTTCCCGCTACCCGTGGCCGCGCCTGTACTTCACAGTTTTCGTTTCGTTCGCATACCGTGTATGTGCATGTTAAATGTTCATTTTCTTTCTGTTCTATGCCTGTCAAATCAATATTTAGGAACTACCCCTTTAATGCCTCCTCTGACGCCCGTAATCTATTTTTAAAGAGAAAATAAATCCGTACACAGTCTTCTGGGTAAATATTGTCACGTTTCAGTGACGGTCGAGAGCACACTAACGGCCACTGAAGCAAGTGACACTCGAAGCACAACGATAGCGGTCAGCACAGTGAGCGGTCGTCTAAATAATATCTTTGCGTTTATCTTATCGTCGACATTTATACATGACTCGCAGAAAGTTCCAGCATAACCGCTAGAAAATACCATACAATTCGTGCCGTGCATACAAGGCGATTACAAAAGATTCGGCGACATCACACACTACAAATAGAATAAGGTATAACAGCGCACGTTCCCAAACAGGCAGGTGCGTCTTCGCGCTGGGGGTCTAACATGAAGTTGTTAACGGGTGGACTGCAGTCCACGGAAAAGGGACAAATAAGTTCACCTGTCACTACCAAACAGTGTGTTCAGTTTTCGTGTTAGGTGTTGTACTATCATGCTTCTAACATTTTTAATGAGCCATTAAGAAGCAATTCGTATTTCTTACTAAGCTTATCCATCAGTAATTAAGCGCTGCTTGAAGTAGGTTTTACTTTTTGTGGCTGCAGGTGAAGCTCAGGCAGCCTCATAGTACCTTGTTGTCCTGGTTATAGTCAGCCACTTATTTGATTGAATCATCAGATGAAAATCATCTTTCATTGCAACCTACATCCTAATGAAGAGAGTCACTACAGGCTCCCCTTATTTCATACGTGAGCGCTCACTTTGTTTTGTGACATCATTGGGAAAAAACACTCAGTAGCTTGAAAATAAAACGTCAGGGCTGTCTTGATTCTCCTTTGAGTCTTTTTTTTTAAGTGGAGATGGCGAGCGGTAAGCAAATGTTCCTGATACGCAGATAATGCTGCCCTGAGTGTGCCAGGACCAAAATATCCTGCTGTTGGCATCAACAAAGGAATACATTTTGCTCCTTTAATTATAAGTCAGCGATGACATTAGAGCAAGTCCGATCATCCGACTACGCCGCTGTTAGTCAAATGTCACAACAATGCATTACTGTCTGACCATAGTCAGCGCACACATGCTTACCCTTCCAGATTTCAAGGAAGCAGGGAAGTGGCGGTTATTTAGCGCGTCTCGTCCGGAGCATCACCGCTGCTTTGTTTTCAACGTGAAGCTTTTTAAGACAACCACAAGCCCACGTCGGTCATAGACGCACCAAGAGCCACGTTTTAGTTCAACGCTAAGTGCAACTTCTATAAAACTGCCCACCTTCTGCGATGCGTTTTTTTTAACGATGTGGTCACGTGCCAACGCGTCTAATGGGCAAGATGCGCAAACCCCAACAGAAGGATTGGACGGTGTCAGAGATCGGCCGACTTTCAATGCGATTGGCATTACTGGGAAATTTTACCCACAACCTGGTGTATTTTACTCCACGTAGCGTCTTATACCCCGTGGCTCAAGTTCTCCACTATATATTAGGTATGTGCTCGCTGCTATGTGGTGCAACAGACATGTGCCGGATGGAGAACTAGATGGTGGCTGCTGCCTGGTGTTGTAAACAACTTGTGGCTTTGGTCGGTTGCCACTGGGTATGCAGCATTTGGTATCTGCCCCAATTGACAACTACAGCATTGCGTATGTATAAGGGTATGTTCCTAAATTCGGCAACGGTCCCAAGATAGATGTGCCAAACTGAAACAAGGGCTATGTAACCATTTATGTAATAGTGCGATTAACGTTTTTTGGCTACTGCACGCAGTTTTCGGGAGCTGAATATCTTTCTCTCTATTAGGTGCAATATGTTTAGCGACATGTTGCATCGTTGTTTCGACGAAGCAACTTGAGGCGGAATATCTAGCACCGAAGTATTCTTCATTCTTCATATTGCGTCATCATGCTGAGTTCATTGTGGAACAAACTGAGCACTTTGATTCGGCTATTCATCATAATCAGATATTATGGCAGGGCTCTGGCATGTTTTTCTTGAGCACACGTGGTCTGCTTCACGAAGTGTGCGTCAAAGAGAAGGTTGTCCGTCCCTTTCTATAGAAGCACCGAACTTCAGTGTCTTCCTTGTTGCTGACTTTTCACACAACGAGTTGTTTGAAGAATCACGCTTTGTGTTACAAGAAAATTTTCAACAATGACAACAAAAGTAGAATGTCTGAACATCATTTGGTGCCCTTTAGCGTATTTTGTTTACTTTAATAAAAAAAATAAAAACAGTCAAGGTAAGCACGATGTTTTGAACCAAGGGTGCGATCATGAACTTTTCTTACCAGTGACCTTATAGCAGGAGGTGGCCGAAAAATATTTTTCTACGATGATATCTTCTATAGAACAGAGACGGGGATTCGCGCTTAAGCAAAGGGCGCAGTATGAGACCCGCTCGCTTGACGGAGGCGGGCAGGTTGGAAATGCTTGCTATCATTTTATTGGCAAAACTGGCTGTCTCCTCTGCAGCAGGTAACTTTGTGAACTAATTGTTAGATTCGTGTAACAAGAGCTTTAAAAAATACACTGACCGCATTGACGGAACCAAATTTTCAATACCTTTCAGTGTGCAAAATTGATCAGGTAATCTTTTTTATTCAATTCGTGCCCATATTGGAGCTTTAAGTAGACCATAATTGATTCCATGAACATATCCATTGGCCACGTCATTGTACGAACAGTCGCTGTCCTATTTCAGCGCAAGCTCTTTTTTTACTTAAAAAGTACCTATTTCATGATGTAAATTTCTCCAAACAGTGTTAGTTCATCGCGTCGCAGTATTTTTTGAAATTTTTATCAGATTTTTTTGCCTAGCTTCATGGAATTTGTAGAATCCTTCACGTTACATTGGCAAAGAAGTCAGTTAAAATGACCTCAACTATGTATGCACGCCCTTAAGCAATGATGTTATAACGACTTGCTGTGCGTCACTAATCTATTCACTTCTGTAGAAAGGAGATTCCTTGTATACCCAACCATTCTGCAAGAGCGGACGACCGCTTCCAATTTCATTCTCCAACTCACTGACGATATTATCCTTAATTTGAAGAAAAGCGATGTATTGGCAGCCAAACTATTGATGGCTACATACCGTCAACAAGGCAGCCAGATTGAAGAGGTAAGGCCGTGACATGTCAAGAAAATATTTATCCGTTGTTCGTCGCTGTAGCAATTTTTGTCAGGGAATATTCAGCTTACAATGTTCAATAATTTTCGTCTTACTGTCGGGCCTCTCATGAAATGCGCACTTTCAAGCTTATGCGGAACTTGTCTTTCCTATTTTGTTTTAATTGCTTGTGAACATTCTTGTGCAAAGTCGAAAAAAAGCCTAGTCAGGTTCAGTATCAAAATACCCAGGCTAGATAGATGTATCTGGGGAAACGAAGGACGTTGGACGTTGATGCTATTTCTGCTTTCATAGAAATAGCACTAAAATTCGACATAAGACATATTTGGAGAAAAGAAATGTCGACGCCTAATTAATTATTTTGGGGGGGGGGGGGGGCGGGGGGGAGGAAGCTGTTATGTAAAAGGCGAATTTTTACTCTCCGATGGACTGTTTCTCCGGCGAGTAAAATCTGCAACGAAACTTACACAAAGCGATACGAATATAATTTAGATCATAAAAGATTTTCGAAATAACCTGTTTCAAATAACATAATTGATTTATTGAGCTGGATTACTTAAGGAAGTGTACATAAATTGTACGAGAAAGCAACTTACGTCACCTACTAACCAATCAAAATTTTCTATTACCCCATGTTATTACCTTCCTTTACACCACACATAAATTTACGAATTGTAGTCCGTGAGTTCGGATGGCGTGATACTTTAAAGCAATTTTTTGGGTGTCATACATATGCGGCAAAATACACGGGCGTTCCAGTTTGTGCTTCTGTGCATAAAACTGTTGTTTAAAGAAGAATAACACGAACAATACGGCATTTCTACCTCTAATTTTGTGATGCATATCTGGAAACTCGCGTAATCTTTCTATTTCGTTACAAGTGGACCTGCCTTGAATGTTCACCGGCTACAATTTGTAAATTGCGCCAACCACTGTAGACGCAGCTACCAAGAGTAAAATTTTTGCTTGCAGATCGACACGTCTGCTCTGCAAGAAAATTTGTACCACGACGAACATCACCAGTCTTCTGTGATCGTGAACATAAGAGATCGCACAGCGCAAGTCGTAAGCTTTCTTTAGTTGAATAAGAGCTCGCTTTTTTCGTTGTACACCTTGGATTGCATATATATGTGTATATATATGCTCTGAGACAGCTGTTACGGCGCAGGTTTGTTTCTATTATTATTACGGCCTCTATTACGGCCGCTATTAAGGCTCCGAGTGTTTTGCAGATGATGAAAAAGAAATGCTCTATCAGGCGCTCGCGCTCATGTCGCCCGTGCACTGAAGCGGGCAGCCCGGTCGCAACTTCGACTGGTAATAGCCACTAAACTAATGGTTTGAGACGCCAAACGTGAACGATCTCAGAACCATGGAAACGACAGTTAGAAGGAACTTCAACCGCAGTGACACGGTTGCTCACAGGGGAGGTTTGTTATGTAATGATGCAAGGGCCTAGAAAACGATACAGCAATTTATCAGGCAAACCAGGGAAACGAAAGGATTTAAGAGCAGCACTCCATCTCTTGCACGAAAGGAAACGTCGCAGCGAGACCGATCGCAAAGCTGTTTGCTGCATTGTTTACTGGCTTCTGTATTGGGCTAAGCACGGCGTTCGTAGCGTGTTGAGACGAACTCTTCGGGCACAAGCGCCGACGAGCTAGTAAGGACATCGAAGAAAGAAGCATCGAGCCTAATTGTGGGCGAACGGCCGTAAACAAGGCGGAAAAGGGAGTAGCCAGTAGTTCGTCGTCCAGTGGCGTTACGATCAAACGTCACAAATGCAATTGTGTCCATGTTTTTGTGATCTGTCCGTTGTACATAGATATCATATCAGCCCATGTCCGATGAAATCACTCTGTCAAGCGATTTGTTTGTGGGTGGTAGGCTGACGTCGACTGACGACGAGGTGGACGAGAAATTCCGCATAGGCTTTGTATAATTCGATGGCAGCACGGATCAGCTTCTTCATAAGAGGCGAACATAGTGTAGCGGTTGTACAGCAGCGTGTCGATTGGCGCTAGTGCTGAAATCGTCACTGAAGATGTAGCCTTGTGCACTGTGAAGTGTTACGCAGAGATATACTCCTAGAGAGTAGCGGCAGCATACAGCGAGTTTGAGTGTCGGACACTTGATGTTTTTTGTCGGAGGTGTATATGCAGCTAAAATCAAACGCTTGCAACCGGAGAACACGCCCTCCCCCCCCCCCCCCTCCCCCCCCTCCCCCCCCCCCCCCCCTGCGCCCGGAACATAAAAACAAACTTTTCAGCGATGAGAACGTACATAATCCATGAGTATCAGAAACTACTGTAAAGTGGCGTCATACGTATATGGCTTAAATTGTACGGTGCAAACTACAGCAACATATTCGTGTTCGATTACCCAGCAGTTCTGTTCCGCAGTCGTTTGTTTGTGACTGGCATACACAACTACCTCGTGAAGTGTTGTCACGTTGCAGGACGGCACTGTCCCCGTGTCCAATAGGTCCGGTGTGCAAAACGGTAGGCGCGCTTTCAGCAAAATAGGAGAGAAAGGGGTTGAATGTTAGGGCACGATCGAAGTGCTGGCTCAAATCACCGGTCCAAGTGAAAGGAGTGCCCGAGGCCAACAGCGTGTTCTGTGGTGACGCTTTGTTCGCGAAAAGCCGGAAAAAGTGCCTGACAGAGGACGCGTGGCGCAGGAAACTGCACAAGTGTTCCCCATGTTTTGGACGAGCAAACCAAAGTAAAGCAGCAATCTGGTGAAGGAGTGGTACAATGCCGTCCTTGCTGGTAAGGTGGCCGAGCACATTGATTTTCTTGCTGGCAAATTGGCGCTCTTTAATGAGAAAGAATTATGTGTCCCATTACGCGTAAATCCCTCGGCGTCGGCGTGATCGAAAAATCATCCCAAAAACGGCCGATGCCGCAAAGAGGTAGAATACCTTTATAAATGCTCAGGTTGACGTAAAATTTCTCACTCAGGTTCGTGTAAGTAAAGTAAATTAATTACTTTGAAAGGAAAATTTCATACACTTCGGTCTCTGTGGGAAACAAGCCCGATCCTCCGAGGTACGAGGCGAGCACGCCCGCCCTACGCCACTGAGGCTCCATGCTTCTGGTAAACTAAAGGTGTGATTAGTCTGTACGTCATTGCACACGTCAGGTCGCAGTCATGGGGCTAACTAAAGGTGTGGCCTATTGAGTGCGTGATTGGGTACATGACGGCACGGCCAATGGGTAGCTGGCGGCGCCGCATAATGATTGCTTAAAATGAGCGCGTTCATGGCAATCCGAGGCATACAAACAGTACAATGATTTTTTCTTCGCACACTTAAGCAGTCGTAAGGGACTCAGCTGAATTTTAGTGTTCAACTGAAAACCAGCGTTATAAATACAGGTAAAACATTCGTCCTGGAACAAAATATAATGAGGTCATCATAACGTAAGCAGGTTTTCCACTTCAGGCGCTGTAGAACTGATATATGATAGGTTCAAATGTTGCAGGAGCATTGCAGAACCAGAAGGGCATTATGTCGAGTTAGTAGCATCCGTGTAGCGTTTGAGATTTGAGAAATATCAAACGGGCTGGAGAAAATCAGCAGCATCGTAGATTTACGATATCAGGTAGAAGTTGTTGCGTGTGACCTCATTAGGTGCTCTAAAATCGACGTAATATCGTACAGAACCGCCGTTCTTCCCGTCTAGCATAGCAGTAGACGACCACGAGCTCAATAACGGCCGTTAAAGTCGCGTTTGAGCATGTCGGTGAGGTTTTTCTCGATGATGTTCCGCGCCGCGGATGACACACGGCACGGGCGGTTGCGTACAATGATGTTGCCATCGGTTTAAGTGCGATGCACTGCGATGGAAGCGCGACCTAGAAGCTTTGGGTCAACGTCATATAGAGATGCGAATTTTTGAAGCCGAACTAAAAGACCTTCCTTCTGCACTACAGTGAAATCTTCGTTTATCGTGGCCGTCAGAGCGGTGGTACCATCATCATCAGGAAGTAAAGGCAAAGATCGTGCTTCCATAAAAAGAGCAACAAGCGTAACAAATTCGGTGTCTGTAAAGCAAGTAACATTGGTGCCTCCGGGCATCAGCTTTGGGGCTAGGAGGGCTAATGAGTCTGCTAGAGTTGTGGCAACCAAATGGTACTAAGAACACATCACCATTAACGATGGTATTTGATGCCAATATTAGAATATCTTCATGGCCAGGTGGAGTCCAACAATTGGCCGCTGTAAGAAAACGCAGGCTGTGTGTGACGAGTTCCGATTAGCATTCAGTGTATCTCATACGAAATATACGTAGCGGCAAAAAGTTAAATCTGATGCAGATGAAAGAGTCACTTCCCAAAAGGAGCTGGCGTGTACAGGAAGACAACACGATACACAAACACGCACTGTACCAATTCTGGAGGGCTGAACAAGAACGGGAAAGGAAGGTGTACAATCAGTGCATTTTACCTGTGCTGACATATGTGGCAGAGACTTAAAGACTGACAAAGAAGCTTGAGAACAAGTTAAGGACCACGCTACGAGCGATGGAACGAAGAACGCTAGGCATAGTGTTAAGAGACAAAAAGAGAGCGGTTTGGATCAGAGAACAAACGGATAGAGCTGATATTATATATGACATTAAGCAAAAAAATGGCGCTGGGCAGGCCATGTAGTGCGCAGGTTAGACAACCGGTGGAATATTAGGGTTGCATAATGCATACCAAGAGAAGGAAAACGCAGTCGAGGACGGCACAAGACTAGGTGGAGCGATGAAATTAGGAAAATCGCAGGCACTTGTTGGAATCGGCTCGCGCAAGACAAGGAGAATCGGAGATCGCAGGGAGTGGCCTTCATCCTCCAGTGAACATAAAATAGGATGATGATAATGAAGAAGGTGATGATGATGATCGTGATTATGATCATGATGATGATGATGAACAAGAACGGCATTCCATTAACAAAGGAGTGGGCCATTGTAGGACGATTACACTTTCTCGCAAGCGAGAGCACATATCAGCACTAATGACTAAATACGAAGTACCCGTATCAAGC
This sequence comes from Dermacentor andersoni, assembly GCF_023375885.2. Lineage (NCBI taxonomy): Eukaryota > Metazoa > Arthropoda > Arachnida > Ixodida > Ixodidae > Dermacentor > Dermacentor andersoni. The sequence goes on along the minus strand of NC_092823.1, from coordinate 62,589,942 downwards.
AAGGCTTCAATAGGCGCACCTTTAGCACGCCGACAGTATATTAGACGGGCGCTCTGGAGGGGTTAGATGTAGTCCGAAAGATGCAGCTTTCCCACCTGAACCTTTTCTGTCTAGTTTTCTGAGCGATTGTAAGGCCAGATGAAGAGAACGGGAGGACCGTTGGAGTGGTGAAGAAGGACGACGCAGGTAATAGGAATTTCTGGGTTTTCCGGAAATTTCCGGAGGTGGGGAGCCACATTCCGGAACGTTAGTAAAAGCGGTGATGTTGTGGTTTGGTAGCAGCAAGTACATTTCACTCAAGAGCTTCATAACCACGTCATTCTTCCTGCTGACGGTCCCGGCAGAACCTTGAATAGTGTACCGGTAGAGGTGAATTGCACTCGTTGTCACAAGGCTGAGCCGGTACTTGGCTGAGGGAGAAGTGGCGAAGAGAGAAACACATGTGGTGCAGGTGCAGCTGGCGGGGGTTCCTGCAAGGGTGACGCTACGTAACGCAGCAATCGGAGCGCAAGTGGCCCTTCATAGGGGCTGACGGCTTGGGCCTTGCGCGCACGCCACTGACGGTAATTCTTCCCTCATGACGTTACGTAGGCCGCTACCAGACGACACTATAGGGATGTCGCAACCACACGGTGAAATGTCAGCATGCAAGTCCTCGCGAATCCTGGTACGCACTAGTGCGCGCAGCTAGCTGTCGGTGGTTGCCTTTTGATCAGGCGCGTCATGCTGCAAGCGATTCTAATGAAGTTCATGGAGTCGCTCGCACGTAGGGATGATGTCATCTAAAGTATTAGGGTTCATCACGACATGAGCGTTAAACACAATGGTCCCAATGCTTTTCAGTAAATGGGAAACACGGTCGTTCACCGCCATGGAGCTGTTGACACGGTCGCAAATGGCGAGGACCTCTTCTATATATGAAGTGTACGACTCATCCAAGTGCAAGATGCTCGGCAAGGTTCTTCTTGGCAACCTCTGAGCTGACAGTGAGGACAGCAAAATTCTGTCGCAGTTACTGTTTAGAAGTTCATTAGGCGAGGTCACGTTCATGGTCGAGAAACCATGACTTCACGATGTTGCCTAGATAGAAGGCTACATAAATGTGCTTCTCGATCTCACCTCAGTGGGTGAGTGCACTCATGCGGTCGTAATCTTCCAACCAGACCTCAATTTCGTCGACGTGGAGACCAGGGAACATCTGGGTTACTTCTGATGGCTAGTAACGTTCTAAAAAAATGCCCCGCAGGAACACGCATATTTGAAGCTGCCGTGTTGCGCTGCTGCTCTTGCGACCTGGCGCACGGCAGCTAATACAAGCAGCGAACCGAGCGGAGGTTCAGGGATGCGCTCGATGGAGCTTCCCCTCGATAGCGAGTTTGATAGCGAGCTCGACAACGAGTTCGGAGTCAAACCAGGCATTGAGTAACTTAATCGAATCTATTTTTTTTTTTCACAGAAAGGTATAATAAACCGCAAGCTAAGGATAATGCCACTTGCGAATGGCAATCTTTCACTTCGAGGTGAAATGCTCCATGTGGTTTACGAAGTTCAAGAAAAGAGAGACTGCTTCATAAGCTTTGGTAAATAATTTTATCTCATTTATAGATTGATTTTATCGATTTATTTGACCATATCGCTATGAACGGAGTTTTTTTCAGCATTTCATCTTTGGTAGCCATATCAGTACGACTCTATTTACTGTAATGTTCTAGTGTGTGAACCTACTTTCTTATGACGAACATCGCGTGCTGATTGCAGGTAATGTAAAAAAGACATTCAAAATATGAACTTTTACTAGGAATACCGTATCGCGACATCCGTTAACTGTTGTACCATCTAAATGTAATTAATTGTAGAACTTGTTGTTTTGTTGAGAACATTGGCTGTTTTTCCGTAATCGTATTGGGCTATACGTGATAAAGCCTAGAGAATAAGGGTACTAGGTACTTTTCTAACTATTAACGCTTATGGAGCAACAGTAACTTTGCTGATTCAAACACGTACCTGCAAATTTACTAATAAGTAGGCCGATTCTATTACGGTTATAGACCACAGTGTATTTATTCTGAGCATAACATTGCTTTCTCAACTTAGTATGTGAATTTTTATCTCCACTGTAATACTAGTTGTACCAATTTCTACCAGCTCTACGCCACTCTAATTCACACTGAACTTGTCAGTTTTAACTGTTACTTGCTAATTGCGTGTGCCTTCGCTTTTGCTTATGCTACTTTGGTATACTTAAAATTCCCTACACTGCGTTAGTATTGCCATATTGCAATGATCCTGTTCTTTCATATTCGAGGATAAAATCGATCGGAAGTTCCTAATGATAAAGAGCCTAACACATGCCCTCTTGCATACAACATACAGCCTCCATCCAAAATACATGTGTTGTAATCTATGCTATCGATTCATGTGTCTCTATGTCTAAATAGTCTCTATGTCTGACGTTTGGTCTAAATAAAAGCCAACCAACAATCATGAGCGATTCGTTGGTCTCGTAACATGTATTAACCATTGTATTTGTGTTCTGCATAAAATGATATGGCACGTGATAGGTAATTTTAGGCTTTAACACTAAAAAGTTTCGGTCATTTCTTGTAAGCCTACAATATTATTAAACAGGGCTGTACAATGTGGAAACCGCACATTTTAGAGATTTTCCCTCTAGAGAAGCCCAACTAATATTTCACAGGTTAATGGTTGCAGTTGGTCCTTAAGCAATCATAGCGACTGTTGCTTCAGAAGTCATCAAGTACGGCCTGAAACTATCGGTAATGTGTGGTTTTTACAGTGTAAGCTGTAGTGCTCTCATTCCATTAGCCGTTTCGCTCGGCGATGTTGTCCGCCACCGCCGTCACCGGCAGAATATAGTCAAGTATCTACTTACTATGGGGGATTGACCAAGAAAGGCTTGGGTTGTTTTGCGGAGAAAAACATTTAGGAATGTGAAAAAACCTAGTATGAAAAACATGTATGACATACTTGATTAACTCAAGCAGGCAGAGTGATTGGTTGTCAGCACCCCATTCAAAAAGGAATGCCTATAAATAATAATCATCGTCATCGTAATCATTTTTAGCATCGTATCGTGCCACTTCTCAGGGGATGTGAGGTGCGCGCCGCCTAGCGTCAATACGTGCGCACTTCGCATTGCACTTACATGTTAATACACAAGGTGGGACGTCTTGCGGCAGTTGCCTACGTAGCGGTACAACCTAGTTTGCGTTTCCTATCAAGAATGTGACTACTACTCGACATGGGCGATTGGCCAAGAAAGGATTGGATTGTCTTGAGGAAGAGAAAGAATATTAAGCAGATGTATGCAAGAGAGCTAGAACGAAAAACATGTGCATGTCATACTTGATTAGGTCAAGTATGCTAGGGGACTGTTTGTCAGCGCCCTGTTTCAAAGGGGATGTCATCAAATAATAATCATCATCAGTAGCATCATCAGCAATGAATTACTTGAATTGTCGCTAGTGAAGAAATTTAGGAAATAGACAGAATGGCTTGGGTAGGTTGTGGGGTAGGGTTCTCTCAGAAAGAGGTCTGTATTCGGGTAGCAATTCTTCTAACCAAGGGCTATCTTGCTTGTTAACGGTGACGTACTCGCGGCTTATACTTGCAGCGAGTGTCCGGTACAGAACGAAGTAGCACCTCCTCCACGGGTCACATTGTAGTGAGGGTGAAGAATGATACAGTGTCAATACTTCCAGTTTTCACACTGTAGGATATTTACGTTCACTAACACAGACAACAAATACAAGACAACAAGACAACAAATACAAGAATCTAGAAAATTCTTATACATGCACGGGTGTTTTTGGCCAAGCAATAACATTCAACATTTCTTAGGTGATAAATAATCATTAAAACACGTTGTGGGGCTAGTTGGTGCATAGCTTTCAATAGATTAAGCGCCAGAAGAGACGGCACACAAGAAGAAATACCGACAGGACAAGGCGCTACTTGCAACTGTTTATTGAAATGACAGGTGGCTGATTATATAGCCATGAGGAGAGGGGAACGAAAAAAGGAGGGACACTAAATATGTGAATGCGCACGTGCGAGAACACTGAAGATAAAGGGAATCACGCTTAATCTAAATCTAAAACTTATCTAAAAACATACTTTCATTCGAGTATATATTCAAAGAAGGGGTACTGATACAGTTGTCCCCTCTTTTCTTAATCTCGTTGGCCTCCAACAACGAGATTGTTGTCCTGTCTGTATTTCTTCTTGTGTGCCGTCACTTTTGGCGCTTAATCTATTGAAAAATAAATAATCATAAATGGAAAGACAACCAAGTACACGTGTCAATATCATTGCACTTTCTCCTCTCTGTCTATTTCTCTCTCTATCTCTCTCTCATAGGGCCCGATATTGCCTAATAAATGCCTTCCATCACGTGTCATGGACAAGTTTGTATGATAATTTGGCGAACGAAGATTGCTTAACAGGATTCACTTTTTTTTAATTGTGCTGAAGCCTAACCGAACATCTTTGCTATAATCACCAGCAGTCACATATCTAACTCGCACAAATGTACATCTTGCTTTAGTTCTTGGACAAAAAAAAAGTGGTTGGTCTGACAAAATAACGATATTTTGGATCATATTGCTCCACATTTTAGGTAGCGGGCGAATTCGGAGACAAATTTTTAGGCAAAAAGCCCACGTCGATATCTTCGTCGTAGAGCTTCACGTCGTCTCCGATAGAGAGCACCAAAAACATTTTAAAACGCACGAGGATTTCATTTTATACATGGCTGTCATGACGAATGCAGTGAGTATGTTTACCGACATCCACAAAAATTTAGCTGGTTTTCAATCAGATTGAGCTGCATAAAGCTATTCACTTTCTAAAGTGTTAGCTCTTAGTTTATGCAATCTTTCGACTCACACACGAGACCTTACAACATTTTCCATCTATCCTTCTCCGAATCCGATGTGTTGCACCCAAAAACAAGCATCTTCGCCGCGGAAGCTTAGGCAAAACTCTCCGCTCGTAAAGAAATCAATAAGGCAAACAATTACAAAGCCCTTACAACCAGAAACTCTCTAAGCGTCGCAAAAGTCCCAAGGTCACTGTTTAAACACCCAAACCCGGTGCTTACTGAGCTTTATTTGGTTATATGCACATGGTACATTTCTCAGCAACAAATCACTATATGCTGGGTACCTCGACATTCAGGGCATTGAGGGTAATATGCTGGCTAACCAAATTGCCACATGAACAGCATCATAAGTTATCGTTTATACCGGTGCTTTCCCTTCCTTATGTTTAAAGCTTTTTCTCCGAAAGAAACTAAGAAGTCACTGGCAGCGCTTGCGGGCTGCAGGAACAAATAATAAACTTCATCTTATAATGCTACAGTTGCGTTATTGGCCCTCCTAATTGAAAACACTACCGAAAACACGACGAAGAGAGGGCCTATTACGTCGTCTCCGAATAGGACATAAGGGACATGCGGATAGGACATGTGGCCCACACAGTTTTCTGCTGACCGGAAAGAAACCACCAACCTGCGGTAAATGTGGTCAAAGTCTGACCATCCTCCATGTCATCCAGAAGTGTCGAGCAGCCGAAATAGAGAAAAAGAAACACTTTACTGCAGCATACCAGCAGCACATCCCGCTTCATTCCGTAATGTTTCTTGGTCCAGATTCATTTTTTGACACCAGGGTAGCCCTAAGTTTGTTAAATGATGTTGTGTTACACGTTCTTCTCCCTACGATTTCGTAGCGCATATCCTCCACAGGGGATGCCGCTGTGATACTAGTTTTGTACAGCGCGTGTCTCGAGGCCCTTGCGTTTCAAGAGTTCTGTTAAAGCAGTAGGGGTTCTTGTAGACGTTTGCCTTGATGTATGTTATCATCATTATTCACAATCTGTATTTCGTGTGCATAGTACACTTCATTATCCATTAATATAATTTTATTACACTTTGGTGTTACGCACTTTACAACCACCATTTTCAGGCCACTTTATTGCCACGTCGCAGCTGCCTCTCGGAATTTATCGTTCCACTGCGAACTCATCAACGCTTGTCTGGCGCTATTTTGTCATAATTGCCCCTTGCATCATAGAGCAACACATTCATCATATACTAGACTTGCGTTATCTGTAACAGGCCATTGTTTAAAAATACAGAAAGCTTCAAGATCATCACCACGTATACAAGTAGATACTATATCTAGATAAATTTCAACTTGCCGTGTTCTACTCCTGCCCAGTGGCTTAGGACTGAGCTCCTAAACAACACATTTTATAGCGGTGAACGCGGTGTAAATCATGGATCCGGGACGTCAAACAGGTTCGACATAATGCTAGCGCATTTCTCTGACATAAACCGCTAAAACACCGCTGAATTTTTATTATGCATGACCAATATAGTAAAAAGCGAATCTGCGAAAAATGAAACCATGAAACTACTTATTATCATTTAAATGCCTCACAAAGAAGCATTCAAGCAATAAAAGCTGCTGAACGTAGATCTCTGTTATCTGAGATTTTATTTTATACGCCTCGTAATTAATACCATGGCGTTTTCAGCAAGCAATAAGAGATTATATTTAAAAAAAATTTTCCTGCAATCCTTCAATTTCTTTGAAGTTTAGATGATTATCTATAATGTGTTGTGGTAACAGTTTCACATGTAATGAATATTATCATCCGTATCATTGGCAATGCTGGTAAACTAACCGTATACTTTAGGTGAACTTAAGGTATCTGGACATGACGAGACCAAGGATAAAATTCATTCTAGTTGGAGTAACAAGGAGTTTAGTAAGTACATTTCTTTATGGCACAAATCTTTTCCTTCAGTTGAATATCGTTTCACTAACCGGTAGTATCATAAGTGTTTTTACAAATAAAGTTGTAAAAAAAGTATTCTTATATTTAAGTAGAAGAGCTCACTATGCAGCACCTGTAATAGCACGATTAGCGAGGCTTACGTTTTCGTCTTACCAAGCTCCAAAACATTTTGGGTATGTGGTAGCACGAACGTCGTATAATTGTGTAGCAAAATTCACTTATCTAAAAGAAGAACTGCCTTCGAGTGTACCTAAATAAAGGCCAGCCATATTAACAGAAATTCCAAATTCTAAATAAAAATTACCAAACGATCTCCAGTAATAATTGTATCCGCTATAGCACATAATCAACCACCTGCGCAAACGAAATTTATGCATATTTTGCGACTGGTTCGCTGAAAATTTTCGTAGCTGAAATCTTAGGTACCTGGTTACAACGTGATCGACATGGACGGCAGCAGCTTATCTATCCGTGTGCTTATAGGAAAGCGCACATAGGCTGGATGCCAACTATTCAAAATCCGAATAAGTGAAAGCCGAATATGACGCGCACTGCCCTGTGCCTATAACGCAATGTAATGCGGCACAAACGAACAAATACCAATGTTTCTAACAGAGCAGAGCACTTAACAAACCTGATGTTGCTGCAGGTGGTCCATAGGGAATAATTTGCAACCGTAAAGTGTGGCCACATAGCCCCACTTGTGGACAATGTTCAGGTGTCTTAGCACCAATACAGTCTAAAATTATACAGACCGACAACAATATATGCTGAGCTAGTTTAGGTGTTAATGTCCATCCAATTGTGTTTTCGTAAGGTAAAATGTGTACTTTATGAGGTTTTGAGCTTTCGGTTGCAAAGGAAAAAGTGGCATGCACCTGTTACTTGGGCAGAAAGAGCAGCTCGCTCTTCCTTCTCGATATGATAACGTTAAGTTACTGCCATTTTCTTTATTTCACATAGGCCGGTGAACATTGAGGTTCTATTAGAGAATAGACAGAGCGAGCACAGGAAAGGCAGGGAGGTCAACCATTCCAGCACCCGGTTGGCTACCCTACACTGGGGGTGGGGGAAAGGGGAACAGAACGAGGAAAACGGGAAAGAGTAAGCAATGAGAGCGTGTGGTGGGAGGATTAAAGAATAAACATCGTTGGACATCAACACCATGTTTATCTTGAGTTGCCGTGGCTGTGCGCTTTTCCCACTACTCGTATAACACAAAATTCATTGCCAAGTTGTGAGATTTAAAACTGCGTTTGATGCAAAAGCCGATGCTCCCTCATCATGCTTCAAAATATGTCACGGTGTGTATTTATGCTGCCACTAATGCAGATCAGCAGTTCACTTGATGATGATGATAACCTTGATGAGTTTGGCGCATACCCATTCACGGGGATTGGCCAAGAGATTGGCAGACTTCACTTATGTGTTCAGGTGAAGAATTTTCTACAGCGAAGCTAAATCGTAAACTGACGATCGGTGATTTCCTCCTGAAATTTGGGAATAATTCATCTAATCTGCCACTGAGGAGCAGGATTTGTGTGAAATGAGTATGGATGAGGTGTAGTTACATTACGCTTGAGCATTTCCGACCCGTCTTCCGAACGTTAAAGCCCGAACGTTAACGCGTAAGATTTGCAACATGGTTAAAGTGGACACCGACATTTGTCGTTGGCTCCTTTTGGTAACCAACATTATCTGACGTAAGGTCACTATCTTGAACAGACAATCATTATTATCACGTTGGCACTAAAAGAAATGCCACCTGGTAGACTTGTATAAAAGTGGTAAGAATATAAGTGTGGCCCGAAGGCGTACGTGAATTGCGCAATAATTGTGTGTGTTCAATGTTTTAGGCAAAATATCCTAAGAGTAAACAATGCTGCTTCAATTTATTGATGCCGTAAAAGATGTTTTGGTTTTTTGGCTTTTTTTTTTGTAGGAGGATGATTTCGCTAAAATTATAGATGGTGCTATTATTGGGCCAGAAACACTGGAAGGCTTGATAAAATCTTACAGAGAAGGAAAAATCGCGGGTGCGCCTGACGTGGTGCACCTCATAACTGGGTGAGCTGGCACTGTCACGTATTTCTAAAGCGCTGGTACCCAAAAATGAGTTTCGCGTGCTCGAGTTACAAATGTTCTAGCACCCTCTGATCTATTGTCGTAAATTGAGCTGTTAACTTCTACAAAAATATAAACCCTCCCTTTGATATTTTAGCCGCTAACACACATTATCTCTCGACTCAAAAAACTGAAATTTCCTCTTTGCTTGTAGCCGAGACATGGCCCGCTATGAAGATAATACTCTGGATAGAAGCTACGAAGGTGAGTTTACGTGCTTTGCAAAGAAAGCGCACTGCTGCGTTGCTATGGAACAAGGCTCTAATTTCAATGGGGGTACAATAATTCACGAATGGAAATTGGCAAACTCGTGAGCCGCGACACGTCTGAAAAGTGTCATGGGAAGGGAAGACAAGATGAAGTTATAGACCAACCTAGGAGTGCCTGAGACGCATATCAAGCACAATAATTTAATGTTTAGAGACAGTGATTGCTTATGCACTGTTATGTAATTAAAAGAAATATTTTGTCAGCAGCGGCTAGAGAAGCACACGGGACATCATATGAGTGGTTTTAACTCCATCTTGACACATGTGTACAACGTAGTGGGGTTAGCGTGTGTGGTTAGCTAATGTTTTATTAAAAAGTGGCCCGTCCTACTGCCGTCGCCTTAGTTTGAAGTACTCGACACAAACCTACTTTCCCACTCGTTCTCACGTCACGCATTTAGTAATCTGTAACAGCTTCCAGCGTCACTTGATTTCGAAAACGTGCTGTTTCTCTACAACCCTGTTATTTATTGAGCTGCAATACTATAGCTGCACTGGAGTAGATGGAAATTCAATAAACCTTACTCGTGGAACCATATACGGTAGTAGCTGTACCATTTGATGGGGATATGTTGCCAACCTGATGAGAACATTGTTTTTGCATTAATACGAGATCTACACTACGTGTACATATTGCCACTACATGCTATGAACGAGCGTTAAGAAATAACTTCAGCCTGGGACACGACCTCTGTGAGATGTGGGCGTTGAAGAAAAGAAGTGGAGACTCACGGCCCCGTCTTAAGAGTATCCACGCCATCTTTTGCAGCTGTCCGTCTTGCCGCCGTTTTGCACATCTTCAATTGTCATTTCGCGACAAAAGTGGCGGAGTAGTGGACATGGTTCATCCGATGCCACAATCCCCTCCTGGTAGCAGGAGCACCAACCCTATACCATTGAACACCTGTCCACCGGGCCAGCATGTGAATCCGAAGATTGCCTCGTCAGCGTGATAATCTCTCTGAAACAACGTAGATGACCCTACGGACCGCTTTGGAAGGACTTCTGTCAGAAAGAAGGTAGGCGTCTCCCCCGACTGTTAAGCAAGACATGGCCTCAACATGTTGTTACATTCTTCCGAATCTTCAAGGGCCGAAAGTCTTCCACGCAGACATATTCGAACACTTAGAAGACTGGTTGGCTCATATTGTGCGCGTTGCACAGATCAACGAGTGGAGCGACGGGGCGGAGTTGACAAACATGTACTTCCTCAAATCATGGTTCAATTTCTGACATTCTCTGCTGGAAACCTGCACCCATGCTAATCGCCGCGCACGAGCTTAACGGGCGCTGCACTCCCGCATTCATCTGCCGAATGAGAGTGCGACGTCGTGCGTCCAGGATATGACGCACGACGCCGGATATTTATTACGTAATTCCACTGTGCTGTCACGGTTACAATATTGAAGACCAACTTGACTGAGTCGTAGTTAAAGGAAAGCACACGGATGAGTGATAATTGGATTTCGGAATATCAACCTATTGTCAACACTTACCACGTTTCGCTTTTTCTCGTCTCATAGTCATGTTCCTTTGTCTTTTAAACAAGAAATGTATGACAGGCACTTTAAGTATTGATGAATGTTTAGTTAAATCACACTCTAAATTCCACCATTAGTACAGTTATAGACTTAGAGTACTCCCATTTGGCGTGTGTTGTGCAGTGGCTACAATGCAGAGAGTTATGGACACTGTTATGATTGGCCTGAAGTGGTACAGTTGTTTGCTATGCCTAGATGACGTCATCGTGTTAGCGGCGATCTTCAAAGAATATCTGAAGTGTGTAGAGGTGCTACTTCTGACACTGTGCTCCGCTAATCTCACACTGCAGCCAGAAAACTGTCACGTCGATTACGAAGAGCTACAGTTTCACCGGGATGTCGTGAGCGCCGATGACGTTTGGCCTGACCCCTACAAAGAGGGCACTGTTTTTGCTTTTCGGTTCCCTATTGACAAGAAGGGAGGGCGCCACTCTCTTGGTCTGTGTCAGTACTACCGCCTGCTTCATGACCATTTTCTCGCGGACTGCCGAACCACTCATTTTCCTTACGCAACATGACGCGCCTTTCTTTTCCACTGATGTGCAAGACGCAGCTTTCATCGAGTGACAGCGTCTGCAGGAACAATCCGTCCTTGTTCACGAGAACGCTTGCACTGGGGTGCACACCGACGCAAGGAACATCGGTCGTGGCGATATACTTTTCCAATGCCAGGAAGGCGTTGAGTCATTGATCGCTTGCACTAGTCGTACTCATTCCCGGGCGGAAATGAACTACTCAAGAAAGAGTGTCTAGCATTGGTGAGGGCCATCATAAAATTTCGGCCTTATCTCAACGCTCATCCTTACGAGGTGGTGACATAACGTCATTCCTTGTTTTGGTTGGCAAATTTACGAGACCTATCTGGGTGGCTGACGTGATGGGGCAGGAACTGCTGATGGAACTCCTGTCTGCAGGAGTTCTGTGTTACTATCGTCTACAAAGCACGCCGCAAATACGAAAGTGCGGTCAACTTGTCGCGCGCTGCCTTCGGACGTTGCCAAAATGTTATGGACGAAGACGGTGGATTCTTTGGGGCCGTCACAACCCCTGACACCTGATCTTAAGACAGCTCGAGGACACTGAAATACGCCGTCTCATCAATAACCTACAAGGCAAGACTGTTACAATACCACGGCACCTTTTTGGCAGACAAGAAAAAACTCGAGTGCCAGCGACCAAGAGTGTCTGCTCGTTGTAGCTAGCGACCTCCATGATGACGTTCTCTTGGCTTCCACTGTAAGCCCACATTGGGACACCAGTGACTTTCACGTATTCTAGTCAGAATATGCCTGACGTACTACCAGCGCAGGCTTTCTACAATGGTGAAGCACTACGTGCAAAGCTGCCGCGAATGTAAGCGCCGAAAATGGATGTCGGTGTTACTCCTACCCATAGCAGCACCTAAAGCACCATTTGATCAAATCGTCAAGGATCTGCTGCAATTATTTCACTTATCATTTAGGGGAAAGAAGTGCATTTTAAATGTGACAGACTACCCGACATGCTACGCCGAGATGAACGCTCCACAACATTTTACGGCCAACGAAATTGCTCAGTTTTTATAGATCGTATAGACAGACATTGTGCCCCGTCATACGTCATCACCGAACGAGGGACTGCCTTTGAAAATCCTACTGACAGAGGACATCTTCAAGCCGAGCTACACGCAGCATAGCAAGGCGACTGCCTATCGCCCATAGACAAACGGACTGATCGAACCGTTAAACAAAACCAGTGCGGACATGTTATCTATCTATGTAGATTTTCCGAACAAAACCTGTGGTCAGGTCCTGCCAAACTTTACATTCACGAACAAGATCAATATTAGGGAAACCACGCAATTCACGCCGTCCCATGTTGTCTACGGGCATGAGGTCCAGCCCACACTAGACGCAATGCTTCCGCACGACGTCGACGCTTCGCGTGCTTCCGATACCGAGCTACTTACTCAACGAGTACAAGCTCACCAAATCGCACGCATACACATCACAATGCAGCAGGGCACAGAGGCACGGTGCTACAAAATTCGGCATCGGCGAGTCGAATACTAGCGAGGTCACCAAGCCTGGGCATAGATTCTGGTCCTTCGCCAAGATTTGTCTGCGAACGTGCTTAATCTATACATTGTGCCTTACAAAGTGTTACACCGCGTTAGTGAAGGGAACTACGAGGTCGTTCCGGATGGTGTCGCGTCGCCTCGATCTAGACAATAGCACTCAAAAATAATCCTTGTTGTTCGGCGAAAGCTTTATTCGCACGTTAAGGCGGCACAGTTCCGACCTCCACGCGACTTCTTCACTTCCACTTCGTAGAACGTCCAACGTTGTCCGACGCTTCCTACGCGCGCACTGTTCTGTTAGTCTGTGCGTTCTAGTTTTGTAAGGATAGCGTCGATGCTTTTTTAGGAGGGGGCATAGTTAATGCCACTTGATTTCACGAGCTAGCGCTAAGAAAAAACAGTTAAGACTGGGACGTGCGCTCTGCAAGATGCGGGTGCTGAAGAAGAGGAAGTGGAGAATCACGATGCGTGCTCTATACTATCTACGCCATCTTGTCCAGCTGTATGCCTTGCCGAAGCTGTGCACACCTTCAAGTCTCATTTGGTGACAATATGAAGGACAGGGACCGAGGTTCTTTGTTTTTCTCGTCGACTTCGCATCGGCAAATTAAATAAATGAAGTCATTCAAGGACTAACCGGTCATCGTAGGCAACGCCACTGCGATTTCGTTGAATTGGCTGTGAGCACCAAGTTCTCTGCTTGTCCGTCCTCTAAAACTCGCTGGCGTGACTGCTCCACTGTAAAACATGATTAGGCGGCAGAATATTTATTTATTTATTTATTTATTTATTTATTTATTTACTTGTTTATTTATTTATTGGTACCTCTAAAATACCCCATTTGGGGTTTGGTCTCTCCATCCGGTCTCGTTTGGTCTCTCCATCCGGAGAGAGACCAAACGTGCATTCAGAAAAATGAGATAGTCAGATACATAGCTAATTGGTATCAATATCTTAAAGAATTCATTGTACATCAGTCTAAAAGCGATCCATTCTGAAAATAATCATCAAAGTACAGAATGATAGTTTTCTAGAGAATTTCTTGTATTTCGTATACTATGCTATTTGTATATTATTTTATGTGCTTTCTTTGCCATAGTCATGTACTACTTTAAGGCTTGAATAGTTACTTTTGCATGCAGCATAAAGAACAAGATACTCAAGCCTAGTTTTCAATTTCCTATTCAGGAGTTTCAAATCTAGGCTCTGTTTGCACTAAGTACGCAGTCGGCTTAAGCGAAGATACTGCAACGACATTCCTGGGAGCAGCTGTCATGGCTCATGAACTCGGTCATGTGTAAGTCTGCTTTTAACCTAGAGTAACAAACACTTGATCTTAAAGACTGAATCGTATTTCCTCACGGCAGGTTGGGAGCACGGCATGATCATCCTCCGAAGTGCCCGTGGTCAGAAGGATATCTGATGAGTTACCTGGATGGAGGAGCAAAAAAATATCGGCTTTCTTCGTGCACTGTAGAGGACATACGCAATACTGTGAAGTAAGAAATGTGATTCCTCTTCCTGATTTTTTAATTCACCAATGGCTTTCCCGAGGAATTTTTCAGAACGACAAATTTGATTCGCCTCAAGTTTTGCAGCGGTTGAAAGTGGTCAAAAGGAATTATCTTCCTTGCAGGAAACTGCCATGGGAGTGCATAAGAATAGTTTCGCGCGCAAACTACATGTCCCAACACAAGGCACTTCCAGGCCAAATTATTAATGAGGAGAATTACTGCCGGAACTTTCTGAAGGTTGATGACAAGCAAGAGAATGTCTACTCCGTAAAGGTAAGCGCGCCATGTAGGTGTCAACCGAAGCATCTTTTCCTGAAACTTTGGCACCATTGATAGCATAAAGCATGGACTGTTTAGCGTAATACGCAAGCTTGCGTGATCCAGCTATCGGCAAGGTTGATCAACTGAGGGACTGAGGCCCTCATAACTGGAGGTACCAGCATGTACCAAATGAGCACAGGAAATGTTAAAACCAGTTAACCGTTTTGCACGAAGAGAGATAGACTGACAGCGATAGCAAGGATATCGTTGTCCTTAAACTCTACGAATGGTGTTGTAACTGTCTGCAGGTGGACAAGGCTCGCAGCAGCCCTCAGGGCAAGTTCTGCTGGGCAGGTATCTGAAATGCTGATAGCTGACCACCAGAAGTGGTGGTTCAGGCGTCGTATCGTGACATTGCATGAGCTAAGACTGCTTGACACCGACAGGAAACCATCGGCATCAGCCAACGCCCACTGAAATATCAGATCACATAATACCACTGACGGCAGAGCCAGTTAAATTATATTACTTCGCGATTTCCAGCTACAAACGTTGTTGCTAATTCATTTGGACAACAGGTTAACACCACGGATGCAATATTCTTTGAATTTTATCTGCGTTCTGCACTTGCCGAAATTCTGACGAAACAATCAGTTGAAACCATAAAACATGGGCATGGCTACTTTGGTACTCAATTAATAGAGCATCTGCCTAGTCTACCAATTAGTCTATATGTGCGACCGCATCCAGCGACGACGATGAGAACAACGGCTGCGAGAATTCGCCAGTGGAGTTCATCTTCTTATGCATCGCACATTAACATGTCGTTAAAGGATCGCTTCGCTTCGCGAAGAGAAGGAAGCCACGACATACCGCATGAAATGCTGTAAGTCATTCTGCGGCAGCAGCAGCCTGTAAATATTATAATATACGGTTTCGTCTGTTCCCCGTGTACTCGTGAACTTTCGTGACAAAGTAATTGCTATGAGAATAATATCAGACTTCGTTATAAAGAACGTCGAAGAGATCGAAACAACGCACTGCTTTATACAGTAGACAGTTGCAAATCATTAAAACCTAATAGCATGAAATACAATAAATTGCTGTCTAACGCTGGCGCACAGCATGGTTTGTGTACTGGGCACGTAATCGGCTGTCGTGACGCATGCATTGTCGCCTCCAATAGAAAACTGATACCACGCATGCACTTGCCATCTTTGATAATTAAAACTACTGCGCACATGCTTAACAGAAATACTGGCACTCTGCAGTGGTTTGGTTACATTTCATATCAAGCACATTTATTGGTTTTTCTTCGTGCTAAAAACTCTTCCAGCAACCTGTACATGAAACTCTGAGAAAAAGTAGAATAAGGTTTTTTTCTTTGCATGGTATAACAAGTCTCACCTGCTTTGCGATTTTGCGAGATACGTTGTGTAATGGCTTACGGATAGATTCCCGGTATGGAGAAGTTTTTTCGAGAACCAGATACATTTGTATAATTTAACAGGGATAGGCGGGCTAGTTGGTGGTCGACAGTGGAATGCAGTATGTAAGTGCGCAAACGACAATGAACTGTCCACGCCTGTCCTGTGTGTTTCCTTCTTCGTCCGTTGTCGTTTGCGCGGTTATATAATGCATATATACCTGACTGGTTGAGCCTTTCCCTTTAGGCCGGAATAATTCGAATGACTAGCAGGCTTTGCATTGTTTCATGATACACCATCTGGCAATAACACAGTGCTGCCACTGCTCAGATGATTCAAGCTCATACTTGCTGCAATTTACTAAATTTATAGTGACCGTGCAACCCCGATATAATTTGGGCGCTGCTTTTATTTAGGTACATCTCTCTAAACGTTAACAGACATTACTTGCAGAAAAAGTTGAAATACATAATTGACTAATCAGCAAAAATCAATGTTTAAGATTTTAACTAATTACCATAGGGTCCATGCTATAATTTACAAATCCTAGTCGTGGAGATCGCTAGGCGGATCCAATCGAAACAATTCTCTAGGAACTTGTCTAAGAATATCTTCTTTTGTTGCTAAGAAATTCGCCAATGGCTAGGGAAGCTCCGCGCCACAAACGACTAAGCGATTCGACTTCGCAACATGCGAAGTGGTTGTTGTGGAAAATTCTTCACTGTTTCCGCATCAAACGACACTAGGGCAACGATGTAACGAAAGCAAATTTTTGTACATTCAAGGCACCATATTGCTATAGGCATTGCAATAATTGACGCAGTTAGATCTCGTGGCATTCATGACGAGAATTGCCTCATTGTTAGCTCGTTGGGGATTCTGTAATGCCATCTGTGCTGCAGCAACAACACCCAGAACACATCCAATATGCGAGGGTCCCTCTGCTGAGCTCATCAGATTAACCAATATCATCTGCGACACTTTTCGCGGTGCTGCAAACAGCGCTCACACAGCCAATCGGAGATATGTTCGCTCAACTCAAAGAGGAACTACAACAACATACCAAAACACATATACAGTCCATGTACGAGGAGTTCAAAGAGCTCAAGCAGTACGTGGATAAGCCTCTCCACTGGGTTAAGAGGGCCCGCAAGCGACAGCCTACCATTGTTGACAAGCCGAATGTAAAATACACTGTAACCACGGAGACTGAGGATTCAACTTTGGGCGCTTCCCAACATGGCAAACAGAGCACCCAGACAATATGAGAATCTTACTATTTCGCTATGGAACTGTCGCTCACTACATCACAAAGCCGCTACATTCACAAATATATCCAGGCGGCGCAGGACCGCCCCCCTCCTTGCCCCCGACATCATTTCCTTCGAAGTGGTTGACAAAACACCGAAACCCACTGGGGTTTACCACCTTTACGTCGACCCGAACCACATACGTATAGCGATCCTTACAAGGGAGGACTTAGCCGCAACACATCGTCAAATGGTCGCCATTTCGATGGCCAAAATAGGACGGGAAAACTGTATATTGGTGCGCGTGTGCAGTTGTGAAAGCAGGACCGACTTCTTTACAATCCTGAACCAAGCATAGACACTGCTTTCACAGTGGGACCGACAGATTCTCCTTGGTAAATTCTATGCATTGCGCACCAAGTGGGGGTACAAGCGAGATACAAGGAAGGGAATCAGTATGCTCCGCATCACCCACGCCCACGAGTTACTTCTGCTGACACACCCGGGAGTTCCTACAAGGATGCGCAACATCATGGCTCGGTACAATACGCCGGATCTTGCATTATCATCGCTGACAACGGTGTTACCTGGAGTAAGCTCGAGGAAAACTTCGACAACGACCGCTACATTCTTTGCCCTACGATGAACGCGGAAAAAGTCCACCTAACCTCAATGACAGCCAGGCTGACGGACAGGAAGAAATATCGATAACGCCAGCTGACATTCCACTCAACACCGACTATGGCAGAAGGTTGGAGTAACTTCAAGAGGTAACTTTACAATTTCATCACTCGGGAGTTCCGAACCCCACCGGAGACGCTGGCTATAATGAACCACCTAGCCCATCACTGGGAAGCCCGTAGAAGTCTCAGCAAGAAATGGAAAAGACAGCACCGCAACCGCAAGCTAGGGCGACGAATTGATCAATTGTTGGTGGAAGCAAACATCTACGCTCGAACAATCAATAACAGCAAGTTGGCGCAGCTTCTGTGACTCCCTCTGAGGCACATTCACACCAAGAAGACAAGCCACACTTCGGTGCGTGCTACATCCGACTAGTACGCGCACAGAGATGGCTAATGTCACGCGGCGACTCAAAGGAGAGTACCAAGACATAGATACTAAGCTTTTGCAAGAAATGAAGACCATCTACACCGGTGAGGCTAAAACACCTCGAACAACTCCCAAAGAGTATCACGAGGAAGCCAACGAAGATCTGGACATTGCCACCACCTTCGCGCAAGTTTACGCAGGCACGCAGTCTTTCAAAAAGAACACGGCACCAGGAACAGAACACGTCACCAGTGCTATGATCTGCAATCTCAGTGACACGGTCATCAGACAGCTTGTGTATCTGTTCCACGATCACGTCTGGAGGAAGGGAGGTCAGGTGCCAGTGCCATAGAAATCGGACATCATCATCATGATCGCAAAGCCCGGCAAGCCGCGAGAGATCGCACAGCTGCGGCCGTCCATATCATTATTATCGGTGAGCAGTGTTACTATCCTCGTTAACAGAATCACACGTAACAGAGAGGGAATTACAGAGACAGACATTGTGAAGCTAGTGCAAATCTTCGTCATAAGCAGCATCATCTACGCTGTCCCTTTCCAAGCCTCTATACAAACCGAAATCGACAACGCAAATCGAGTGATCTGGATTGCCTGCAAGGCCGCACTCGGCCTGCCAGAAAACACAAGCACAGACCGCCTGAATGAACTGGGCATGACGAACACATACGAAGAACTCGACTCAGCAACACTCATGGCCCAGCGCCAAAGTCTGAACGCAACCCCCCAGGGGCCCTCCGTGTTAACACGACTTCGCTGGTCCTTAATACCACAGTTCTGCGGAGACCAGAAAACACTTATGCCGCCTGATCTACGAGCGAGAATTCATGTGGACCCCATCGCATGTCACATGAGCCCTTACTATTATGCAGAACGGTGACAAGCCCGAACAGCCATCCTTCAGAAAAGGCAGAAGGACACAACCACCTACTTTACTGTCCCAGGCTTATATCCCAGAATTGAGACGGTGACTCCCACTTCCACGGCAGTTGC
The DNA here is from genome assembly GCF_023375885.2 of Dermacentor andersoni. Lineage (NCBI taxonomy): Eukaryota > Metazoa > Arthropoda > Arachnida > Ixodida > Ixodidae > Dermacentor > Dermacentor andersoni. The sequence continues at coordinate 62,570,608 of NC_092823.1, read as the reverse complement.
GGTGAACCGGGGGAGACCGATCGTTGCAGCGTTCATACGAATGCCTTTCATCGCCACGGTGTAATCCATGGGCATAGCCCTGGCTATCCGAGGCACCGAGGCCAGGTGCGAGTCAGCTTATATACTTACAGACTCGCAAGGTGCCTCTCGACTCTTTCTTCAAGGAGTTCTACTGGTCGGGGTCCTTCACATACTGAAACCAAGCCTTCAAATTGACCAAGGGATAACTTGCTGTTGGGTGCATACCGGCATTGAAGGCAACGATTGGGCGAGAGCCTGGCTCGAGGTACAAGAGGCGCAGTCGCGATACCCACCGCTTGAACGGACGCCTCTCCGAAACCCGACAACACACCTGGAGACATACTTGAAACACGACTAGGAGGACGAACCACAGCTTCACTTCACCCCAAGATCAACAGGTGACCGGCGAGGGACTCGCGCCGACTATAGAAAAACATATACCCACACTTACACAGACTACACAAACTTTTTTCGGAACAAACACGGCGAAACATATCCGTAGTGCGACTCCGCTACGACACCGGAACACACAGCTTAACAGTGCACGCCATGTCCAGTAGGCGCGATCTCGCCGCTACTTAACGAAACACCCAGCAATTGGTGCAGATTTCATCCGCTTGCAACTGATACATTTGCAGCTTGCTTAAGGACACGATTGCCTTGACTGCCCAGACATCATTCGAAGCAAAACGTCTTGTTGCACCGCAAGCAGTTGCACCAAGGAAACACAAAGCAGAGCAACCAGAGCGAAGACATTTTTTGGTCACTATAATAAAAACGTACATGCAAGCCAGACAGTAACGATAACACGAAGTGAGCCACTGCTATTATGTCGAACGTTTAGTTCCTTAATCTAAAAGGAGTTGTTCTTGCCATATAGGATACAGTGTGCTTTCAAGCCGCGGTACAAGCGTCAATACAAGTGCGCAACTGAATGCAGTTTTATTCTGCGCTTTGAACGCAAGTGAGCAAGAGGTTAGAAGTCTCACTGGGAAAATTGCGATCGCGATCAAGCCGATCGCGCTAGCATTCAAATCGATCTGAAAAGATAGGCGATCCTTATCCCCATTCAGGCGTCATTTTTGCCCTACGACGCTGCTTAGTGGCCTTTGGAACAATATTTCTGTTGGCGACGCCGGCCTATGAAACATCATTTTAACACCCACGCTGTGCAATCCAAATAAAATCAAAATGGGCTTACCTCATGAGCAAGTTACGAGCGCGCGTAGACTGTTGAACATCAGTTGAGAGCAGGCTATCGCGTGTCCAAGCGCATACGTAGTACTCAAACACTGGACAACTTCTTTGATATGTGCACTTTTGTAGACGAAGTGAAACACATTCAGCGTTTATATCCCCGCATTATGGCGGTACATGACGTGGACACAAGCGTGCACCACACAGCGACAAATCCAGACTTTGCCGATTAGAACATGCCGAGCCTGAAGTAGCGCAACCGTCCATCGCTTCTGTTCTTTGCTCCCGATGCGCCAATCTCTCTTCTTTGGAACCTTGCTCCACTCTTGAGTACAAATCAAGACATATTTATGGGAAACTAACAAATTTTACAACATGAAACGATAAAAGCAGGCTGGCAACACATGTGCAGCTTTGTCTACTGCTCCTTAGATCGGAAGCGTAAAGCGCCTGAATAAAAAAGTATGGACTTCCTCTGAACTTTGCCACTTTCTCTCTCGCGTGGCTCGCCTCTGGAGAGTAGACCCTATTGGTCGCAATGCCATGGTCACGTGCTGGCGCGCTTTTTTGGTCCGCAGCAGACGCTGGCGCCATTCCCGGGTATAGAAATCGCTCTTCGTATGGTTTCTGGCGGCGGACTTTTGGTGGGCAGCGTTTTGCTAGCGCTGGAGCCGTTTACGTATTGCGGCGTTGCTTAGCCTATCTTGTGCTTATAGGTGCAACAACCGAGTAGGTTAAGGGAAAATACTGTTCGTTATTCCATCCGCAAGAAGCAACGCTGCTCGCCGAAAGATTTGGCTGCAGAGCATCGGCCGGGCAAATTTCAAAAATGCACGGGACCCGCGTTTTTGTGAGAAAAGTGTCCGTTCATCAGGAGTCACTCGTATTTTTCGTACGATTTGGTGAGAAGCGCAAGCGTCTGCACCCTTTCTTCGCACCAAATACCAATCGGCATGGTTGTAGTTGTAAACCTTTACTCGCTGCATGCTACGAAAGCCATGCTTCATGTTGTCAGAGCCTCGCCGTTCACGCTTATGGTTCGGCAGACTACATTATGATGTTGCGCACATTGCTTAGCGCGCTCGTTTCGTTCCAGTTGAAACCGTTGCTAGGCTTAGACACAAAAGTTTCGCTTCATATGTTATTTGCACCAGCCGTTCAGTTACGCGTATTGCATACTGAAGTGGCGCGCATTGCTAGACGTATTTTTTTTTAGTTGGACTCCGCTGACCAACTCGACACTAAAACGGCGGTTCTCATCGTTTGAGACCCCGCTGTTGATGCTATTCGCGATGCAGGTCTAGCTTTTGTGTCGCGCACACTGGTGCATGTATTGGTATTGGCGGGGTTGCAAAATTTGGCAGTTACTGTGCAGCACGTCTGCACAGTAACTGCACAGTAACGGCAGCTATATCATGTGTGCTCCACATCTGCTTCCATAATAAATCAGAATGCAGACATCCACTAAGCGGAGCCGAAATTGTCTTGGGTTCAAGAATATCGTGCAAATCTAAGCTGGTTGAAACATTTTTACGCGGATAGGTCGGATAAGAGAAACCCCTAACGAAGGGGCGCGCAATGACCCGGACCATTTTCAACATTCGACGTTGACAAAATTGTTATGGCCACGAACACGCCGAACTGAGACATCAACAGTTCTTATTTGCGAAATTGTTTGTGAAATGTCATGGCGTATATTTTCTTCCGTGTCTTGTATAATTTCTCACAAAGTTGTGCCATACCAAATCTTAGCGTATTCATCTCAGGATCACTTCACCGACGAACAACTTGAAAGCCAAATCCCTTTCAATTGTGACATTCCAGAAATAAAGGCCCCACGCATTTCCAAGCCTTTTTGTACTACGAGCAAACGCGCCTTTGAGAGTTTAGGCAAGTAGTACATCACCATCGATTCTTATAAATCCTAGACCCCACGCCTGTGTTTTAAAAAAGTAAAAGGTGAATGTCCACATACGAAGCGTATGTTTTTCCAATTTTTCTTGGCGGCGTTCAAGTTCAAATGAAGCTGATCAAAAGGCGCCGTTCGAGGAAAAAGCACTCCGTTAGCTCGCTTGAGTACACCACCTCCACTGTTGACACCGCAATCGAAGTGATCGCAGAGGAAGGAGCTTCCATAAAGCAGTGCAAAGTGGGTACCTGCAGTTTTGGAGTAACTCTTTTATGAAGCTCTCCTGACAGACACGCATCAACGAAATCCTTCAAGCACGCAGGGCGCTGCGTGCCAAATGAGTGAACGTTGGGAATGTCTTCTAGCTGTACCCGGCCTAGATGCCGCCACTGTCGGCGCCCGGCAGGAGCCGAGAGAATGAGCGCCGGCATAGGAGGAGGAGAGAGGAGATGTCGTTACTTTTACATGGTTCAGGGTTTTTACGGAAGCGCAGCGCGCGCTTCCCCTTGGTACCGCACTCTCTGAGCACAGAGAACAAGAGATAATCGTTTTCGTTTTCGCATTTGTGCTCTAGTTGCCGGAACAGCAAAATAATTGCTAGACAAACACTTGTATTTTGAAAGAGGAGAACGCTTTCTCTCCGACAAGGCAGTGCATATTATGCAAAGAGATAAAGAATGCAAGAAGAAGTGCAGAGAGGTCAACCAGAGGGTTTGCTTCTGGGGATAGCAAACCCCAGTATTGCAATGAAGTGCAAAGCAGTGCACTGCGTTGCGTCAGTAAGCTCTAGTATAGCGCAAATTTGGGCTTGATGGTGCATATAATGAGCGGGTAAAAATGAGTTATGTCATAACACTTACTCATTAATAAAGCACACGGAACAGATGGCGTTGCGTGCTGAGTCAAAAAGAAATAAAGATTGCATCATTACGCAAGCTCAGCACTGGACATTCTTTATTTTCTTTTTTTTGTTTCTTTTTGTCAGTACACACAGTACTAGCGTGGTACTAGGTCCTTCATCTTCAGTCACCTTCCCGTAGTTTGCAAACATGTCCCTGCATGTTCGCGATCTTTAGTCTGCCGTACAATAACGTGCGCGCTCATCGATCTTGTTTCAACATGAAGCGCCCAATGTTTCGATTACATCTTACCGCTAGAATTGACAACGCATGAACAGTGAAGATTATGCGTAATCGTGTGTGTCAATGAATGGACAGGTATTGACAGAGACGAGATATCTTGGAATTATTATGGGAGTGAGTTACGCCACCTGCATTACAGTTCAGCAAAGCCCTTTCACTCTTCTGTTAATTGCGTCCCGCATTCGAAAATTTCATCCAGCCTTTGTACTTGGATCTATAGGGCGCCAGTTCCCTTCGTGACCATTTGTCGCTAAACGTAAAGGCAGTTACGGTCATTATACCACTCCCTGCGTTTCGGTAGTGATTTACAGTGCGCAAAATTTATGACGTAGAGCACCAATGTCATTCCCAGTGCAATACAGACTTCTGTGCGTTTCCTGCAAAACAGTGTAGCCACTGTATTATTACAGCGAAATGTCCGTAAAAGTTAAAACGGGGATTATTTCCGTAAGTTAATGGCAGCTTTTGCCGTATTATGAAGTACGACATACTTTCCATATATTTACCTGCAATTCCTCTGTATAATGGCGAAAATCCTCCCTAGAGTGACAGACATTTTTCACAGTGCGCGCGAGGTTCAACCGAGAAAGATGGCTGCCTGATGCACGCCTTCATTCCACTTGGCACATGCTGAAAATAGGGTCAAACATAGGCTACGGAAGAGGGGAGGCGAGCGCAAGAGCACGTGATCAGGAGCTTGCTAAAGTAGGGGAGAGGGTGCCTGTGTGCACTCGCCTCCTCGTATATTGACGCCATAGCTGCGCATGGCTGTCATTTCGGCTTATCACATATGCATACCCTGCAACTTAGCTTGCTGACAACCTCCAGCGGGTTAGCTGGGCGAGCTGACGTGGGTGCTCACTTTGCGTGCGCCATCTTCCTGCATGCCTAGTCTCGGGAGGCGCCTAATTTGAAGTATCCAACACGCATTGAAGCGATACGCTGCCCAAAGTGTTCGGTCCTCGAGGCAAGCGCTCTTCAGCACGCCGGCTTTCTGACAGCTATTTTTTTCAGTGAATAGAGGGAAAAATCTTATTGCTTGCCTCCGTGCGCGTGACATCATGGTTCTTAATTACTAAGTGACTACTAACTACAAATTATATTTCCAATAAAACGGCTTAGCTTGCTTGTAGTAGCAGCCTAAATCTTTGCTATTGCCACCAATATTTCGTCTCTCGCTCGAATTTGCCACTTGTGACCAGAACGACTGGATTTTACCATAGACAACTGAGTGTTTGGCAGACGCCATCAGTTGCGAGAATCTGGTTTAGCTGCGACGGAAGAGCCTTTCGTTCCTACGCGGAAGCACGTTAAAGCATTTATTAGTTTGGACGCGCTTCTTGATTGGTTATCTTTCGATGTTTAGTGTGTGGTGTAACCTGACTTTGGATAAAAACGAAAAGACCGAGTGAAAGTCCATGATTATCTTGTGAATAATGGGGTTGTGTGTATCCGAAAGCTTGAAGTCCACGCCGTTGTTTTTAACTAGTGCGTTCTGTAATGTCCAAGGACCTGGGCGAGCAACAATATTCAGCACCTGCGAATTATATGTTTAAGGAAGGGTTGAGTACAAATGAAATAGTGTTAGAAGCGAATTTAATCGAATACTTGTGGAATAGTGTCCAAAGACAATACAGCCGAATAACACCTTTTTATTTATATTTTTCGAATAACCTAATTTTTTCAGCATTACCACTAAACAATTTTCACGTGTTTATATTGAGATTACAAAGTATTTATGATCGCACAGCATAAGATAAACGCAGCTTTATCACCAATAAACATTAAGCGTCATGAACAAGAAAGAGAATACTTGAAAACTTCGAGCGCTTCTTATTCTACGTGGTCCTGGGGCACTATAAAGTAAAACTATTCCAATATGTTTTTATTCCAATCTCCTGACGTCAAATTTGCGTAACCGCAAACGCAAGCATCGGGCGGTCACCCGCAGGGTTGTCCGAACAGACAAATCAAACGCTCTCCTCGTTCATAGGAGGCTACTTTTGCTTGCTTGAAAAACGAATATCATTGCCTACACCGAGCCGATCGTTTTATCTAATTGGCTGACAAGAGGCGAGGAGCACGCTCAAGTGGAGAGGGTTTCGATGGGGCTGAGCCATTGAACTGAAAATCGATAACCGGATGAAGAGGGTGGTTCTGGCGTCTGCGATTGGCCCGCTTTCCTTTACCTAGCTTGCGGTGGCTGGTCCAAAATCGCGGCGGCATGCAACGGAAGCTTAAGAATGACGCCAGAATGGATTCTCAGCAAAGAAAAGTTGGCCGAGCAAGGTCATAAACTTGCCGAAAGGGCTCGAAAACGTAACACTGCCAGGCAAAAAGTTTTATTGTACGCAAACTAACCCAAGCTCTCCGGCAGCTGCGAGTAGCCAGTGCCTGAGCGATCGGCGGCAGTCATCTTTTATTCCTTTCGGGAAGGGGCAGCCTGCGACTATTCAGAAGAAAATGCAGTTTTTTTCGGCGTATAAATTTTTCTTTAACGCGTACACGTCAATTTGACGCGTTCAGTTTTCTTGGTTTTGTGACGTCGCCTGACAGGCAGGTGAAATGGCTGCAGCCCGAAACATTTTGACCAATAGCCGAGGGCAAATGGCGAAAAGGCTTCGAATCAGAAATACCTGTTTTTCTTTTCTTCGGTCAAATCACGCATAATCAGTGTGCGTACGTTATATCGTGGTTTTCGCGACGTCGCGTGACAGAGAGCTGTAGTGGGGGTGGTCCAAAAACGTTTTGGACCAATCGCGGAGGACCAATTGCACAATCGGGATAGAAAAGTTTGGAATAGTTTTACGTTATAGCGCCCCTGCATTATTATATTTTGCTTATGAAGACATCATTGTTGGCCTAAGTAATATCTGTGTATACCTTCGCGACCATATATATAAATGCGTGCCATCTACTGCATGTATAGGCAATTAGAAACACTAGTGACTGTCGAACGCCGTTTCTAAACAACGCCTCATCCCGGGTGATTGTGTTGGGTTGAAACGTCTGGCTGCGTAAGCGAAGCAACATCATCCATGTTGCTTCACCATGTGTTTGCTACAATGCTCTGATCGCCCGCAGGAATAACAAAATTTTATTCCCAAGTTTTGTGCGCCAGAACCACTCTCGAATCCTGAGGCATGCGTTGTGGGAAACATGGGGATAATTTCTGCTACACGGCCTTCCTTGACCTGCCTCCAATGCGCCACACACTGGTGTCTTCGCATTCCGCCTCCATGGAAATGTGGCTGCCATGGCCGCAATTTAATATCGGCGACGTCATGCTTAACAGCTACACCAAATGCACTAAGCAGCCATCGCTAATCTATCGTGACTGAACATTTCCAGCTCGCCGAATTCACCACTATATTTAGCTAAGACACGCAGTACGGTTGGCAACGAGAGTGTATGGCTCTTGCTGTGACAGCATAAATCTAACATTGGACATCCCTGACTCTGGCCATAACTGATAATTTTTCATAAGTGCTCGAGTTACGGTGTGCGATAGATAATATGGTTTGTTGTTATGTTGTTTTCATCTGCCTAACGGGGTGGAAGGGTTTGCTAATTTAATATGTTCATAATTGGAAGCTTTCGCTAAGCTATCTTTTGTGCATGTCCTTGCCGCCTCCACTTGTATACCAACTCGTTTTCCAAAAGTCAATATGTTCTAATTGAAACCTAGTGATATCAGAGGTATCCCACAAATGGTCCAGTGCAGAGAATATGCTGCGCGCCATTTTTGATCCGACCGCGAAGAAAATTGCAAAGAGCCTATAATGGTATTCTGTCTGTCTGCGTATGATAACTAATCAGGCCCGCATATGGAACAAAACGCAAATGCCAGGCTGCCGAGTAAAGCATATCAAGAGTGAACTTTGCTAACTATTTGTAAAAGATGCGTGCTAAAATAGTGACGATAAAGTAGAGCAGCGGTAAAGATATGTGTGCTTAGCACAAATCCACGGGATAGTAACAGTTAGAAGATGTCTGGTCTTCCTTGGGAGCATTCTGTTACATTCCATATGGACGTCTATTAGGTACGTTTCATATACGTCTTTAAGAATGTTTTCAAACGGTGTTCGCCGTGCAGTTTCTGTGTTCCCATAAGGCTCTATTGCTCACTTAAGGGCGATAAAAACTGCCACGCGAATGCATTTCAGCAGCAGAGGGTGTAGACGGATACCTCAGAAGTGCTTCTAGCGGTTGGCTTTCTACAAATGATACTTTAAAAGCCCACAAAACTGTGCATATTCAAGAGAAGTCGGCAGTATAAAAGCATCATGAGAACTGTGCTTTTCTTTTCAGACTGAAGATATTGCCAAGAAGTGCAAAATGGATTGCTGCCGTTCACGAAACTATAGAACAAATTTGTGCCGGGAAGCTAACATACCGGATGGAATGGAGTGTGTTAAGGGGAAGGTTTGTATGGAGTAAACACTTTATTTTCAGTAGAAACATGATGAAAGGAAGTAGAAATAACGATAAAAAAGTGAATGCTTACGATGCTGAAGCGCTTTTCTTGGGTGGTAGATGCTGCAAACCTTATAATAACTTCACGTTTATGATATGCGCATGATATTCACAGCCTAAAATATAGCGCACCTAAGTGTTCAAGTGAGCGTCTTATTGGAGAAACGAGGTTATTTTTGAGCATAATTTGGCGTAAGTATTCCCTTCATTACTATCTCGAAATTTAAGGAATTGGTTTTCTATTCGTTTTTGATTTCTGTCCTAAACTCAACAAAAATCAAATCAATATCATAAATATAGCATGGAGGCTTTTGCTCTGCGTACTAAAACAGATAGCGTATATCACAACGCGCCCAATGATATAAGTTTAGTGGAACCTTCACATTAATGTAAAACCTACTTTATTGCAATATTCACGTAAATCGACTAGGATATGCTCCAATAAATATAAGCACGCTACGGCTACAAGAAGCACTTCGTGTTGTTTTCAGGTGTGAGTTAATAAATATATTCATTTTTATTATCAATATACATAGGAACAAGTTACAAGAGATTGGCATAAATATGTTATGTCCTAAAGAATATCGCACCTTACCACAAGATAATAATTTCTGAGCTGACATATCTTACCTAATTGCCAAAGCAGTGTGTAGCTCTACAGGATATAATGAAGCTCTATTTCTTGCGCTCCAATCTATTTCAACAGAATGAAGCAAAAAAAAATTTCTGTCACTGCATCAATTTCTATTATATCTCTTGCTTGAAGGATGATTTATTATTCTAGTGATTTTAGCAACTGGTCCTCCAAATGGTGCCATAATATTTTTCAGCAACTTTCTTGAAGGTTACGAAATTTCAGAAAACTCAATTATCAAGTTACCAACTCTGTAGCTTAGCAATAAACAACGACACAGTAATTCTGGAAATGATACCTCTTATTACGCCTAAACCGCAACGAGTTCATGTGCAATACACCTCTCTGATATATAATAGTACTTTGTGAGTGCAAATTACGCAATATTGTCATAAAGCTGCTAGAAGATCACGTAAGATGTAAATCTATATATGCACTGGCAAGAGCGTTCATTTGCATCTATTTACCGAATATCGGTTTTCCGTGCAGTGTTTAGAGTTTATTCACTTTTTCTACCTACGAATCGTCTCCAAATATTGTAACAGCCTCGACATATTAAAATAAAATTAGGATAAATACAGTCGGTAGAACTTACCTCAAAACCAACAATTTTCTGTCAAATTAATTAGTCCAATGATACTCCTAAAAGAGTTTCCGTATTTCATATTTATTTTGATGGGAAGATATTAGTTCCTAGCGTGGAAGCTTCGGCATGTTGTGAGTCATTGGAAAGAGGACACACCGCAAGAAAGACAAGGACGCGAGAAAGCGACACGCACACAGCGATGACTTATAAGTTTATTCATGAGACACCTGCAACTAACTGTTTAAGTTTCTTGGACGTCAGGCTGTGCATGTGCAGTAGACATCTGTGCTGGTCGTTCGAACCAAGTAGCGGTAAACAGCTTCTCTCTTTCCAGTTAGCACATTAAAAATTATTCAAAAGAGGAATCGCTAATGTGTGTCTCGTCAGTGCCCTCAGAAGCTCGTTCACATTCTATGCAAAAAAGTTTGGCGCTCAGGTTGACCGCTTCTTGTCTGCTGTATACACGAAGGCTTTAGTATCAGCTGTCGCGGAAAAGATTTTTAAGCAAATCAGGCATGGCGAAGCTGATCGAACACCACGTCCGCCAGTAGAAAAGAAAGACTTGCCGTACTTCCGTATATACATGATGTGTCCCACATACTGAATACGGTAGAGAAACGTGCTGGTGTTGCGGTGGTTTTTCCCACTCTGGAAGAACTAGCAAAGCTTTGCAAGTTTGCTTCAGAAGCCAGGCGTTGCCTTTGTGCTGTAAAACACAGGACTGGTTTAGCACCCTTAATCACTGGCGTGGTGTATGTGATTTCTCTCGCTTGTGGAAAAAAGCACGCGGGACAGACAAGAAGGTGCTTAAATGATCGTCTCAGGGAGCACCATAACAATGTGTACAAGACGGTACAGGGTAATCTGGGTATTCATTGCTGCGACCGCGGGTGTAAGTCCTACTTGGAGAAAAGTGAAGTGGTGGCTAAAGATAGTTGACAGCTGACACGTGAAATCATCGAAGCAGATTTCATTATGAAGTTTCTAGCTCGTGTGTCAGTTCTCCTTCGACTGCACTTTCATCTCGGGGCATAGCGTATCTTGACAGGGTTGGAATGACAAGCATTTTGTGTGCTCTGTAGGTACGTGGCTATCATTATCAGCATTTGAAATGATGTTCCACGTTATTTGCGCATATTGTGCATGGTAGCACCCTATACATTCATTCCTTCATGGCTTCATGAATAAACTTTTGTAAGCGCAATGGGCGTGTCGCCCTCTCGTGTCCTCGTCTTCATTGCGCTGTGTCCTTTCATCGATGTAAGTTCACCTCGAACTAAAGCTTTCTCCTAATGTTCTTCCGAAATCAATCGTATAAAACATTTATAAGTGTATCAACCTTCGCACGAATTTCGTCTATTGATTGATGTTGCCCTAATACTTTATTACGTTTTTCTTACAGACATGCGAAAGAGGAGTCTGCAAAAAGCACACATATCTTCAGCTTTGAAGGACATGCTCCTCGGCTCATGTTGAGATTCCCAAAGAAACCAACCAAATCTATTTTGCCTTGTTTTCTGAGTGCGTAGTGTGGGTAGCAAGACCAATTATTCACCTGTGTACTTCTGGTCGTATAAGCAACATTTGGTATCTAGTTACCCTAAAGCTATTTTTGAATCCGTTACTCGATCACGGCTACAGTGATTCTTTATTACATATACCAGCGATGATCTAGTCTTTTTATTGGTCGGGTATTCAATGTTCGACGATGCTCCGTATCTAGCACGGAACCACACATAGCGAATGTAATTTGCCCGCACACGCAGTTGCAAAGCAATGCTTCAAAGAACAATTGCCCAAAATATCTGGCAAGGATTCCAAAACTCTCGATGGCACAAACAATGTTGCTAACCACATTCAGTTCTGTGCAACCTTAGAGCGGCATGGAATGTATGTATTCCAAACCAAACGATCTCCTTCTTTGAAGAGAGAGATGAGAAGTCCTGATTAAGTGCCAGAAGTTGCAATATCTTAAAATATAAAGGCTCTTTTTGATCACGGCAACAAAACGACTGCAAAATCAAGAAAGATGCCTTTCATGCTGCATCCATTGGAAGGAGTCCTAAAGATTGTGGATTTAGTTAGCCTTGCCCGTCGCGGCGCCCACCCGCATTCCGCAAAAGAAACGCAGAAGGTGTATGTAGCAGTATTAAACATTTTTCCGAAGTCACCGGCCGTTTTTCTCGGTGTATGCGAAAGCTTAAACGCTTCAAACATATATTTCTTCTTTTGAAGCAAAATACCTGTGCGTTATAGTTATTCATGACGCTGACAGCAGTTGTGCTGAAAATTGGATTGGCTTTGTCGGTCCGCCCATCCTGCTACGCTGTCGACAACTATTGTTGTCCTCAATGACCTCCCAACGATGATTTTTGTCGTCGTCGGGACGTATTGTCAGCGACAGCATCTCTATTGCCGCAGCCTTAAACAAACTAAAATTTAACAACTGCCACCAGTTGAATTTGAGGACACGCCAGTGAAGCAGTGTGAATTTGGGAGTCGAACGCACTAACGAACGCACCACTGACTTATTACGCAGCTTATAGTTTTTTTTATTACATGGCAGCACAAGTTTCAGAAAAAGAAAGCAATACTCGGTAGTTCGCGCGTTCGACTCCAAAATTCACACTGCTTCACTGGCGTAGGCTTAAATTCAACTGGTGGCCATTCTTGCTAACCTGCTCAGCTGCTAATACACAAATTTAAGGCTATCGAAACTATCAGAAGTCACGAACTAATGTGCAAGTGCCCAATAAAGACATCCAGCGTACACATTACGAGTGTAGATTTACGAGCAGACACTCGAAAAAAGCTATTCAATGCACCGGGGAGGTTCAGCATACGCGTCGGATATTGTACAGTGCGAAAGATGCCGTGTCCTAGAGTGCGAAAAAACGCACTGTACCCTAAGCATCTACTAGGGAGAGTCACAGGGATTTCTAAAAGAAATTATGAAATGAATAGCGTATGGTGAGATATTTCAAACTTTTTGTGCTATTTGTAGAATGTTCCCAAATAACACGCTATCCTTCCAGTCTACAGAACAATGATCAATTGTCTCCTCATTTGAACACAAACGGCAGTTTATCAACCATGGCACACAGCAGCCTCCTTTCTCGAACTACTTTGGTCCCTGGAGGAATGATTGGTCGCGTCTAATGTATCGCACAGCATCCGCACTGGAAAAAAATTGGAATAAATCGCGCTCCGCCCCAATTACGCGAGCAGTAGCATCTGTGCGTGTATCCGCAATACCGCACCGAGCACTACTATACAAAACGAGGAGACGTTTTGCATATCCTGTTGAAATTCCGCTTGACATGATGGTTCTGCGTGTGCACGTTGTTCTTCCTTGCCAGGATCCCGCAAGCAGCGTCGGCGCCAAAGAAGGGGCTTACGCGACAGTGATGATGATATTCTCCGAACATGGCGCATGCCCAATATGGAGGATGCGCCGAGAATAAGGCAGGTGGCGAAAAGTAGCTTTGAAATCGTCTACGATGTCAACGCAAAAATAAGTGACACAGCGGCAACGCCAGATTGTTAAGAGAGTAGCCCACAGGGTTCACAGCCACAAAGTGTTCCATATAGCAGCCGTGGAACCATATAGATAATATGAAATCTACCAAATCTCATAGGGTGGCGCTGTGTCATTTCACTCCTGACATTAGCAGGTATAGAAATTAGGGTGCTAAGAATACCTGGTTCGAGACAGGCCGCCACTGGAAGCGGAGCCTGGCAACGTTTAACGCTAGAACGTTATCTAGTGAAGTGAGTCTAGCAATGCTATAGGAGGAATTTGAGGGCAGTAAATGGGATATAATAGGGCTCAGTGAAGTAAAGAGGGCGAAAGAAGCACATACAGTGCTAAAGAGCGGGCGAGTCCTGTGCTACCGGGGCTTAGCGGAGAGACGAGAACCAGGAGTCAGATTCCTGATTAATAAGGATATAGCTCGTAACATACAGGAATTCTATAGCATTAACGAGAGGCTGGAAGGTCTTGTTGTGAAACCTAATAAGAGGTACCAATTGAAGGTCGTATAGTTCTACGCCCCTATATCCAGTCACGATGACCAGTAAGTCGTAAGCTTCCATGAAGACGTGGAATCGGCAATGGGTAAAGCCAAAACAAAATACACTATACTGATGGGTGACTTCAATGCCAGGGTAGGCAAGAAACAAGTAAGTGGGGGAATATGGCATAGGCTCTAGGAATAGCAAGCGAGCGTTATTAGTAGAGTTTGCAGAACAGAATATGTGTGGATAATGAATGCCTTCTTCCGCATGCGGGATAGCCGAAAGTGGACGTGGAGGAGGCCGAATGGCGAGACTAGAAATGAAACAGACCTTATACTCTGCGATAACCCTGGCATCATACAAGATGTGGACGTGGTCGGCAAGGTGCGCTGCAGGGACCATAGGATAGTAAGAACTCGAATTAGCCTAGACTTGAGGAGGGAACGGAAGAAACTGGTACATAAGTAGCCGATCAATGAGTTAGCGGTCAGAGGGAAAATAGGCGAATTCCGGATCAAGCTAGAGGACAGGTATTCGGCCTTAACTCAGAAGAGGACCGTAGTGCTGAAGATATGAACGACAATCTAATGGGCATCATTAAGGAGCGTGCAATAGAAATCGGTGGTAACTCCGTTAGACAGGATGCCAGTAAGCTATCGCAGGAGACGAAAGATCTGACCAAGAAACGCCAATGCATGAAAGCCTCTAACCCTACAGCTAGAATAGAACTGACCGAACTTTCCAAGTTAATCAACAAGCGTAAGACAGCTGGCATAAGGAAGTATAATATGGATAGAAGTGAACATGCTCTCAGGAACGGAGGAAGCCTAAAAGCAGTGAAGAAGAAACTAGGAATAAGCAAGAATCAGATGTATACGTGAAGAGACAAAGCCGGCAATGCCATTACTAATATGGATGAGATAGTTCAAGTGGCTGAGGAGTCCCAGAGAGATTTATACAGTACCAGTGCCACCCAAGACGATAATGGAAAAGAGAATAGTCTAGAGGGATTTGAAATCCGACAAGTAAAACCGGATGACGTAACGAAAGCCTTGGGAGCTATGCAAAGGGGGAAGGAAGCTGGGGAGGATCAGGTAACAGCAGATTTGCTGAAGGCTGGTGGGCAGATTGTTCTAGAAAAATTTGCCACCCTGTTTACGCAATGCCTCATGACTTCAAGCGTACCGGAACCTTGGAAGAGCGCTAACATAATCCTAATTCATAAGGAAGGGGACGCCAAAGACTTGAAAAATTATAGACCGATCAGCTTACTGTCCGTTGCCTACAAAGTATTTACTAAGGTAATTGCAAATAGAATCAGCAACACCTTAGATCTCCGTCAACCAAAGGACCTAGCAGGATTCCGTAAAGGCTACTCAACAATAGGCCATATTCAGACTATGAATCAGGTGATAGAGAAATCTGCGGAATATAACCAATCCTTATATATAGCTTTCATCGATTACGAGAAAGCGTATGATTCAGTCGAAACCTCAGCAGCCATGGAGGCATTACGGAATCAGGATGTAGACGAGCCGTACTTAAAAATACTGAAAGATATCTTTAGCGGCTCCACAGCCACCGTAGTCCTCCATAAAGAAAGCGACAAAATCTCAAAAAAGGAAGCCTTCAGGCAGGGAGATACGATTTCTATAATGTCATTCACAGCGTGTTTACAGCAGGTATTCTGAGAACTCGATTGGGAAGAATTGGGGATAAGAGTTAATAGAGAATACCTTAGTAACTTGCGATTCGCTGATGATATTGCCTGACTTTGTAACACAGAGGACCAAATGCAATGCATGCTCACTGACCTGGAGAGGCAAAGCCGAAGGGTGGGTCTAAAAATTAATCTGCAGAAAACTAAAGTAATGTTTAACAGTCTCGGAAGAGAACAGCAGCTTACGGTAGGCAGCGAGGCACTGGAATCGGTAAGGGAATATTTCTACTTGGGACAGGTAGTAAGCGCAGATCCGGATCATGAGACTGAAATAATCAGAAGAATAAGAATGGGCTGGGGTGCGCTTGGCAGGCATTCTCAAATCATGAACAGCAGGTTGCCACTATCCCTCAAGAGGAAAGTGTATAACAGCTGTGTCTTACCAGTACTCACCTACGGGACAGAAACCTGCAGGCTTACGAAAAGGGTTCTGCTGAAATTGAGGACGACGCAACGAGCCATGGAAAGAAGAATGATAGGTGTAACGTTAAGGGATAAGAAAAGAGCAGATTGGGTGAGGGAACAAACGCGGGTAAATGACATCTTAGTTAAAATCAAGAAAAAGAAATGGGCATGGGCCGGACATGTAATGAGGAGGGAAGATAACCGATGGTCATTAAGGGTTACGGACTGGATTCCAAGGGAGGGGAAGCGTAGCAGGGGGCGGCAGAAAGTTAGGTGGGCGGATAAGATTAAGAAGTTTGGAGGGACAACATGGCCACAATTAGTACATGACCGATGTAGTTGGAGAAGTAAAGGAGAGGCATTTGCCCTGCAGTAGTCGTAACCAGGCTGATGATGATGAGGATTATGATATATCTATATATACTTATATATATAGACGTGGTGATTCTTCCTTGAGGAAGGTTTGGGTACGGGCTAGTTGGTATTCCATGGTATTTCCATGGTATTGCATGGTATTCCATGGTTTTTTGTCCCTCGTCTATGTACGCGCGGTGACAATGGATACCATTGTTCTTAAGTTTTATAAAATTTGTCAATACCGCGTGTTGCAGATAATCTAACTCTAAATAAATTTCTCCCTATGTCTCTCTCTTGAGCTATATTCTTCAGAGATGCGGCCATGCAAGAAAAATGGTAATCACTATTTAAATATTTACCGATTATTCACTAATTACCTTCTGAAGTGAAACATTTGCGGCACATATTGCAATTAATGAATTCTAGCCGGAGAGTTTGTCAGGCGTATCCATTTGGAACAAATTTCCAGGATGGCACCAGTTTGCAGATATGCGCCAATAAACTCGCCGTAAACATTTACTATTGGTCCACTTTTTTAACATCGCAATGTGTTCTGCATTGAAGCAGAAAGGTAACTGAACGCTGATGTATTTCTATCCACACTGGGATTCTTGTCTTCGATTTCTATTCTTTATAAATGATATTTATGTACTCACATGAGGTCCCCCCCGGATGTAATGCCCCCTAGGGCCTTCAGGGTATTGAAATGAATAAAAAATAAGTATCTCGCATCAGGCGTCATCCTGGAACTTCATTCAAATAGACGCGTCCTGCAAAATACAATTCGTGTATTGCAATATGTGCTATAAAGTAATCAAGAAGTAGTCAAATGTATGAGTTATTTCAATGCCTATTTTGATTTCTCGCATTTTAATGTCCGCCTGTTTAAACAATGTAGCATCGCAGGCTGTAGGGACGCGAAAGACAAAGGATCTGCGGAAACTGCGTCGTCACCTAAGCAGAATGCCTACAACGCCTAAACCAACGTACATCCCGTTGGAGCCGCTGCTCCACTGAGAGTACGGAAGCGCTCACTATCAAGGTTCTTTAGAGTGGCGATGCATTTCGCTTCACGGCTATATTATGAGAGCATATATTATGCGTGCGCACTGTCGTCACATCCGCTACAGTGAGTTGATGGTGGACACCAGCAAAAAAAAAAAAAAAAAACTTTTGTGTTAAAATGATCACCATTCATATTATTAGAGCATGCATATGTGTGCAGAAAACGGACGTTATGGGTTTTCACGCATGGAGCGTCACAGAAATGCACAAAAAGAGCCACTGACAACATCAGCTAAGAGAACGATTTGCACCTTTTAACATAATGCAATATCTGTACTCCTTTCCAGGCACGTCTATGCACACTAGCAGACTAACCTCTCTAGGACACTAACTTTGACGGCAGTACACAATTATACATATATATTTGACTCAAAATAAGATTTGATCTGCACTTTAAGGAAAGTTTACACTCTTTGTAGTGTATATTTGCCACACAACAACAGTTGCCATCTGTTTTTCCCGCATTTCCTTTCTTGAAAACACTGCGCTCGTTACTTTCCTGTCGGGAATGCTATGTCATGCTGATAACGCGCACGCCGTTCGTTACTGGAATGTACCGGGCTCGCCGCGTTAAAGAAAGGAAATGCTGACAAGACAGATGACGATTATTGCTGTGTGGCAAATATACACCCCATAGGGTACAACTGTTTTTAGAGTGTGACACTCGAAACGATTTCATTCACCAGCTGATTCAAAGTGCGGGTGAGTTTTAAACCTGCGAGTTCGACTTGATTCTGGGTGTGCAATGCTTCGAGGTCCAGCAAATATAGCCCATGAATACAAAGTCCGAATGAATTTGATGTTTTTCTAAACGAATTTTCTTGAAAAGGCTCTCAACTTGCTGCGTCTCATGCAAAATTGTGATCTTGTGAAATGTCTTTAGCTCAGCAGTAGGGAAATTTAAACTAAGTGTATGTGTATAGTGAAAACAGGCCGGAATTTCTAATAGGATGCACAACACTATATTTCACTTAAGTGTTTTTCTAATTTCCGTCCGGGCATCTATTTGTAAAAGATGTTCACCCTCAACATAACTGCATTGGTTGATCCTGCCGGAGAAAGCAACACATATCTATTATTTTTAGACATGTGACGTCATCTGACCGCTCCCTTGCTCGATAGTCTATCGAAATTAGAATAACGCTTCTTATAGTGTTACACACTTGCTTTCTTGTGCTTCAAAAGTAGCCTGATTGGGAGATTACAAAAACCAAGACTCCCATAAACTCAGTCATTTCAGAGTCTGTAGCCACCGCTTCCTAGCTAAACCATTCACTACGCTAAGTACACTAACTCATAGGTACAGTGGGTAGCCTCGTCCTAAACGTAATTTCAGGTTGACAATTTTCTTCGCATCCTCATGTCCGGTCCACCAATGGCAATTTAATGCCAGTTTCTCGTTCTTATTCTATTTTTTCTTACGTCGAGTCTCTATTTGATTTCGCTGTCTTATCTATATTTACCTTCCGGCATCATTGACTAAGACCAGTGCAATATGTTTTATCTCTCGATACAGATCGCTGCCAGTCTTTTGACCCGGCACTGAGCTGGCAGTCCTTTCTGCGGTCGCTTTGATTCGCCGCCGTTTGCCGACTCGCCAAAGGCGCCGCGCTAAGCGGCCGGGTCACTCCACGCCGTGGGAGTTCTTCTCGTGCCTCCGGGCGCTCACGCGCTGAGTGAACATGTCGCCGCAGACTCGACACGCGTACGGCCTCTCTCCGGTGTGCGAGAGCATGTGCCTCTGCATCACGTCCTTCCTGGCGAAGCCCGCCCAGCACTCCGGACACAGGAAGTTCTCCGTCTCTCCCAAGTGCGTCCGCCGGTGGCGGGACAGGTGGGACGAGTTCGAGAAGCGGCGGCCGCAGTCCGGACACTCGTACCCCGTCCTGGCGTGGATCCTCACGTGGGAGGTGCGGGCGTTTCGGCGCGCGAAGCTCCTCTTGCAGATGTCGCACACGAAGGGTGCCTTCTCCTTGGTCTCTTCTTGGGAGGCCATCCTGTGAACGGACAAACTGATCCTCAGGAGAGACTCCAGGAGCAGGCCCCGACAATGTATACTATATCCGAAATCATCGTGCCAGCAAAAAGAGGTTATTTGTCTTGGAAACGGGGACGAAACTTCCGAAAATTTGAACCTCACATACATATGCCGATTGGGGTGTGTTCAGCAGGAGGCAGTCGCAGGGGGCTGTGCAAAGCACGGTTTAACGCAAACCATTCTCATGCGCCTCTTCCAGCGCTCTTACGTGTAAATTGGCGTTTTAGTGTGCCGACCCTGCAGTACAACATACAGTACAGTAGAAGGTACTCAGTGAAGAACTTAGCGACGATTACCATACCATAGAGGACCGTGCTTCAAATCCCGGTGCCGCGCAGTTCTCCACCGGAAAATTTAAAAAAAAAACCTTGTGCTGAGAAAATTGCACAAACAGGCCTGGAGTGCGGCCTGATCCCGGTGACCAGAACCGGTGACGCACTCTCTCACCAGAGCAGGATTGGCCACCCTAGTGCAGTACTTGGTCACAACCTCCTATATGAATACAACAATCAAACCCCGGCCCTCAGTCTCCAGCAGCCGCGAAGCAACTGACCACGGCGGCGGTCAGATCTGTCACGCAGCAGATGGTGCTAAGAATACCTGGCTCCGGACAGGCCGCCATTGGAATCTGAACCTGGCAACGTTTAACGTTAGAACGTTATCTGGTGAGGCGAGTCTAGCAGTGTTATTGGAGGAATTAGAGGGTAGTAAATGGGATATAATAGTGCTCAGTGAGGTTACGAGGACAAAAGAAGCATATACAGTGCTAAAAAGCGGGCACGTCCTGTGCTACCGGGGCTTAGCGGAGAGACGAGAACTAGGAGTCGGATTCCTGATTAATAAGGATATAGCTGGTAACATACAGGAATTCTACAGCATTAACGAGAGGGTGGCAGGTCTTGTTGTGAAACTTAATAAGAGGTACAAATTGAAGGTAGTACAAGTCTACGCCCCTACATCCAGTCATGATGACCACGAAGTCGAAAGCTTTTATGAAGACGTGGAATCGGCGATGGGTAAAGTCAAAACAAAATACACTACACTGATGGGCGACTTCAATGCCAGGCTAGGCAAGAAGCAGGCTGGAGACATGTCAGTGGGGGAATATGGCATAGGCTCTAGAGATAGCAGGGGAGAGTTATTAGTAGAGTTTGCAGAACAAAATAATATGCGGATAAAAAATACCTTTTCCCGCAAGCTGGTTAACCGAAAGTGGACGTGCAGGAGCCCGAATGGTGAGACTGGAAATGAAATCGACTTCATACTCTGCGCGAACCGTGGCATCATACAAGATGTAGACGTGCTCGGCAAGGTGCGCTGCAGTGACCATATGATGGTAACAACTCGAATTAGCCTTGACTTGAGGAGGGAACGGAAGAAACTGGTGCATAAGAAGTCGATCAATGAGTTGGCGGTAAGAGGGAAACTAGAGGAATTCCGGATAAAGCTACAGAACAGGTATTCGGCTTTAACTCAGGAAGAGGACCTCAGTGTTGAAGCGATGAACAATCTTATGGGCACCATTAAGGAGTGCGCAATAGAAGTCGGTGGTAACTCCGTTAGACAGGAGAGCAGTAAGCTATCGCAGGAGACGAAAGATCTGATCAAGAAACGCCAATGTATGAAAGCCTCTAACCCTACAGCTAGAATTGAACTGGCAGAACTTTCGAAGTTAATCAGCAAACGTAAGGCAGCTGACATAAGGAACTATAATATGGATAGAATTGAACAGGCTCACAGGAACGGAGGAAGCCTAAAAGCAGTGAAGAAGAAACTAGGAATAGGCAAGAATCAAATGTATGCATTAAGAGACAACGCCGTCAATATCGTTACTTATATGGATGAGATAGTTCAAGTGGCTGAGGAGTTCTATAGAGATTTATACTGTACCAGTAGCACCCACGACGATATTGTGAGAGAGAATAGTCTAGAGGAACTTGAAATCCCACAAGTAACGCCGGAAGAAGTAAAGAACGCCTTGCGAGCTATGCAAAGGGGGAAGGCAGCTGGGGAGGATCAGGTAACAGCAGATTTGTTCAAGGATGGTGGGAACATTGCCCTAGAAAGACTGGCCACCCTATATACACTATGCCTCATGACCTCGAACGAACCAGAATTTTGGAAGAACGCTAACATATTCCTAATCCATAAGAAAAGGAACGCCAAGACTTGCAAAATTATTGACCGATCAGTTTCCTGTCCGTTGCCTACAAAGTATTTAGTAAGGTAATCGCTAATAGAATCAGGAATACCTTAGACTTCTGTCAAGCAAAGGACCAAGCAGGATTCCGTAAAGGCTGCTCAACAATAGACCATATTCGCACTATCAATCAGGTGATAGAGAAATGTGCGGAATATAACCAACCCTTATATATAGCCTTCATTGATTACGAAAAAGCATTTGATTCAGTCGAAACC
Organism: Dermacentor andersoni; assembly: GCF_023375885.2. Classification (NCBI taxonomy): domain Eukaryota; kingdom Metazoa; phylum Arthropoda; class Arachnida; order Ixodida; family Ixodidae; genus Dermacentor; species Dermacentor andersoni. The sequence continues at coordinate 62,548,623 of NC_092823.1, read as the reverse complement.
TCAGCAGTCATGAAGGCACTACGGAATCAGGGTGTAGATGAGCCATATGTAAAGACACTGGAAGATATCTATAGCGGTTCCACAGCCACCGTAATCCTCCACAAAGAAAGCAACAAAATCACAATAAAGAAAGGCGTCAGACAGGAAGGTACGATTTCTCCAATGCTATTCACAGCATGTTTACAGGAGGTATTCAGAGACCTGGAGTGGGAAGAATTGGGTATAAAAGTTGATGGAGAATACCTTAGCAACTTGCGATTCCCTGATGATATTGCCTGGCTTAGTAACTCAGGAGACCAATTGCAATGCATGCTCACTGACCTGGAGAGGCGAAGCAGAAAGGTGGGTCTGAAAATTAATCTGTAGAAAACTAAAGAAACGTTTAACAGTCTCGGAAGAAAACAGCAGTTTACGATAGGTAGCGAGGCACTGGAAGTGGTAAGGGAATACATCTACTTAGGGCAGGTAGTGACCACGGATCCGGATCATGAGACTAAAATAACCAGAAGAATAAGAATGGACTGGGGTGCGTTTGGCAGGCATTCTCAAATCATGAACAGCAGGTTGCCACTATCCCTCAAGAGAAAAGTGTATAGGAGCTGTGTGTTACCAGTACTCACGTATGGGGCAGAAACATGGAGGCTTACGAAAAGGGTTCTGCTGAAATTGAGGACGACGCAACCAGCTGTGGAAAGAAGAATGATGGGTGTAACGTTAAGGAATAAGAAATGAGCAGATTGGGTGAGGGAACAAAAGTGGGTAAATGACGTCTTAGTTGAAATCAAGAAAAAGAAATGGGCATGGGCCGGACATGTAATGAGGAGGGAAGATAACCGATGGTCATTAAGGGTCACGGACTGGATTCCAAGCGAAGGGAAGCGTAGCAGGGGGCGGCAGAAAGTTAGGTGGGCGGATGACATTAAGACGTTTGCAGGGACATGGCCACAATTAGTACATGACCGGGGTAGTTGGAGAAGTATGGGAGAGGCCTTTGCCCTGCAGTTGGCGTAACCAGGCTGATGATGACCATACTCCCTAAGACAATCCGTAGAGTAAAATATATATATACATATATATATGTATATATATTTATATAGATATATATATATATATATATATAGCGAGAGAGAGAGAGAGAGACAGGCAGACAGAGAGCAGAACGACGCAATGCATACATCGCAAGATCAGTACACGTTTGGTGGATAACACTCATTTGACACCCAAAATCCACCTGTTCCCAACCAAGCATGCTTCGCATTGTGCAGATGTCAACTTGTGCAGATGTCAATTTTAACAAAGTTTATATAAGATCGTGGCAAAAGCTTGCTATTGATTGGAACAAAGCCCATTTCTTCTGCTGTGTGAGGCGGTGGTATCGACATGTTTTGTGACAACTTATGCTAGACATATTCACTAACTAGGAACCTGAAGCGGCACAGAACTGAAGAAGGACTGGTGCGTAAAACAGTTATTACTGTATCCAATATTCGCGTCCATATGTTCGCTCAAACATCTATGAAGAGCTGTGAAACCGAGACTAATGAAGTCCGCAAAGGTCATCACATCACCGAATCTGGTGCTGGATATAAACAAAAGACATCAGAGTAGGTTTTCTTTATTTATGTAGTGTTGTGGTGGAAAAAAATACCACAAATGCATACATCATAACTTCTCCTGCAGCATCAAGAGAACTGACGCGGAACGAGGCCCTATGATGTCTCTCATCAGTTAGTACATGCTAGCTAGGTAATAGTAACTATAAAGTTAATGTTAGAACATTTCGATTTACGGGAAGACAACTTTTGTAAGTGATGGCGCTTATGTTATTTCGGCTCCACACATGCCGTTCAGCACAGCAGCGTAATATTCTCGTCCAGATATTGCCTGCCAAGTTATTGGTCTTAGTGTGGCCCGAAGAACTTGTGAGGCTTATAATATGCTAACTAATGGCCACGTAATCTGCTGCACAGCTCTTCCAGATAAGCACGAACACGGTGTACGATTTACAATTCATATGGACAGAGTAGGCAACATTGATGATTTCTATCTACAGCAATAATGAGAGGGTAGCAGTCGTTGTAATCAAGCTAAATAGGAGATGTAGAGAAAACGTAGGACAATCCCGCGCTCCCATCGTCAATTATAACGATGAAGAAATAGCACAGCTTTATGAAGATTTTGAATTAGCAATCAGGAGTATGCGAAACTCAGTATGCTGTAGTGAAGGACGACTTCAATGGAAAAGTGGCTAAAAACAGAATGGGGCACACCTAAATTTCAGCTAGTGTGCCGATTCTAGGAACAGTAGCGGAGATATTTTGGTTGAGTTCGAATAATTAATATCTTCTTCAGGAAGCACGCTAAGAGGAAGTTGACCTCCTGGAAAAGCCCGAATGGAGAAACTATCCTAGCAAAATGCAAGACGTAGCAGCAATAGGTAGGGTAAAGGGAGAAACCACATGTTAGCTAGGTCTAGGATGTCTCTCAATTTGATAGATAACGAATAAAATTATTGAAGAAGAAACAGTCCAACCTAGACGCAGTAAGGGTGAAGGCAGACGAATCGAGGCTCGTACTTGGAAACAAATATGAAGCTTTAGAACATAAAGATGAAGATAACATGGATGTAATGAAACCATAACTAGGATTAATTTAGAAACAGTAATTGAAGTGGGAAGTAAGGCACCAAGGAAACATGTAGATAAGCTCTTCCAAGTAACAAGTGGCCTAGCAAGGAAACCGCAATACATGTAATATTTCACTCGAGGCATAAGATGGAATTCAGAGAAGGGTCCAAACTGATCCACAAGAAGAAAGCAAGCGATATTCGAAGTTATAATGTGTGGAAAATTTGAGCACGCGGCAAAAAATTGCTGCAGCATGAAATCCATCAGAAGACAACGTGGAATAGGACAAGGCAAAATACGTGCAGTGAAAGATAAGCAATTTTGATGATATAGTAAAACCAGGCGAAAAATTATATAGTGACCTGAATGCACCCAGAGCTACCACGTTACCTTCATTCGAAGTAGTGATGAACAGGAATACAGAGGCTCATGATACCGGGTGTTTGGACGAACACTTTCAAATTTTTTAAAGCTTGCCTGCCATAGATATGACAATTCTAGTTCATGAGCTAGTCTACTACAAGAGGCGGTCATAACTTGCAAAAAAATGAAAGCATAATTGACTAATTAAGAAAAATTCACAACTTATGTTTCTAACTAATTGATGTGAGGCCCGTATTGCAATTTACAAATTCTAGCCGTGAAATTCGCAAGGAGCATCTGCTTGGGACGAATTCACAGGATGGCGCCAGTTTCGAGATATTATTTGCCGCATTTTACGGATAAATGCGTTGAGCGTTCCAGTTATTTTCTTAACAAAACGTCGAATCATGCATATCAGAACAAAAGCAACTGGAAGGCCAACTTATTACTCTGCGAAATTCGGGAATTAATATCTCGAAACTGGTGCCATCCCCAGACTTTGTTCCAACTGAATCCCCCTTGCGAACTCCATCAATATAGTTCGTAAATTGCAATATGGACCATAAGGTAATACTTAAAACTTAATTTGCAATATTTTTGTAGTTAACCAATTATGCATTGCAATGCTTTGTGCAAGTAGTCTCCGCGGCTTCCAGTAGACCACCTAGTCAACAGGAATTGCGCTACCTGCCACAGACAACGCTTAAGAATTTTTTGAAAGAGTTCGCTGAAACATTTAGTACATGTAGCGATGAAGTTCGAATGGTTTGCAAGATGACCCGGGAAATGGAGCAGGAGAAGATGGGTTAACAGTCTATTTGAAGAAGGAAGGAGGTTATATCATGTTTGAAAAGCTTGCGGCCTTTTATACGCAATTCCCTATGATTTTAAGTATACCAGAGAGCTGGAAGAATGCCGAACTTATAGTAATCCATAACAAAGGTGACGTTAAAGAATTGAAGCATTATAGGCCCATTAGTCTCAGTATTGTGTAAAATATTCATCAAGATAATTTTCCATAGAATCATGCAAACGCTTCTCATCAATCAACCAAGAGAACAGGCTGGCTTCCAAAAGGGCTTATCTGCTATGAATAAAATCTGTCGTCACTCAGATAATTCAGAAATGTGCAGACTACAATCAACCTCTCTATATCGCTTTCATAGATTATAAAACTGCCTTCGATTCAGTTGAGATACCAGTAGTCATGGAGGCATTGCGTAATGAACGAGTACATGAGGTATACATCAATATCTTCGGAAACATATACAAACATTTCACAGCTACGTTGGTCCACAGTAAGAAAAGCAGCAAATTGCCTATCAAGACATGGGCCAGGCAAAGACACAAAAATCTCTGCAATAGTAGTTATTTATGCTTAAATAAATCATTAATGCTATTAGACAGGAAAGGTTTTGTAATGAAGATCAACGGCGAATATCACAATATGCGTGTTTCATTTGCATAATTCTAGGTGATATTATCCTGTTATGCTACACTGGAGATGAATTGCAACAAATGATTGCGGTCCTTGAACCAAGAAATTATGACAATAATGTTGCAGATTATTTACGCAGAAAACAAAGGTAATGCTAAATATCCTTGTGATGGAACAAGAATTCATGATCGCCAGTCAGCCTCCAGATTCTTTGCAGGAATGTGTTCATCTAGGTAGATCACTCACAGGAGACCCTGATCATGCAAAGGGAATTTGGCGAAGAATAAAGCTGCGTTTGAGTGCATATGGCTGGCGTACCTAATCCTGGGTAGACTGTTACCACTGTTGTTGAATATGAAACTGTACTGTCATTGGATTGAACCAGTGCTAAAATATTCGACACAAGGTTTCAAGCTAACAAAGAAGCTCGAGAACAAATGAAGACAACGCAAAGAGCGATGGAACGTTAAATGGTATGCATAACGTTAGAAGACAAAAAGAGAGCGATGCGGATCAAAGCGCAAGCGTAGACAGTCGATATTCTACTAGACATAAGAGAACAAAATGAATCTGAGCATGTTATGTAAGGCGAAGGGTAGTTTAAGTGTAATCAATAAGAGTTACAGAATGGGTGCCTAGGGAAGGAACACAGTTGATGACGGCAGAAAATGAGGTGGGGCTGAAATGAGGAAATTTGCAGGCAGAAGTTGAAATGAGCTAGCGCAAGAGAGGAGTAATTCAATATCGCTGGGAGAGGCCTTGGTCCTGCAGTCGACATGAAAATAAGCTCATGATAATGATTATGATGGATGGAAGTCCATATACGTAAAGGTAAAGGCCATATACATCGCGTCTGGCTATGTAAACGCGTCACGAAAACTTTGCATCACATATGTTTCCACATAAGTATGTGATTTCCATACTTCTATGTGCAGCTTCTTAATTCTTGGCAAATTTTTGTGTCGAACAGGTGTTGGCACAAGCAAATCTGTACGTTTACTACAAAGGGTACCCTTTAAGCTGATTCGTTCTACGCCTGTCGTGTTGTGTGTTAGCATTTCGGCTACACTGCAGCACAGCCATGAGCTGCAGCGATGGTCAGCAAAAACAGGGAAGGTTCGAAAAGAGTCTCCGACGTCTAGACGCGTGAAATCTTTGGGTATTTTTCGACGGAATGAAGCTTTGCTGCACGATACCATTACTCCCACGAGTTCTTAGTGCCCACCTTCCAAGCAGAACAATAGTATTGTACGTGTGAATGCTCGCGCTTTCCTACCGAACGATGTTGGTCCGATTGCGCAACAGCTTACCCACTTTGCGATGACTGCTGCCCCTTTGCATTCCTTCGTGCGTGCCCGTAGCGTCGGTGCCTGTTCAGGAAGTCTCTCGTCGAGAAAGAAGCGGGGCACATGTCGCAGTTGAAAACCGAACTGGAAGTGCTAGGCACGATTTCTTCACCTGCAAAAGTGATGTGATTGAGGCCGGTCAGAAGGTTGCTTGTCAGCCCATACGAACAGGGTTCCTAAGGCTGCCAGTAAGAATTGCTGCTATCTTCCCCAGCCAGACTTACCACGCTCCGGGGATATTTCCACGGTAAACAAGAAGTAAGGATTCATTGATTTACGTAGGCGAACGCTGCAGAGAAGATAAGCTCGTGAAATAATTTTAATGAGTGCCACTAGCCGAGTAAGAGAACGCACACCGCCATACGACTCCTGCGATTAGCGGTAGGCAGCTGGATGCGCACCGTAATGGTGCAGCGAGCGTACTCCACATGAGAGCTCAACGGACGTTGGCTGGCCACGACTAATGTATTGAGGCTTTATCAGACTCAATCCGCTCGATAAGCCTCCATACAGGTAAGGCCACTGTCACCATTCGAGCAGATACAGCGGTTGGATGGTTCTAAACCGGCCGCTTGGTGAAGCTGAGAGATGAAGTTCAATGGAAATTCGTAAGTGTGTAGGTGAGTAGTACCAAAGTCCAACTGTTGAGCAAAAGAAGCGAGTGCGGATGGTGTTGTTTTAGTATTGAGTGATAATAAGAGGAGGTAGGTTGGGTTGCAGTTCATGTCGCGATGATTATCAGAGAGCTGATACACACACTGCCCCGAGTTCATATGAAAGACAGGCGTTAGACGCAGGGAACTTTGACACATACGAGGCACAGAAGCTGTGTGGTCAATTTTCGTTGCTTCGGAATATTCGCGCGGTGCTTCTTTTAGCACTGCCTGACTCTAATTTGCTGGGTTTATTTGGTGCTTATAATTTTGGAGTTTGCGACAAAGCAAACATTAGCAAACAGTTCCGAAGGATTTTTGCGCTCACTATGATTTATGGTTGATTCCACGCTGACGCTCGAAATAGGCTTTCTTTTGGTACAAGTATCGAAATACGATTAATAGGCCTTTTCCGGCACCTTGCAAACTGCGTTCCTTGACAGGCACGTCAAAATTTCTTTCTTCTAACGTTCCCTGCGTATTTAGTGCGGCAAACTACTAGGAGAGGTTTGGTCTTTTTGTTGATATAAACTAAAACAGTGCTCTGTGGTCTTTACATAGTGGTACTAAGATATGCGTGCGACACCATCATCATAAACTCTTCGTCATCCCATTGTCCTCGTCGTCGCGCTGTCCTGTTTATGCCATCGTCCTCATTTCAGTATCGTCATCACATTGCCGTGAGGCATGATATTAGGCCAGCTTCATCATTACATCGTCGTAATTTATTCTTCGTCGTTCTACTGTCATGCGTCAGCGTCATGATGTCGCCATCTAACCGCCTTGCTCATGGGCAACTTTAGGGGACGAGTGCCACAGGCAAAGTAGGACGATACAAGAGTAGGCCCTAAATAGCAGCAGCAACCGAAGTCTCGAAATTGCCACTAGAAACTGTACATAAACGCGAATTCAGAAACACGGTGCGTCACTGCGTTCTCCCGTATTCTTTTTCGAATTAGAAGACTTTTAATCTCCATCAAAAATACTGTAACTTATACACTTAGTCTCTGTAGCCACAAAAAAAAGAAGCAGCGTATTGAAACATGCAGCGTATTTCATTGTTTGTTGTAAGCATTTGCATTTTTGAAGCGACTTGTTTTAGCTTGTAGCACGTTAACTACATTTTTGTACTTTAGCTAGGCTTTCTGCGAGCAGCATAGGATCAGTTGAAGCTGCAGCCAGTCTCGTGATTGCTTTGATACTCAGGTACTTTGAATCGCTATTTTGGGCGTTATATATATATATATATATATATATATATATATATATATATATATATATATATATATATATATATATATATATATATATATATATATATATACATATATATATATATATATACATAGAGAGATGGTAAAAATAATGAGAATAAAAGTGGGTAAAAACAACTTGCCGTAGGTGGGGAATGATCTCACGTCTTACGCATGCGAGCATCGTACGCGTATTGCGAAGGCGCGGGACTGTTCCCCACATGCCACAAGTTGTTTTTTCATCCACATTCATTGCCATTAATTTATCATTTCATTAGTTTTCTTAGTAAGCACAACTAATTTCCCCTATGTAGTCTTCTCATGATTTATTCATAAGTGTGTCAACTAGGAACTTTACGCGCCCACGCTGAGTGCATACTGATATTCCCTTTATTGATTACTTCTCTCCACTTTGCGAGTTTCCGCAGAACTAATACCTCAAACTCTTGCCTTTGCTTCGAGTTGTCGACAAATTTGACTTCGCCCTTCCATCTGCTAGCCACCTGGTTAACTCAGATGGTAGAGTGGCGGCCCGGAAACGCGGTGGTCCCGGGTCTGAGTCCCGGACCAGGTCAAATTTTTCGTCAACTGCGAGGCTTTCCTTTCGAAGAACCTGTATGGGTTTGCTTTGTAGCAATTGCTACGAACGGGTGCATGTCTTATTTTCCATTTATTAATTACTTCTCTCCACCTTGCTGGTTCCCGCTTAACCATTACCTCAAACTGGCCCAATGTGAGATGCAAATGGCTGTGGTTTTTCAAGGTTTAAATTACTGCGCGACTACAGGAGGTTATAAAAATTGCAGTCAGCTAAATACTTAGATTACTTCGCGCCATAGATGAGGCTAAGGAAGCGGATCCGCGTGAAATAATAAATCTTCCAACCAGTACTGGATCCCGTCCACTCAACAGGACCAATTTCTGGATTTGTATATTTCAGCTGTGCAGTGTGACACACTGCAGGCCACGCATATTTTTCAAAAAAGGCTTGTCTCTTCACGAACGAAATGCAATCGAAGAATTGTAGAAACGCTGCGATATTGTTATTAAGACCCCAAACAAACGAGGAGCTATAATAGTTATGAAGGAGACTCAATACGCCAAGGAGAGGCAGTTACCTAATTACAGATTCTACAAGAGGCTTAGCGACAATCCAACTGACGTTTTTGAAAAGAATTGCTTCGCACTCCATCACTTGCGTAATAGAGATGATAAACTCGCCAACAAAGCAATACACTCGCTAGTCCTTCGCAGTCCGATCCCAGAAAGGTTCTACTTACGAACCAAAACACACAAAAAACCTCGGTCACCCTATTGTGCGAGGCGTTCGAACTGTCACCGAACGACTTTCAAGCTATGTAGGCAGGCTTATTTATAGGATCCACCCGCTGCGGTTCCTTAGTGGGCTGCTAAGCACGAGGTAGCGGGATCAAATCCCGGCCGCGGCGGCCGCATTTCGATGTCGGCGAACTGCGAAAACACCCATGTACTTCGATTTAATTGCACGTTAAAGAACCCCAGGTGGACCAAATTCCCGGGGTTCCCTCCTACGAGGTGCCCCATAAACAAATCGTGGTTTTGGAACGTAAAACCCTATCGTATAATATTAATTATTGGGATCCCTTCTACTTTGCTTAAGGGCATCTCCTATACTTAGCCGATATTAGTAACATTGACATCCGCTTTGGCTCATTCCTGGTTACGCTAGATGTTGCCTCCCTTTATACTAACATTTATCACAGCGACGGCATACGATAACTCATTAACGCGTATAATGACTCATCTTTCACAAATCTGTTGATAGCTCGATCTACATTAGCCATGCTGTTGAAATTCATCCTGCACCTCAAAAATTCTTAATTTCACGACGTACACTTTGTACAGATGAGTGGTCCTTCAATAGGCACCTAAACAAGTACCAGTTATGCTAATATATTTACACAACTAGGAAGTGAATTCATTTCAACGCGTGAACTAAAGCCGTACTGCTAAAAAAGCTAGCTCATCAGCCATCTATATGAAGCTACAAATGTGTTCTCACCTGGCACAGCTGGCAGGCGGGAATTCTGACTTTCATTGCGGACTTCAATGAGTTTCAGCCTAAAACAGTCATGACATACCAACTCGCCCAAACTGCCATGCAATCTATCTGTTTTCAGCACGTCACCGTGTCCATGTGCGGCAAGAAACTAAGCTCTACAAATTCTGGCTTTCATTGCGGACTGCACTGAGTTTCAACCATCCATTTCGTTATTGCGATCTATCTGTTTCAGCACATCACCGTGTCCATGTGCGGCTAGAAACTAAGCGTTAAAGTTTATAAAAAAGCTGCTGATATTCACCTTGCATAGGCGCCGACTACGAGGGGGAAGGAGGGGGGCTCCGGGGCCCGAGCCCCCTCTGGCGTGTTTTGGAGAAGACGGCGCTCAGACCCTTCCCCCCAGGGTGACGCCAAAGCCCCTCCCCTCCCCCCCCCCCCCCCCCACACACACGCTAAGTGTCATTACCAGAGCGTTGTCACCCACATCATTTGAGGTTTCCTTTCATTTCCTCGACCTTTTCACTTGAAATTATATTGCGGCGAATAGCTTACTGCATCAGTGTTGGTGCGGGCGTACACAGATTTCAATCCATACTGTCGCTTTATTTCTGCAAATTCTAACGATAGGCGGGCACGCGCATTAGAAGCACTAGCGCGGGCTGCCTCATTCGTATTTTCTCCCACCATCATTGTTTTAAGTTTACACTGTAAATACACACAATGTATTTAAATATCACACAGGCCAAATTTTATTATATTTGTGAAAGAGATGAAGGTGGCCAGTTTAAAATTATTTCTAAAGGTATGGATAGTCTATGCCTAGAGAATGAATATGTAGTGGTATGTCCACCACGCTTGAAATTGTTTGCGCGCTTTCTTGACCATGAGAAAAACCTATAGGCTTCAGTGACCCCTTCAGCCGTCTTTTATGAATATTTTACGCCACGTCGCAAGATGAGTTCTTCGCACACCCGACACAGGTGCGCACGTTTCACCCCAAGCAGTTTTCTGGTTGCTGATGTGTCATTTTATTGTATTTAATCTAAGACGAGTGATGTTCACGAATTAATGCTGTCGCATTGCTGGTGAAACGCGTGTGAATATCTTTATTATTGCGCTTTTTTGTGAACCCTGATTTGTAGTATATTTTTTCTCTGTTACATTTGTTGTCCTGCGAACCTTTTGTTACAAACATCCCAGGGTGCACTTTTGCATATTTCCCCACGTTCGAGATGTTTATCCTTAACCTGCTCAATAACGCTGCAAGTTACTTCACCACACGCTTCTATCATGTAAGCAACGATAGAAATTGAATGAAAAAGTGAATGACGCCTTTTTTGGAAGACAAAAGTCTTCCAAAAAAGGAAGACAGATGTCAAAAGTTTTTATGGGTGCACTTTCCGTGAACTCACTTTTAGCCTGCATCGCGTCAACATGGTATCGATTGACATGACTCTGCAAGCGTGTCCCATCACGAAGCCTTGCTTTCGATGCCGTGAAATGTAATGACGTATACTTGCGCAAGCAAGTGTAAGACTCTCCCTGGTTTTTAAAGTTCTGCCCCTAGTACACTTTTCTTTTTATGGTGCGTAATCGAGCCATTCTCGAAGAAGCAGATAAGTACATAGTTGTACGTCATTGCAGCTAATTTCACGGGAACGCCTAGGTCCAAATCCTTAATCTGTTAGCAAGATTAGCGTTCCTACCTCGTTAGGAGCGATGTAATCGCTTCGTTTCTTGCGTATGTAATTTATGTGAAAGCCATCAGCTTCGCGACTGAGGAAGAAGAGAACGCTCATTTTAATACACACACATGGAACTAGAAAAAGGCTTAGTCACATTTGAATAATAACGCTAACGATCACAAATTTATCTATCTTGCTTCTACGAGTGCTTCGCTACGGATCCTTCAAATGAAAAGCGCAGGCATCGATAACAGATTGCCTATACCTATATCTCGAATGTCTCTGCATAAAGAAAGCGCAAAAGCGGGAAATAACGTGGTTCAGTAAATAGTTACAACACTCTTAACTACTCAGGGAAATTCAAAGCCGTTCCATACGTTGTACTTAACATGGCTTCCTTTTCCACCAAAATACAAGCATGCTCGAATGGAGAGTTACCTCGAGACATAGGGAAGCATAGGTGGCAATGGCGCTATCTCACGTTTAAACTCATTAAGAAATATTTCTCGGAGGCTGTATTTGATTCACATGTATTCCCCTTCCCATAGAAGTTTCTCATAGCGTTCTCCTTATGGTGGCTAATCTAAGGTCGGTGGTAATTGTAGTCATGCCCAGCCAGCGAGTGGAAATTCTTTGCACCACTCGTAAAGTAGTTTTAACTCTTAGGAGCACTCGTAAACAAAATTTATTCTACAGCCTTCAATTACCAGGAAGGCTTTAACCTTTGCTATACGCATAAATAACAACGTGTCAGTGATTTTTCGCCTAGTATAAGTTTTCTGTGACACAGAGCTCCTCGTGCAAGGAAATTAGAAAGAATACCTGTAAGATCAGACAAAAGGCCGTTCACTGCCACTTGAGGTCAAACGGGTTGCCTAAGGACAAAAAAAAAAATTTACTCCGGAACTCCACTCACGATGACTGTCGATAGCGATGCGGTTAGCATACGATCAACCTAGCGAAATGCCATATTTCTGAAGTCACCTTTATGTGCCAGATGCAGTGAGAATTCGGAGACATCCGTTGATTCGACTACATGGGACATACTCCGGTATCTTCCCGCTTTGCCTATGGCATTCGATTGCCAAGGTCGTCCATGAGCATGGCGGCATAGCGGCGAGTGCCTGACGCTAGCTCGGTGTCAATGATGGAATGGCGAAGAATAAGTTACGTCAGTGTAAGGGTGAAGGCGGTATGACGGCGATGACCTAATTGCAATGAGATGACGAGTCTGAAATGATGACGATGGCCTAATCGCCCCAGCGTGATGACGATTACATGAGGACCATGCGAAGACAGCAGGTTATGGAAAACGATGAGGGTATGAAGATAACGAGTAAAAAAGCTGGAATGAAGACGATGCCACGACTATGGGGCATGGCAAGGGTGCTATGACAACAGATGCAAGATAGCGACTGCCTGACGACTAGGTAACTAGGGCGATGACATAACAAAGACAGCATAATCAGTATTGAATGATGACAGCCTGAATCCAATAGAATTGCGTAACGACGACAATGAGGTGACCTACATAGGTGGTGACGATGCTAAAGTGAGAGTGCCTTCACGGTATGGTCGACAATGATACGGCGGCGACTGTGTGATAACGGCGATGTGACGACGACAGCATGATGTTTGTTTAAAACCGAAGTTAGAATGACGACAATGTGAGGAGCATCGAACTCTGGTATGGCCATTATTGCATGACGACGATGCAATGACGACAATGGCATAACTGCAGTGTGAGGGCAGCGGCGTGCGACAACTGTATCACAAAATCAGTATGACAGTAATAGAATGTCGGCGATGGGGTAACAACGACGCATGACGAACGTCGGGTGACGAAGCTGGAGTGATGTTCACACAAAAAAGTGATGGTATGGCGACGGCGGCATGACAACGAGTGCACGATCGCGACTGTCTGTCGACGAAGAAGAGCAACGGTGGCATGACAACGGCGCCATAATTACGGGTGAATGACGACATATAGCACAATTACGATAGAATGTTCACGATAACGTAGTCGCCTCGATAAAAGTATGAAGGAGGTACAGAAATGACACCATGATGACCATCAGATGAAGTTACAGAAGTGATGACCACAGACAAACGACATATCATGATGGCGGCATGACGACAATAGCAAGACGATGATTGTGCGAGGACTATGGCGTGATGAGACTCGTATGTGGAAGTTAGGACGACGACGATGGAATGACCACGACAGCAACACGAACAATGGTAAGACAATGAATCCATGACGACGACTCTATAAGGATGACATAATGACGACGATGACATGACAGTTGTATAAGGACCAAGGGATGACTTGAGGACTGTAGCAAGAAGCCTGTACGACCACGATGGCACGACGAGAGTCGGATGACGAAGCTTGAGTGATGACCATGGAACGATGACGACGGCATCACGACCGTCGTGTGACAACGAATGCAAAATGGCTGTGCGACGACGATCGCGTGGCAACGATGGCTTCAAAAAAGTTGGATGGAAAAGCCGTAGTGATAATGAAATTATCAACGTTATCACGGTCACGAGCACATACCTAGCGGCCTAAGCTATTATACACCTTGGTCCACTGATTCGGTTTATAAGGTGTGCCTACGATGGCATGACCGTAGTGAAATGCTGAAGCTGGAATTACGATGATGGAAAAACCACTATGACTTCACAGCACGACCACATGATTAGTGCCCTGCGCTGGTAGACAACTTGAGCCACTCGGTTGGCGTAAGAGGATGGATGGATGGATAGATAGATAGATAGATAGATAGATAGATAGATAGATAGATAGATAGATAGATAGATAGATAGATAGATAGAGATAGATAGATAGATAGATAGATAGATAGATAGATAGATAGATAGATAGATAGATAGATAGATAGATAGATAGATAGATAGATAGATAGATAGATAGATAGATAGATAGATAGATAGATCCTGTTCAAAATTGCAGAGTTAGGCTGATGACTGATTGCCTTATTACACCGACTCGGATCTATAGAAGGCGGTGACGCAATGCGGTATTGTATCGCGTCTTTAACGGCGTTGTATTGAAGAGACACGAAGCACAATAACAGAGAAACAAAGGCAGATAACGGGAAAGCACGATCGCAACCAGCCTGTTAAGGAATACTAATAACGAGTTAGTCATGCTTTGTCTCAATACATCTCTATACCAGTCACCAGTGTACACGTTGTCATGCTTTGTTCAGAACCCATGAAAAAATACCATGAATCACCTAGACCATATTACCGTTTCGCGCATCGTGCTTGTTTTTTGTGAACTGCTTCAGAAGCACTGAGCGAATATTTATGAATCCCTAGCCCGTAGCAGACACGTGCAGAAAGGAGGCGTGGTGCAAGCGAAAGCGGAGAGACTCGTTTGCTGTCTGGTGTAGATAAGGGACAACCTACCAAAAGGAATTTGTTTCTGTCTCCTGTACAGCCTCACGGATTTCTTTTCCTATAATTGCGCAAGCGTTGATTGCATGAAATGACAGCCCCTCATAAGGGCGCGAAACAGCTAGATTTTCGACGGTAGGCGCAAATGCTTAAAAACACTGTCCAGTGCGCGCGTTGCTTGCGGCGCTGTTTACTTCAGCAGCGCGCACACGCTGCCTTTCTTATCCGTGCGACCTCATCGTTCACGACGACACCTTGTGTGTGCTCATGTGTGTGCTCAAATTGCGCATCTTGGTGATGCACGTGTTCCGTAGAACGCCGGCTTTATGCAAAAAGGAAAACGCAGATAACCTGGGCAAGGGCATGTGGCCCCCTAGAAGTGAGCAACGTATTGGACTGCTCTCTGCGCGCATGTTTGCACTGTCACCGATCACGGCTCTCCTTGTCGTTCAGGGTGCCCCCTAGGCCTCGCGCGATTTCTTCTTTATGGGGCTTTACGTGCCGAAACCACTTTCTGATTATGAGGCACGCCGTAGCGGAGGACTCCGGAAATTTCGACCACCTGAGGTTCTTTAACGTGCACCTAAATCTAAGTACGCGGGTGTTTTCGCATTTCGCCCCCATCGAAATGCGGCCGCCGTGCCCGGGATTCGATCCCGCGACCTCGTGCTGAGCAGCCTAACACCTTAATCACTGAGCAACCACGGCGGGTACCTCGCGCGATTTATTAAAAATATAATATAATTGCTTACGCTGATTGCAGGCAACTAAGGCAAGACAAAGAAATTATAAAAAGAAAAGAGTGACGCAGTGCCTAGGAATGACAATGGGAAAGAATATTCGCGTTCCTGAGCAACGTGAATGAAAACGTCTTCAAACGCGCAAATTATGCAGTTTTTACGTCAGCTCATCGAGCAGACGCCACCGGCGGCCTCACAGCAATGGCACAGCAGTCTATTTCGCTCAAGTGCTGAAAATGGCCACGATTCGAAGGCACCTCATCCAAACTTTGACGGTAGTGAACGCATGAATCAGTGCAACTGCGATAGCATTTATATGATCAGTCGAGGCGCTTTAGCGTGTTTGAACAAATAAGTATATGGCAAAGACGTGTTCTGTGAGTACAGCTGAAGGAGCACACCGTGCCTTCGGTCATCGCTGTGCTGGCAAGGTATCGGTGGTGCTCGTGCGATATACGTGTGGAGAGTTAAAACGCTGAGAGGCGAAAGATGCACCAGGGTTGATTCAAATGGGTCGTGAAGCTTCGACCGCAAAGCGGTGCAAAACCAGATGCCATTGATGTCGCCAATGCGGTTATGGGAGCAGCGATCGAAGAGCGACTAGGTGAAAAGTGCACAGACATTTGTAAATAAATATGTTTAAATAAAATCAACACTCAGCCTAAATTCATTCAGCGTGAATAAATTTGTTAATAAAGTTTACATACATATCGTAAGCAAAAAATAACAATAAATACTCTCCTTTTAACACCCGCTAAGAAAAGGAGGCGTTAACACCGCCATCGATTGAAATACAAATGCAGCTGTTGTAGTGTACAGAATGCTGTGCTCGTTAATTCAACTGCTACTCTAATGTGAAAACGTTGTATACCTTTTCTGTGATGTCTTTTTTTCTCACCTCGCCGCTCCAGCGCGGACTACTTCGAGCGCCGCCTTTAGCAGACTGCCCCTTTTTTCTCCCATGAAGTAAGCACATATCTTGGCCTGTGTGCATCCACGAAGTGTGCACTCTACAATCGAGTGTTGGGAAACATGTATGAGGAACCACTGCTCGCTGTGCATAGTGCTGCGTCTAGTGGTTTACATAGGATGCCATTCTTACAAGGCATCACTGGACCGCATCATGGACACTTGTCTATTATCCATGATTATGCAAGAAATAAAGACATAGTAGTTGCATAAATTTCGATCGATTTTAGCTGCATTTGAACCACACATACCTGTCAATAGAACACCCCAAGACAATCAGCCGTTCCCTGATGAGGGTATGACACCTGACATCCCTTATTGTCGTGCACGTGTTAGCAGATCGTCCACTCGCGCATGGTAGCCAAATTAGTGCGACTATGATTATGCAATGCGTACATGCCCAAAAGAAACCACCGGCAGATGCAATCGTACTGCATTCTGTAACCGGTATCTATTCTCTGGAATAGAAAAAAATGCATGCATAAATGGTAATCAGTTCACTTGGGTGGTACCCCTACATCTAGGATAAATACGTACCGAAACACCATGAAAGAGTGTGAATAGCAGTCACAGCATCCTACCACCGCCTTAGGCGAGCTGCCAGCGCCACTGTTCTCTAATGTTTCATGTACACTTGCACTCGCACCATTTTCTACTATTGTGGACAGTTAAAACGCAAGCACGGGAACGCTTTGCCGATCGTGCAGCCGCTGGGTACAGCGAGGTCGAGCAATGCAGCTACGTGTTGCACTGTAATCTGCTGATCAGCAAGCTTTTGTAAACTTGTATGCCAACACTACTACTGGAACGCCACGTGCATCGGCGCCTTTTCAGTTGTGGCTGTGAAGGCAGCGATACGACTTCTTCATCATCATCATCATCATCATCATCATCGTCGTCATCGTCATCATCATCATCATCAGCCTGGTTACGCCCACTGCAGGGCAAAGGCCTCTCCCATACTTGTCCAACAACCCCGGTCATGTACTAATTGTGGCCATGTCGTCCCTGCAAACTTCTTAATCTCATCCGCCCACCTAACTTTCTGCCGCCCCCTGCTACGCTTCCCTTCCCTTGGAATCTAGGCCGTAACTCTTAATGACCATCGGTTATCTTCCCTCCTCATTACATGTCCTGCCCATGCCCCATTTCTTTTTCTTGATTTCAACTAAGATGTCAATAACTCGCGTTTGTTCCCTCACCCAATCTGCTCTTTTCTTATGCCTTAATGTTACACCCATCATTCTTCTTTCCATAGCTCGTTTTCATACGACTTGTCACGACTTTATGCTTCGGTCGCCTTTCCATTGCTGCTCACATAATATGCATAATATGCTGCTCACACTTGAACCATGCAGACTAACCGCGAACCCTAACAGCGCGTTATTCGCTTGCTTAGATTAGGAAAATGTTGAAAAAAGTAAGTAGTTTACTCAAGTAGTCGTGCGAATTATTAACGCAAATTTCACAATGTCTGAGTTATTCTATACAACGAATGTAGTTTTCGAACATGTGTCGCGGTAGAAAAATTTAAGGATGGAGGAGTCGGTATATTCGGTGGTTTCAAGAGATAACGCGATACAGCTTTTTGGAAATAAGATTGCTATAAAACCCATCGGGAGGCATCGCTAGATAGTCGGGACTCTGGTGTTCAATGCACCGAAAGTAACACGTGGGCACCGGCGACACTGTAGGATAGCGCTTCTGAATGCATTAAACACCTAGGAATCGTGAATGTGCACACATTTTTTAAGAATACACTAATCAACATAAAATAATGTATGGTAGCAAATGGTATACTTATGTACTTAATGGTGGACATTGTTTGCTTGGTAAAGTGTACTCTTTGTGTATTTGATTACTTCATATTATGTGACTTTTCCGGTTCTTACGTAAATATGACTGGTTTTCTTTTCAATATCTTTTTTGTTCCCTACACTGCAAATTCCTAGAAATTCTACCGTGTTTTTTACTCTTGCAATGTGTTTTCGCACCTCCCCTCTGCAATGTACAACCATGTGCCTTGAGGGTCTCACAAATAAAAATAAAGAAATGACAATAAGTGCGCAGAACCACGTATTTTTTCCCCTTTTTTGCGCCTTGCCTGACGCTCAGTGACACCGCGGCAGCCAAGACAAAAACTGTTGAAATCGCGCTCATCGTTACGTTATCCACAGAGTGGTCGCTCCGCAAACAGTATTCGTAATGTGTGCAAACATAAGAGACGCGCCCATGAAACGCGCCCGGTAGGGGCTATACCTAAGGGGAAAAGAAACCACCATACACTTACTTGTTTCGATGGTCACGCTGCATGTGTCCGTCACAGCAATGCAAGAGATGTCGGAGTGGCTGGTCTCCTTGTCCGATAGACGCCGGCGCAGCTCGGGCGAACCTTGCACGGATGACATGCTGACATGCGTGAGATTGCGGACCTGCTGCCTCCTCCTGTTCCAGCGCCCAGCGGATGGATATCTTCTTCTTCCTCACCGATCGTGGAATCCGGCCTCGGTAAGACATCTCTCATAGCTGTGCTTTTTCTTCTTTTGCATATATTTTCTTGGTTCTTTTACATGCTCCCATTTGTCGATACTTGTCACCATTGAGGGACATTGTCATCATTATCATAGATGCTGTGCAGTATAATTAAACGTGCTGCTGCCTGGATTCCCCGCTGGAAAATTATTCGCAGGTACAATCTGGAGTCGGGTCGCGTCTGACCAGGGTTTTCTGTTGTGTAATTAAAATAATCTAAATTGTACAGTTCTTTGTAATCGTCCTTTTGAACCAGTAAGACCATTTGTACTTTTACTACTTCTAACGCAGCAGAAATGCGAAAGCTATTATGGGGTATTATTTATCATTCGAACGTAAGTTGCAATAATTTCCAACTATTTACAGCCCTTCATCGTTATCGCAATTAATATGTGACAGACTAAACTTCAACTATATTAAAAACCAATAACTGCTATCGCGGAAATTTTATACTAACTACAGTTACCCGCGTACCTTTTTCAGAGCCGCAATAATGTATCGATTCCTTGCGCTTTTTTCCTTGTCATTCTTATCAACTACTGTTCACGATCGGCTCGTCTTATCGATAACGGAAGCTGGGGTTCAGTCTGATCACTGAAGAAGCTCAAGAAGCTCAAATCGCAGCGGGAACGCTAAAGCTACAAAATGGTGGCCCTGGTGAATTTTGAAGTTTTCTTAAATACTCGCGCCTCTAATGCGTGTCTCTCGTTTAAAGCGAAGGATGCTATGTCTCACGATTTGCTCGGAAACGCTGAATACGCAATGCAGGAAAGCCAACTTACACCATCTGCGTAGAACACTGCAGAAATTTACATTCGCAGTACCGCACCAGCGTCAACTGGCCGGCCACTCAGTACCTTCACTGGAACCAAACTTCACTGGAACCAAAAGTTGCGCCTCATAGGCATGACACCACCCCTGTCGCAATTAACTGAGCTTCCCTGCTTTTCGGATACAGGAAGTGCGCGTGAACAAAGGTTCGTCTTAGGATCAGCAAAAAAAAAAAAAAATCAATGCGCCTTTCTTCAAGAAAGATGGTTGAACGCCACGCTACCCAGACGGAACTGTACATATGTGCATTGCATTACGCGCTTCAGGCGATGTTCATGTTTTAGCAAGTTCAACTGAATGAGTAATGCGTGAAAATTTCGAGTCTGCGTTTGGTGGCAATGTTTGCATGGTTTTCTGGGTGATCTCAGAATTTGAAGCAAGGGACAAGCACAAGAAAAAACAATATACAAACCAAGAAGGCCAATTCTCTTCATACTCTTCATCATGTACGCATCCGGTTATTTCTAAACTCTGTCAGAAATAGTGTTCAGTATATATTAAACTCAGGCATTCTCTGTTTCTGGAGCTTCATGTGGTCTGTCCATATCTTTTTATGGAGCTTAATATGAAGCGCAATGATCCCAAATAGCTCCTGAGTAGCATGATACAAATAAATATCAAGGAATTGCTCATAAATTTTTTAGCACGAAGGAATGTATTAACAAGCTGTCGACGTACCATCCTACGTCAAAATTCCATGTGATTCTTGAATGGCTAAGTAAACTTTTGAGGCCAGGTTATTTGCAGCACCTGTGCCCCACAATACAGGCATCCTTGATTGTCTTTACGTAGTCACTAAATATAAAGGATGTGCGCGTTTATAGGCAAATTCCCTGGAGCAAGTACACATTAGTGGTGGCCGACGAGGCGATAAAAAACGTCGACTTCTATCGGAGAAGCGCACAGCAACAAAACATTGTTTTGCCAATTCGCTACCATGGCTGTGCACCAGGCAAGCGCTAGTTCAGATGGCTCTGGTACTTGACGTCTCATTCCTGGCTATGACTGGGGCTGTAACACCTGACAGGATTCTGCTAGAGATACTTTAAAAATAATCAGGTAAATGCAACGCCTTCGCATTTGCTGATGTCTGTCGGTAACCGGCATACCTGTACTCCTGGTACAATTTTGTGTTAGTGTAAACCAGTCGTACCTCGTTATTATTCTTTTTTATTCACGGTGATACCACACAGTCAATAAGAAAAAAAAACTGTCCAATTGAAGCTCTGGTTAGGTGGAAAGGAAAGGGCATATTATTATGCAACTGATGTGAACGTATTCGTGCAAGTGATAAGAAAGAGGTGACTTAAGTAAAGGTGAACAAAATATAGCATCAGACCAAGGAAAGAAAACAAAAGCACTTTAATCGTTTCCCTGAAAAACTTGACACAAGCTTTACACCTATATGGGCTTTCACTCCTGAGGCCACGTGTGCTTTCCACAGACTGCTCTTCTACATGTCTGAAATAAAACGTGAAATAAAAAAATCACTTGAGGCTAACAGTGAACATGACCTACTGTGAATACATAAGAAATCATGACAATAACTTCAGCTCCGGCTATATTAGAAGAAATGCATTTTAACTTAGCTGTGAAGAATACGTCACTTTCTTGTAGGTAATTCTTTTCTAAACGGCAGTCAAAATACTGCATGTGCAAATGACATCCTAGAACAATTAGAAAGGTTGCATTTAACAACTTAATACTGGTAAGCGCAATTCTAAGACTGGACAGAAGATTGACACAGAAACTCAGGACGAGCGCAAACTCGCAACTAAATTTTGTTCTGAAGACCTCGCCTACTTAAGTAGATAGCAGACCCGGATCGCGCAAGCGCACTGCCCATCATGTCAACCAATTCATCATATTGCTACGGTACAGTATTTGCGATGACGAAGAGGCGAGCAGTGTGAAGATGACGACGACGATGAGAGGCTACCGCGGGCTGCTGCCTTTTGGCCAAGTGCGGCGTATTTCCTTGAAAATATACTTGTATATAGCTTTTCGTCGGCGTCTTTCTACGTAACATATGTGCTGGCGTTGGACGTTCCCTCTACCTGGTCACGGAGCTTCGCAGGGGACGGTACGTCGAGCCTTCCTTCATGGCTCCCGGCGATTACAACTCGACTTAGCCACCTCCGACACCTTCTGCCACTGTGACGACCTACATCGCTCTCCCCGCTCCTCGTGATCCTGGCGTATTCTCGGGCATAGATGGTGAAGACGTCGAGGACTGGATGAGCCTGTACGAACACGTCAGCCGTAATAACCGGTGGGGACCTATTATCATGCTCGCCAACGTAGTCTTTTACCTCAGTGGCACACCTCGAGTTTGGTTTGGGAATCACGAAGATGAGCTCACCAGTTGGGACTCGCTCAAACAAAAGCTCCGAGACTTGTTCGGAGACCCTACAGTCACCAACTTGCCGCACAGAAGGCGTTATCCGGCCGTGTGCACACGTCAACAGAGCCCTACGTCACGTACATTCAGGACGTCTTGGCTCTGTGCAACAAAGCTGACGCACACATGACTGAGTCAAACACGGTTTCCCACATCCTCAAAGGCATTGCCGATGACGCCTTCAACTTGCCCGTTTTCAACAACGTGGCGACGGTGGATGCAGTTATAAAAGAGTGCCGCCACCTGGAACTGGTTAAAAGGCGACGTATCGACCAGCAGTTTGCCCGTCTGCCCAACACCCTAGCGACATCTTCGTGTACCGAGGCTCCTCGTCCCGACAACACTGGCGATGTTACCAGGATCGTACGGCGTGAAATCGAGGCCGCATATCCGGTTGCCTGCGACTCCAGCTCCTCCAACGCACCTACAGTCACGGTTTCCCCAATCCAGTCCGTTGTCCTCCAGGAGTTGGAAAACATGGGTCTTCATACCATCTGCTCAGCCCATCACCCTGATACCCACCCAGCTTCTTCGGTTCCGCCTCGTCCTGCATCTTATTACCCACCACGTTTCCGCGACCCATTTGAATGGCGCACTGCTGACGACAAGCCCATTTGTTTTCACTGCCGTCGAATTGGGTACATTTCTCGGCACTGTCGCAGTCGCTGCAGTTCCACGACCCGGTCTCCTTATACTGCCTACTCTCGCCCTCCAGGTGGCGCTTTTCGTCCCTATGCCGCACGCTCCGATAATGCCACCACTGATTCTCCTGCGCCGAACCGCCACTAATCTCGTTCGCCTTCACCCCAACGACGACAATCTCGCTCTCCCCAGCTCCGTCGCTCCTTTTCGCCGACACCCTTCGGACGCCGTTCCCAGCCGCAAAACTAGACGATGCAGCACCTCAAGGTCACCTTGCATTGCTCCTTGAGCCGTCAAATCCTCTATCCCCTACAGACGTTGCCCACTCATATGCACCTTCTTGACGTGCAAGTCGACGGCGTTTCTGTATCTGCTCTTATAGACATTGGGACGCACTTGTCGGCAATGAGCGCTGACCTTTATAACCACCTGAAGACAATAATCACGCCCGCCACGACGCCTGCTGTCCGTGTCGCCGGTGGCCGAAGAGCCCCCGTAATTGGTATGTGTGCCGCTCGCGTCCCCTTCGCCGATCGAACCACTATCGTGCTATTCAGTCATCGCCCACTGTCCCCACGACATCATCATCAACATCAGCAGCAGCAGCAGCAGCATGGCTGCACCCACTGCAGGGCAAAGGCCTCTCCCAAACTTCTCCAACTACCCCGGTCATGTACTAATTGTGCCCATGTCGTCCCTGCAAACTTCTTAATCTCATCCGCCCACCTAACTTTATGCCACCCCCTGCTACGCTTCCCTTCCCTTGGAATCCAGTCCGTAACCCTTAATGACCATCGGTTATCTTCCCTTCTCATTACATGTCCCACCCATGCCCATTTCTTTTTATTGATTTCAACTAAGATTTCATTAACTCGCGTTTGTTCCCCCACCCAATCTGCTCTTTTCTTATCCCTTAACGTTACACCCATCATTCTTCTTTCCATAGCTCGTTGCGTTGTCCTTAATTTAAGTAGAACCCTTTTGGTAAGCCTCCAGGTTTCTGCCCCGTAGGTGAGTACTGGTAAGACACAGCTATTATGCACTGTTCTCTTGAGGGATAATGGCAACCTGCTGTTCATGATCTCAGAATGCCTACCAAACGCTCCTCAGCCCATTCTTATACTTCTCATTGTTTCCGTCTCATGATCTGGATCCGCGGTCACTACCTGCCCTAAGTAGATGTATTCCCTCACCACTTCCAGTGCCTCGCTACCTATTATAAATTGCTGTTCCCTTCCGAGACTGTTAAACATTACTTTAGTTTTCTGCAGATTAATTTTTAGGCCCACTCTTCCGCTTTGCCTCGACAGGCCAGTGAGCATGCATTGCAATTGATCCCCTGAGTTACTAAGCAAGGCAATATCATCAGCGAACGGCAAGTTACTAAGGTATTCTCCATTAACTCTTATCTCCAATTATTCCGAATTCAGGTCTCTGAATACCTCCTGTAAACACGCTGTGAATAGCATTGGCGAAGTCGTATCTCCCTGCCTGACGCCTTTCTTTATTGGAATTTTGTTGCTTTCTTTATGGAGGACTGCGGTGGCTGTAGAGCCGCTATAGATATCTTTCAGTATTTGTACATATGGCTCATCTAAACCCTGATTCCGTAATGCCTCCATAACTGCTGAGCTTTCGACAGAATCAAACGCTTTCTCGTAATCAATGAAAGCTATATATAAGGGTTGGTTATATTCCGCACATTTCTCTATCACCTGATAGTGTGAATATGGTCTATTGTTGAGTAGCCGTTACGGGATCCTGCCTGGTCGTTTGCTTGACAGAAGTCTAAGCTGTTCTTGATTCTGTTTGCGATTACGTTAGTAAATAGTTTGTAGGCAACTGAGAGTAAGCTGATCGGTCTATAATTTTTCAAGTCTTTGGCGTCCCCTTTCTTATGGATTAGGATTATCTTAGCGTTCTTCGAAGATTCTGGTACGCTCGAGGTCATGAGGCATTGCGTATACAGGGTGGCCAGTTTCTCTAGAAGAATCTGCCCACCATCGTTCAACAAATCTGCTGTTACCTGATCCTCCCCAGCTGCCTTCCCCCTTTGCATAGCTCCCAAGGCTTTCTTTACTTCTTCCGGCGTTACTTGTGGGATTTCGAATTCCTCTAGACTATCCTCTCTTCCGTCATCGTTGTGGGTGCTACTGGTACTGTATAAATCTGTATAGAACTCCTCCGCTACTTGAACTATCTCATCCATATTTGTAATGATATTGGCGGCTTTGTCTCTTGACGCATACATCTGATTCTTGCCAATTCCTAGTTTCTTCTTCAGTGCTTGTAGGCTTCCTCCGTTCCTGAGAGCATGTTCAATTCCATGCATATGATACTTCCTTATGTCAGCAGTCTTACGCTTGTTGATTAGCTTCGAAAGTTATGCCAGTTCTATTCTAGCTGTAGGGTTTGATGCTTTCGTACATTGGCGTTTCTTGATCAGATCTTTCGTCTCTTGCGATAGCTTACTGGTATCCTGTCTAACGAAGTTACCACCGACTTCTATTGCACAATCCTTAATGATGCCCACAACATTGTCGTTCATTGCTTCAACACTAAGGTCCTCTTCCTGAGTTAAAGCCGAATACCTGTTCTGTAACCCACGACATAATCCTCGGCTTAGACCTCCTCTCCGCACATTCTGCTTTCATCGATTGTTCCACCACTACTCTCCGCTTTTACCTGCCTGTTCTGGTTCCCGCTTAAGCACACCCCAGTCGCCTCACTTCCGTCGACTTTGTTCGCTTGCCACCTTCGGCACTGACTTACGTTGACTTAGTCTCATCCCCACCAGTGCGCGACGGTCACTATATCGTAGCTCCTATGCAAGGCGTCCTCCTTACACACGAGAGCACAGTACCTCATACAGTTTTATGACGTCCCATACAGACATCCCTTTTCGTGCGCTAAAAAACCTCGTTTATGGAATACCAACACGCCTTACCCTACGCTCTTTGGAGTTTTATCTATTACGGTGAATGGCGTCTGCCTGCCACTGCTCAATTTTGAATTGACAACACAAGTGCTGCCACGCGGGATGTCTCTGGCCCAGCTTTGCTCAGTCGAAGATCATTCAGTAGCATCTATTACAGTAGACGACAATTCAGCCGATCCTCCTCTACCATCGCAGTGGGCAACTTGTACCATCGCCGACTTACACAATATGATTGCGCCTGACTTGCCGTCCGAGCACGCTCGTGAGCTCTACCGCATTCTGTTTTCCTACCAGGATATTTTTTTACTTTAACGATCATCCTTTGACCCAAACTACAGCTGTTAAACATCGCATTAATACCGGTGATGCCCCTCCTATTCATCGTCGCCTGTATCGTGTGTCACCGGCTGAGCGTCAAGTTATTCACACAGAAGTTCGCAAAATACTTGCCAGGAACGTTATTGAACCGTGATGTAGTCCATGGGCGTCACCTGTGGTACTGGCAAAAAGGAAGGGTGTCTCGAGGCGTCTTTGCGTTGATTATCGGCACCTTAACAGGCTTACAAAATGACGTGTATCCCCTACCTCGGATTGATGACGCCCTTGACTGCCTCCACGGTGCTCGTTATTTCTCCTGTATTGACCTTCGTTCCGGCTACTGGCAGATTGCCGTGGACGATCTCCACCGTGAGAAGACTGCTTTTCAAACATCCGACGGTCTTTATCAATTCAAAGGGATGCAGTTCGGTATATGTAACGCTCCTGCCACTTTTGAACGAATGATGGGCTCCCTTCTTCACAGTTTCAAATGGTCCACGTGCCTTTGCTACTTGTACGACGTTATAGTATACTCCCCAACGTTCGCTACGCGCCTCGAGCGCCTCTCAGCAGTCCTGGACGTTTTTCGCCGGGCCGGTCTGCAACTCATCTCATCAAAGTGCCATTTCGGCCGTCGCCGGCTTACCGTCTTTGGACATCTCGTTGACGTGAACGGAGTGCAACTGGACCCAGACAAGATCCATGCTGTTACGCACATCCCTGTTCCGAAGCTTGTCAATAATGTGCGCAGCTTCATAGGCCTTGGTTGGTACTTCGGCCGTTTCGTAAAAAATTCGCGGCCATAGCACGACCACTAACCGAGCTTTTGAAAAAAGACGCCCCTTTCCGGTGGGGCGATAACAACGCCTCTGCATTCTCGAATCTGATCGACCTTCTCACAACGCCTTTGGTTCTGGCCCATTTCGATCCCTCTGCGCCTACCGAAGTCCGTACTGATGCCAGCTGTCACGGAATTGGCGCAGTATGGCACAACGCCAGCGCGGCAACGACCGTGTTATCGCTTACGCCAGCTGGCTCCTCTCACCCTAGAAGCGCAACAATTCCATCACTGAGCAAGAGCGTCTGGCCCTAGTTTGGTCGGTTGCGACGATCCACCCATACTTATATGGTTAACCGTTTTCCGTTGTGACAGACCATTACGCGCTTTGCTGGTTATGCTCACTAAAAGATCCTACAGGAAGACTTCGTCGCTGGGCCTTAGGCCTCCAAGAATATTCGTATTCTTTCACTTACAAATCTCGCCGATTACACAAGGACGCTGACTGCCTGTCTCGCTACCCGTTAGACGAGCCTGACGACGCGGACAGTAGTACCCCCAACAGCATTTTCTCTGTGTCTGCCTTCGCTAACATTCCCGATGAGCAGTACCGAGGCCTATCGCTGCAAGCACTCATCGAGCGTCTGCGCTCTACACCTGCCGACGCATCAGTTCGCCGATATGTCCTCCAGGGCGGCATTCTGTACCGAAGGAACTCCCTCCCTGACGGATCTGATCTTGTTCTTGTCATGCCAAAACATCTACGACAGTCTGTGCTCTTTGAGATGCATGACGCACCCACTGCAGGACATCGTGGGGTAACCCGCACGTACGACCGCGTCCGCCGCCGCTTCTATGCCGATGCCTGCCGATGCCTGTCTGTTTTCCGACGCCTGCCAGCGTCGGAAAACACCTCAGGTGCTACCTGCCGGTCATCTCCAGCCGATCTCCGTCCCTGTGGAACCGTTCTTTCGTTTCGGATTAGACCTCCTCGGTCCCTTTCCCACGTTATCCTCTGGGAACAAATGGGTAGCCGTCGCAACTGATTGCGCCACCCGATACGCTATCACGCAGGCTCTCCCTACCACTTGTGCCACTGACGTCGCGGACTTTCCCTTCTGCGACATTATCTTACTTCATGGCGCCCCGCGACAGCTGCTTACTGACCGTGGTCGTAACTTCGTGTCGAAGGTTATCGCCGACATTGTGCGTTCCTATTCCACTCAACACAAGCTAAGTACCTCATACCATCCTCAAACCAATGGCTTAGAGCGGTTACACCGTACTCTTACCGATATGCTGTCAAAGTACGTTTCCAAGGACCACCACGACTGGGATATTGCCCTTCCTTGCGTCACATTTGCGTGTAATTTTTCCCGGCACGACACCACCGGATTTTCTCCATTTTATCTACTGTGTGGTCGCAAAGCGACCTTGCCACTTGACACGGCACTTCCTCCTGCTGCGATCTCAACAAGCGAGTATGCGCGTGACGCCAACGCCCTCGCCGACCATGCACGCCAGCTTGCCCGTACTCGACTGATGGCCTCGCAAACCACTCAGCAGCGTCATTACAACGCCCGCCACCGTGGCGTACAGTTTTCACCTGGTGTGCTCGTGCTCCTGTGGTCGCCCTCTCGTCACGTCGGACTTTCAGAAAAGCTCCTTTCGCGATACACAGGGCCCTACCGCGTGCTGCGCCAGGTGACGCCTGTGACGTACGAAATTGCTCCTGTGAGTTCAACCTCGTCCGGAATCTAGTGATGCCGTGCACCACAGTAGGCTCAAGGCCTACTACACTGCTTCCGAGTCCAGCCTTTAGTCGCTCCGGGACGGCGCTTTTACCGCCGAGGGTAGTGCTACGGAACAGTATTTGCGATGATGAAGAGGCGAGCAGTGTGAAGACGACGACGACGATGAGAGGCTAGCGCGGGCTGGTGCCTCTTGGCCAACTGCGGCGTATTTCCTTGGTAATATACTTGTATATAGCTTTTCGTCGGCGTCTTTCTACGTAACAATATCAAAAAACATGCAGATTGCAGCATGATTTCTAAAAACTGCTTTTCTTTGTTGCGCTAAACAACCGACGCATCGCTAATACAGGCTCTTTTCTTCCATTCTAATATGACATGCGTCCATGATTTCTCTGGCCCAAGTATTGCCCCTCCTGCCTATGATTCGAATGCCGGAAAGAGTTGTCTCAACGGGACGGGACCTAGAATGCAGAGGGAAATACAAAAATAGGCTTTGTTAGGTACAGAGCGCTAATGTTCGCGCGCCCGATCGTTTACGCATCTTCTGTCTTCTGCCAACGGCGCACGTGACATATGGCATGGTTTGCTTCTTTCCAGAGGCAAGTTTCCATGGAGGTACCGAAATAGGTCGGCACAACCCAGCAAGGTTTCGTGCCGCAGAAAACGCAATAGGCACGTTTTATCTTTTTGCTACCTTCTTCAGCTTGTGCGCAACACTGTGAACGTAGCGCGCCAGTTCCGACTTTCTTGTTCTCATAACCTGCCCGAGGCATTTTATACCCTTCAGTTTCTGAAGGAGGATCTCTGAATGAGGGAAGCCAGCAGCCTGTAGGCGCTCATTCTGACAGTTGAAGCTCTCTTTAGCCCAGTAAACACAAGACTTCGGCAGCACCGACTCAAGACATCGTGTTGCGATCGCTCGTTTTATCACCTTACTATGTGCTGAATCATACGGCAAGAGTGCTTGACGAGCTCGGGGAGAGTATTTCCAGCAAATGTGCAGCCCACTAAAACATAATAAAATATAAACTGCAAGGTGTCTTGGCAGGAGTGACAATACTTTGGCCAGAGAAATCATGGAGGCATATCCTATCAGAAAAAATCAAACGCCTGTATTAGCAATACGTCGGTTGTTTTGCCTAGCAAAGAAAAGCAGATTTTAGAAATGATGCTGGAATCTATATGCTTCTTTCTTGTTCAACATGAACCAAAGCCCAGCAACAATGTTTGTTTGGTTACATTTACCTGCCAGAATTTGTGAAGTAAGCTGCTTTCGTATTTCTTGATTTATTGAATTCGGCCATTTCTTTAAATAATTTCTTCAAGTGGCCGTGCTGGCCTTACTCTGCTTGCATGGCTGGCCGCATAGGGAATATGTACGCGGCCTTTCATTATTTGGTGTTTGACTACTTTAAATTTGGTTCAATTTGGCACGTCCACCTCCAGGGCAAAATTTTGTCGTGTCGCACCAACAAACGAAGGAATGTGATGAAAAAACTTTAGCACGTAAATTTTAACGTCACCTGTTTACTAGGTGAATAAACCTTCACCCAAAGCTAACTAGCAGCAGGGAAATGCGGACAAGAAGAAGAAGGGGATGCCATTTTGTCGCAGTGCGAAAGGGAGAAGACGTACACAAAATACACAGGAGAAGCGGTGTTGAGGAGGTTCAGATTCTTGGATAGAAGGAGACGCGAGCGAGAAATGAGAAACACGGTGCGTTTGGCTGCAAAACAACACAGGCAAATGGACGCACCCTCACAGACAGATAGACCAGCGGCCCGAGCGTTTTATTTGTACCGCTTTGTGCGCACAGTGGTCTGAGGGTAATACCCTGTCGAGTTCCCTCCGAGGAGTTTCAGCGCTATCGTAAACGTGATATCGGTTTCGATTCGGAAATGATTTTACAGCGAGACTGCCGAGGATAGTGCGAGGGACATTTTCTTGTGGTGGTGATGGCTGGCATGCGAAGACCTGGGCCGCATCAAATACTAATATAGTAACAGCCAAAGTCGCGTATTGTTGCTTTCAAACGTATTTGTCAATGAAATTACTATAAAATAATTGTTGCCTTGCGTATATAAAGGATTTCTCGGTGGGGCGTTTATCCTGCGCTCGTGGCTGCCTCTCATTGCAAATTCCCACGCAGGCTCCATTGTATGCTGCTGCTGCTGCCTTCTAGCACTGTCATGGCTGGCTCTTTATGATTTCGTCTGACACAAACTAAAAGATGATGCCATGATCGTGCGAGGGAGCCTGTGTGGGCGACTTCGGTAATGTGAATTCCACTGCTCGAACAGAAGCGGAGGCAAAGAGCAGCGAGAATCAGTGCAATATCACGGCGAGGTAGCGACAGTGTGCTCCTCCGGTGAAGCGTTTCCCGTACTACAAGAGCAAGTGTAGGGGAAAGTGCATCGCGTGACCAGATTGCTTAGCTTTCCAAGTTCGAACTTCAACGCTCAGCCGCATTGCTGCCGTAAGCTGAACTAAACCAACGGAGGCAGATGCAACCTTTATGCACCAGACACGTTTGCGCCACGCGACTTCCTTCACAGTCCCGTTTTCGCGCGGGAGCACATCGAACTGCTCTAGACTGCTCTCAGCGTAGCAAAATCACTCCTGTACTGTCATTTTCTCACAGTGCTCTTAGTCCTCTTCCCCCATTGTGGCACAGCTACTCTTAAGAGAGCACTTTGGTGGCGCTTTTTCCTAGTACTTTCGTATTGTAAATGAATTGTAAATTGTAAATGGTAAATGAATTGTTAGTTCGACATGCATCTGGAAAGGAATTGTATATAATGATGAGTGCAATGTGTGCAAATAAGTAGGTGTCTACCGAAGTTTTTTATTTCGAGAATGACATGATTTAAAGAAAGAGGTCCAAATACGCCATAAACTAAGTTTCTACTGGGCTCGTGCTGGGGTGCACATATTAAAAAATTTTGTTCTGCTAATCCTTCCCAATTCTGAAAGACAAAAAACCGATGAACTTTGTAACGAATGGTTTTTCATACAACTTACTCGACCCTTCAAATGAAGCCTCCTGGACAAATATAATATACAAACCTTTCCTTTCCCACACGGCATTCCATCCAATATGAGAGCAACCAGGCAATTATCTATATTAGGTTCTGTTAAAAAGCAGCACTTCATTTTGCACTTGTTCTTAAGATCTGCAGGCTGAAAAGAGGAGGAAAGTTTTTACGCCATAGAATTTTCGTGCCCGCACGCAGAAAAGCAATCATCATCAATGGCACGCGTAAGCACTAATACCCCGCAAGCAAGCAAAACATGCAATGGCTCATAGCCCCGTAAGACAGAGGCTACAACCTTTCAGCAATGTGAAAGGAACAGTGCTCACATTCTTTGCAATAGCGCGTTACACATACAGAAGACCATGTCAAAAAAACGGCCGTGGCTTAGCTTGGTTAAGCCTGGTGATTGCGAAGCAATAGTGTGTTATTTTCGGTTCAGCTGGTAGTATGGCTGGTGGTAGTCTTGGGTTATGCTAGTGTTACGGCTTACAGTGAATCATCTAAGAGGAAGTTATCCGTCGAATCCGTGTATGCGGACAAGCATTTCCCTCACCAGCGTGCCCATTACAATATCTTCCAGTATCGATTGGCCTACGGTGCGGTAACACTCCATTTTCTCCGCGTCGTAAGATATGCCCACTCTGACCGTAGCGCCCCTGGTGAGAGGAGCGGGAGTTAGGCCGCCGTTGGTGGCTACCGCCTCGCCTCGCGACGGCGTGAGATGGGGCCCCGTTTTTACACAGCTGGTGTGACGTCACACCAACCGTAGCGCCCCTGGTGAGAGGAGCGGCAGTTAGGCTGCCGTTGGTGGCTACCGCCTCGCCTCGCGACGGCGTGAGATGGGGCCCCGTTTTTACACAGCTGGTGTGACGTCACTCTAGGTCACGTGGTGTGACGTCACGCAGCGAGGTCACGCTAAAGGTCAATGGTGCCTACCACCGCCTCGCCACGGAGTGCAACCTAAAGTAGTATTGCTTCGCAATAAAACTGTCATCGGCTGCCTCAGAGAAACCTTGTTCGGCGGTGCTGAGCATGAGTTGCGATGGGGAGGATACGCGTGGATAAAACTACCGAAGAGCAGCTCGCTTTCCAAGAGCAACGGTGCCAACTTAGACGCGAGCACAACGGCAGTTCGCGGCGAACACCACCGAAGGTCGCGACCGAGAGGCCGACCGGGACGACGGGGGTCGAAAATCGGTGAATGCGGCAAAGAGACGCCAAAGTCTTTTCGATGTGCAAAGGTTCATGGCTGCTCACTTTGCGTGGATTAGTTGCGATGACACGACCCGTTGTCGTGAAACATCAGTCTCCCTTCACGTCCAATGGAGCGCCACTGACAATCGCCTCCCAGATTTTTTCCTGCTCTAGAGATGATACGAGATCAATGACATTGTCGATCCATGAACGCCTTTTCAACATCTCGCCAAGGAGTCAGCGTGTATTATATGTTTTTCAAGGTGCCATTCGAGATGCATGAGGATCATTCGTTCTATGACCTTCCCGACGTACCTGGCGAGGGCTGTAGGCCGATATGATGCCAGTTCCACCGGAGACTTTTCTAATTTTAGCAGTGGTACCAGACCGCTGCTGGTGTGGGGCGCAGGTAGAACACTGCACTTCTAGTTAGAAGGTCGTGATATCGAATCTTCCTCAAGAGCAATAGGTTTTAAGGTTTGGAGTGGCGTATGATAGCGGCAAAAAGCTTGCCGAGAGCCAGTGGAGCTAGAATGATCAAGACGCCACCAAATTAGGAAGGACCACAAAGCTTAAACCAAGACACAGGAATTTGCTTCCCTGGTGCAGTATTTGGCCCCTACCTACCTCATGAGTCCTGCAATTAACCAATGGTCTTCTGTCCCCAGTGGCTTCGGAGCATCTGCCAAGGAGGCAGTCAGACCTGGGACGTGACAGATGGCGCTAAGATTATCTGGATCCTGAGAGGCTTCCTTGGAAAATGAACCTAGCAACGTTTATCGCGCGAACCCTCTCAGTCGAAGCTGCCTTAGCAAATTTCTTTGAGGAATAATTAGATAGT
This sequence comes from Dermacentor andersoni, assembly GCF_023375885.2. NCBI lineage: Eukaryota > Metazoa > Arthropoda > Arachnida > Ixodida > Ixodidae > Dermacentor > Dermacentor andersoni. Next base: position 62,514,818 of record NC_092823.1, on the reverse strand, counting down.
GCCTGGGATATTGTGTGCCTTAATGAGGTTAGAAAAACCGGTGAGGCTTAAACCGTGTTGACTAATGGCCGCTTCTTCTGGTACAAAGAGAATACGCGGTAGGATTCTAATCCATGAGGACAGGGCGGCCAACATCGATGAATTTTAGAGCATTGATGAGAGGGTAGCACTCAGAACAACGCTGCATAGGAAGTACAAAATAAAGGTAGCACAAGCCTACGCGCGAACCTCCAGTTACGATGTTGAAGATACAGAACTGTTTTTTGAACATTTTGATTTAGCGATGAGAAAGGTGCAAACTCAATATACTGTTGTGATGGGGACAACAATGGAAATTTGGGAAAAAAGAGGTTGGAGAGCACTAATTGGCATCTATGGCATCGATTCTAAGAACACAAGGTGAGAGATGTTGGTAGAATTCGCGGAATGGAATATGCTCCGAATAATGGATACCTTGTTCAGGAAGCGCTTTAACAGGAAGTGGACTTGGAAAGCGCTAATGATGAAACAAAAATGTAGATTTCGTACGCTCTGCCGATCGCAGCATAGTTTCGGCTTGTGGGAGTGTTATGAGGATGAAGTGCAGAAACCATGGGTTAATGAAGTCTAGCGTTCCTCCCAACTTGAAGAGAGAAAAAGTAAAATTAGTCAAGAAGAAAGAGGCACACCTAGACGCGTGTGTGTGTGTGTGTGTGTGTGTGTAGTGATTATTAGGTGAAGGGAAGAGAGAAGTGCAGTGCCGTAACTGTCTCTCAAAGGAGGACACCTCAACAGCACTGCACAGGGTAGGGGAAATGGGGAGAAAAAGATTAGAGAGAGAATGAAAGAGAGCGGGAAAAAAAAAAAAGACAAGAGGGTTGAAAAAGAAGAAGCAATGCGGGGCTTATAGCCGCGCTCTCAGTTGTGTTTCGACAAAAAAGTCGAGAAGGGCAGCAAACGCTCTCTTGGCGATGGAGGCGTGGGCTGCGGGAAATAGGAGTTCTGTCTCCGTGGTGCAGGGTAGACCCACACGACGATAGGATGTACAGAGCGCGGTGCGCTCAGCGTCGAACGATGGGCATCGCAGCAGGAGATGTGCGAGCGTCTCATCCTCGCCGCATTCCGCACATGCGGGGCTGCCAGTTCCGCGCAGTCTGTACGATCGGGCGGCCGTGCTGTAGCAGCCGACGCGGAGACGGAGAAGAAAGGAGCGGTCCCAGCGGGAGAGGCCGGCGCGGGGGAGGAGGCGAGGGGGTGTCCCCGCCGCAACACGTGAGTCAGGGTGATGCGCGCGGAGGGTGCGCGTGATAGTCGTCCTGGCCACGTCGAAGCACACCTAGACGCAGTAAGGGTTTCATGTATCACTTCCACAGATTTTAATATTAGTGAACTGCTATACGTCCGAAGTAAGGCAGTGTGGCCCCAGTGTAAAACAAACACAGCCGCTGTTCTTTGCTACCGCAGGAATCTCTGGCTTCCATCATTTAGAAGACCCAACTTGTGGTCTGATGTAAATAATGAGGGAGTAACCTGGCCTTTGAATTTATCCTGGAGCTTCTCTATATATCGTGGTGAGCGTTGAAGTCCACTGTTATTATACAATGACCTGGCACCGCACCCATTATATCGTTTAGTCTTTTGCAATAGAACTCACTTGCTGGGGAAACGTAGATACCAATAAGTATAAAAAACAGCCGAGGAAACCGGGACGATCGGTTGCCTTTCTTCTCGTTTTACAGCGAGAGCTTGTATATGACTAACCTTAAATAATTGTTTCGGCGTCCGGCAACAGAACCTGACTTAGCGATTTCTAACACACGCATGCGCGTGCAGTGCGGCGGTGCGTATGTAAATATGCGGAACAGTTTAGAAAGCTTGCCATAAACGATAGCGTGACGCAAAGTTTATGGCAGTATATAAGTAGGAGAGGGATAGCGTCTAAAAACAGCTGCATTATCGGTGGGACGGACACGGCTAGTTCTTACACCCGAAGAACAACATGTGTACTACGAGTGCCCAAAGGAACAGCAACGAGAATGTAAACGACGCTGGCGCGAAACGACCACCAATGAAGAACGTTCCCCCGATGGCGAAGAAAAATGACTATCCCGAGTGCGGGTACTTCCGAAAGAGGAACGACGGCAGAATCACAACGCAAAAAAATGACAACCATTGCACTCTGTGAAAATGGTATGACAGCGAAAGCACTGTGCTTTTCGTTTGAGAGCTTTGACTGTCGTCAGCGTTCGCTGCGATTCCATGGTCACAACGTGAAACGGTTGTCATTCTTTTTTCACAGTTAACACACATATTGGTTATCGTCGTGTGGCCATATGGGCTGAGCGAAATTAGTCAGGTTCTTGCGAATATAAACCGAAACCTTTCCACTCCAGGCACACGAGGCCAAGGCAAAAGGTCCTCGCACTGATTGTTTTATGGTAGGCGATAATTTCGGTTGACCTTTGAAGGCTTTCGAGAACTGTAATTATGGCATATAACTCTAGCAAAGCGCTTCAAGCTGTTGGTATCAGCAGCTTGTCCAAAAAAACACGAATAACACTGACCAGTGAGCTGGGCATGACGACAGTTTGTTGATCTCGATCCACCAATATGTCGGAAACAGACTAAATGTGCTTTGCTAACGCAGTCACAAGTCGTTTAGTGACGGCATGTAGCCTTGACAGTTCAGGCGAAGCGTCAGCTGTCGTTTTTTTTTTTTGCAAACCTGTGTTGTCCGTACAGCCGAGTGCGTTTGACCTGGGGGGGCAAACGGGCTGATTTTTAAGTGTATGCACCGGCTGGCTACAAGGTGCTTGAGTAAAACGTAAACTAAATGGCACGGAGGAGACATGTGCTATAACAAAACAAAGCAAAAACTGAATAAACAGCGTGGACGTGAGTGCGAACGGGGTCAAGAATCTTAGACAGTGGTTAATGTTCACTAGCATGAAGACTACTTCCAATAATGAAATCGTACTGGATGATTTGGTGTAAACTTCTGAATGGAAGTCAGCGCAAGTACACAGTGAATAACATGCCTGTTAAAGGAAATCCACTTCGTTTCCCCGATGCCTAGCGGCGGTGAGGTGAAATGTACAATAAATTGTATTTCCTAATCCGTTTGTATTGCGCAAAGTGCCTCTATCTATTGCCATGTTCGTGTACAAATATCTATTAAATGTTTACATGCTCCATTTTTTGATCAATTATAAACTGTGGCATAATTTCGTGGTGAAGCAGTTTTTTTACAGTTCTTTTTTTGGCGCGCCTCACCGTGAAATAAATTCATCTTTGAGAGGCAAGTATTTTTTATCCTTATATTTTACTTCTGGTGCTGCTTCTTTATGACATTTCCTTCTCAATATCATTCTTTCTTGATTTTAAGCCCTCTGATGTGATTGGCGCAACTGCTGATAAATGCTGCCATCCTCAGCATTCACAAACTCTTGGATATTCTTCCAAATAGAAAGTGTGATTAAGCTCGCTTCTTGTTATGTTAACGTTTGTTCTTTAGTTTCTTTTCTTGCTTGGTTACTCTTATATATTCGATATTTTTCTGAAGAGTAAATCAGCACACTTGGATTTTCACCCGACAACACTAGGAGATTGCCTCCTATTTTTAATTGAAACGCGTTTTTCTGTTTATTGAGGTATCCTTTGAGGTATCGAAATAAATTACTTAGCGATGCAAATCCTGGTCAAAAGGTGGGTTGTAAATTTTTTGGTGAGATCGGATGCACGCAAATTAAAGGTTACGCTTACCTTTTTGTAGAAGATATCCTTTCGTGTCGTAAATTTTTTCATTAGCTTCCTGCAGTAGCGCTGCTCACTCACTTTTTGACCAGGAACATACTTATACCGGGACATGTAGTCTGTGTGTGCCACTATTTTTGGGCATTCTCGGGGCATCTCCCTACAAGAAAATGAATCACTCGTTATTCCACGCCAGAACTTCGGTTGATGGCAAAAAAATAGTATTGCATTCTTAAGATTCCTCCGGCCCCTACATCAAGTCATTAGACATTTCGAAAGAAAAAGTTAACTGAAGAGCCGTGGCTCACTTTAAAGATGATCGTATCTTTTCTTCACTACAATCCGAAAGCCGAAACTTTTTGGTTCCTCCATCCGCGTAACTCATGAGAAATCCTTCTGACCAGGGACATCTAGGTGTATCGTCGTGTGGCGACCCAAGCCTGCAAGGTGTTAAGGCGATTTAGTATTCAGTTAGCAGCTTTTGTCTTCTTTGATCTTTCAGAGCTGTGTACTTACACATGTCCGAGTTCGTGAGCCATCATACCAACTCCCCGGTAAGCAGTGGCAACATCTTCGCTTAATGAGACTGCCTTTTTAGTGCAGGGAGGCCCTGTCATGGCAAGTCCTAAACGTGATTTAAAAAAGTCAGTTCTGAAAATTTGATCTCAAATTTAGCATAGAGAAAAAGCAGATTGCGTCAAAAGATTGAAAATTATCAAATAAAAAGAACCTACAGCAGAGATTGCCAGCACCCAAACGTTTTAATATATAGAAATGAGCAAAGTGAACATTTATTTTTCACATAATTTTCTAAATGCGCAGCTTTAAATGGCTTCCATAATGCTTACATTACAATTCTGCCATTGATAATAATGAGGCATTTGTCGGGATATCGGTTCAACGAAATAGATTTCTGTCATAACAAATCTTATCGCACAGCGCTTGACGCGCCTGCATGTATGGGAAGTTTCTGGAATCTTATCGATGGTTCTATCCGCTGCCTGTCACTAAACCTGGTGTAATCTGATTGGAAGTATGTGCGACGCGAATAGCGTAGAACTGTGGAACACATGCGGGTCCCAGCGCTTACTCTGGAACATTCGACTACTGATGTATAAAAGCCGACGCGCTTGACCGGCTGACAAAATTTTCCACCATCGCCGACTGTGTTCGCCGCTACCATTGTGCTGTAAGTGTAGCTTGTTTTTGCGGGCACAGATTCGCCCAATAAATGTTAATTTTGACTTACACAATATTATTTCTGTATTCCTTAACGTCACTACCAAGTGACATCTGGTGGAGGTGCTGGGTAGTGACGTTAAAGAGCAGAGTAACAATAGTGTGAAAAACAAAACTAACGTATGCTAAACTAGTCCTATGCTAGCCGGTCGCTGTCAAAAGCGGAAAGGAATTATTCCACAACTGAAAAAGGATGCCTCGCCATCATTTGGGCTACAGCAAAATTCCGCCCTTACCTAAGTGGCAGGCCACTCAAAGTCGTCAGCGATCATCACGCGTTATGTTGGCTAGCCAACATAACGGACCCTTCAGGACGGTTGGCGCGGTGGAGCCTCAGACTGCAAGAATATGACGTCATGGTAGTCTACAAGTCCAGACAAAAACACTCTGACAGCGACTGCCTATCACGCGCCCCCATCGATCCCCCTCCGCAAGATGACGAGGACGACGACGCCTTTCCTGGAATAATAAGCGCGGAAGACGTCACTAAACAGCAACGAGCAGACCCGGAGCTAAAAGGCCTCGTCGAGTATTTGGAAGGGAACACCGACATCGTTCCAAGGGCATTTAGGCGCGGATTGTTTTCGTTCACGCTACAAAACAACCAGCTTTGGAAGAAGAACTTCTCACCTGTCCGCACCAACTACCTTCCTGTTCAGTCTGCGCTGAGTCCAGACGTACCGCACGCCCTACATGACGATGCAGCCGCTGGGCACCTCGGATTCTCACGGACGCTGTCGAGGTTACAGGGAAGGTATCACTGGCCACGTCTGACCGCCGACGGCGCCCGTTACGTGAAGACATGCCGAGACTGTCAGCGACGCAAGACACCACCGACAAGGCCAGCAGGATTACTAGAGCCGATGGAACCTGTTTGCCGACCATTTTCAGCAGATCGGGATGGATTTGTTGGGACCGTTTCCGACGTCAACACTCGTAAATAAGTGGATCGTCGTGGCGACGGACTGTCTCACCCGCTTCGCTGTAACTAAAGTTCTACCGAAAGGCAGCCGAATTTTTTACGTCGAGAACATCGTTCTGCGACATGGTGTCCCAGAAGTCCTCATCACCGACAGAGGAACAGCCTTTACAGCAGAGCTTACCCAAGCCATTCTGCAATACAGCCAGACAAGCCACAGGAGCACAACTGCTTACCACCTGCAGACACGGGTCTCACGGAGCGCCTGAACAAGACTCTCGCCGACACTGTCGACATGCTAGCAATGTACGTCGACGTCGAGCGCAAGACGTGGGACGCGGTCCTGCCGTACGTAACCTTTGCTTACAACACGGCGGTTCAAGAAATACAGATCCCACCGTTCAAGCTGGTTTACGGCAGGAACCAGACGACGACTCTCGACGCCATGCTTCCGCACGTCACCGACGAAGAGAATCTTGACGTTGCTACCTATGTCTAGCGCGCCGAAGAAGCACGACTGTTCGCCCACCTTCGGATCAAGAACCAGCAGCTTACCGACAGCCGGCAATACAACCTCCGACGACGCTACGTCGAGTACGAGCCCGACGAACGTGTTGGGGTTTGGACCCCGATACTCTGACGAGGACTCAAGGAGAAACTATTACGACGCTATTTTAGACCCTACAAGATCACCAACGTATTGGCGAACTGGACTATGAGATCGTGCACGACGGCATTTTCCATTCACAGCGGCGTCGCACACGATTTGAAGTGGTCCACGTGGTGCGTCTTAAGCACTTTTACACACGCTGACGAGCTTCCTTATTTTTCTTTGTCTTTACTACGGGTGTTTTTGTTTATTACTTCCGTTTGTTTGCAGCATCGGGTCGATGCTTTTTAAGAGGGGGTATTGACACGTGTACTTGTTTATCTTTCCCGAGTGACCGCTTGTCACCGCCTAACAGATGTTATCGCACAGCGCATGACGCGCCTCCATGTATCGAAAGTTTCTGGAATGTTATTGATGTATCCATCCGGCTGTCTGTCACCGAACCTTGGGTAGTCTGATTCCAAGCATGGGCGACGCGAATAGTGTAGAACTTTGTGGAAGACACGCGGGTCCCAGCGATTACTCTGGAACATTCGACGACTGATGTATAAAAGCCGACGCGCTTGACCCGCTGATCAGATTTTCGACAATCGCCGACTGTGTTCGCCGCTGTCGTTGTGCTATAAGTGTAGCCTGTTTTTGTGGGCACAGGTTCACCCAAAAAAGTCAGTTTTCTTTTTCACAGTATTGCTACTGTTTTCTAACGTCACTACCACGTGACAATATATATGAAATGAAATTATTGGGGGGTTTTACGTGCCAAAACCAGTTTCTCATTGTGAGGCACGCGTAGTAGAGGACTCCGGAAATTATGACTACCTCGAGTTCTTTAACGTGCACCTAAATTTAAGCACACGGGTGTTTTCGCATTTTCGCCCCCATCTAAATGCGGCCGCCGTGAACGGGATTCGATACCGCGAACTCGTGCTCTGCTCAGCAGCCCAACACCATAGCCACTGAGAAACCACGGCGGGTATGACAATATATATATATATATATATATATATATATATATATATATATCAGAAACCCGGGTCCTAGTACGCTATTCAGGAGGCACAGCTGCGGGTCGCCTTTTTGATACCAAGCGCAAACTCGACTTCTTCACTGCGCCATGACAAAAACGCTCATGCGGGTTCAATTTGGGTCCATCCGAAGGAAGGATCGTCCAGATGCGCAATATATAAGGGAGAACGGGACAATGTGACAGAGTACAACAGGACAGAGTCACAAACACACACCCATACATAAAAATAAACCAGAACAAAAGAAAGCAAACTTTAGGTTGACAGGTACGGCTTCATCCGTACCACATGCACCACTTGGAGTAAGTGCTTGCGGTGACTGGAACTACTGTCCCTGTCGGGAACGACCTCGTAATTCACGTCGCTCAGACGGCGGATCACCCTCTACGGCCCAAAGTACCGTCGTAGGAGTTTTTCGGAGAGTCCACAATGGCGTATGGGTATCCAGACCCATACTTTGTCGCCGGGGGTGTAGAAGACGGACCTGTGTTGAAGATCATACCGTTTTGCATTTCGGGCTTTCTGAAGGTAGATACGTACGCGGGCAAGCTGTCTGGCTACCTCGGCGCTCAGCAAAATCGTCAACGTCGGTTGGTAGGTCGTCAAACTCGTGTGGCAGCATGCCATCTAGCGTTGTCATGGCGTCGCGACCATGGACGAAGCGGAACTGTGCCATTCCAGTAGCTTTTGTGAAGTGGTATTGTAGGCGAATGTTACGTCGGCAGTGAAGTCAGTTCCCTTGTCTGTGATGACTACTTTTCGGGCACCGCGCCTAAGAACGATGTTTTCAATGAAGAAATGAGCTGCTTCGGCTGCTGTGCCCCGCTGTGTAGCTTTCGTTTCCACGTAGCGCCTTAGGTAATCGGTGGCAACAATGATCCCTCTTACCGCTAACTCATTGATTGGCTTCTTATGTACCAGTTTCTTCCGTTCCCTCCTCAAGTCCAGGCTAATTCGAGTTCTTACCATCCTATGGTCACTGCAGCGCACCTTGCCAAGCACGTCTACATCTTGTATGATGCCAGGGTTCGCGCAGAGTATGAAGTCGATTTCATTTCTAGTCTCACCATTCGGGCTCCTCCACGTCCACTTTCGGCTATTTCGCTTGCGGAAGAAGGTATTCATTATCCGCATATTATTCTGTTCCGCAAACTCTACTAATAACTCTCCCCTGCTATTCCTAGTGCCTATGCCATATTCCCCCAGTGCCTTGTCTCCAGCCTGCTTCTTGCCTACCATGGCATTGAAGTCGCCCATCAGTATACTGTATTTTGTTTTGACTTTACCCATCGCCGATTCCACGTCTTCATAGAAGCTTTCGACTTCCTGGTCATCATGACTGGATGTAGGGGCGTAGACCTGTATAACCTTCATTTTGTACCTTTTATTAAGTTTCACAACAAGACCTGCCACCCTCTCGTTAATGCTATAGAATTCATGTATGTTGCCAGCTATGTTCTCATTAATCAGGAATCCGACTCCTAGTTCTCGTCTCTCCGCTAAGCCCCGGTGTGCCACGTGTCCGCTTTTTAGCACAGTATATGCTTCTTTTGGCCTCCTAACTTCACTGAGCCCTATTATATCCCATTTACTGCCCTCTAATTCCTCCAATAGTACTGCTAGTCTCGCCTCACTAGATACCGTTCTAGCGTTAAACATTGCCAGGTTCATATTCCAATGGCGGCCTGTCCGGAGCCAGGGATTCTTAGCACCCTCTGCAGCGTCGCAGGTCTGACTGCCGCCGTGGTCAGTTGCTTCGCAGCTGCTGGGGACTGAGGGCCGGGGTTGGATTGTTGTGTTCATATAGGACGTTGTGGCCAAGTACTGCACCAGGGTGGCCAATCCTGCTCTGGTGAGGGAGTGCGTTACCGGTTCTGGTCACCGGGTTCAGGCCACACTCCAGGCCTGTTTATGCAATTTTATCAACACGCGGATTTTTTTTTTTTGTAATCCGGTGGAAAATAGCGCGGCACCGGGATTCGAACCACGGACCTCTTGCACACGAGGCGGGTGTTCTACCTCTACGCCACTGCTGCACCCACATTTATACATATATATATATATATATATATATATATATATATATATATATATATATATATATATATATATATATATATATATATATATATATAATATATAATATATATATATATATATATATATATATATATATATATATTGTAGCTATCTTAGTCAACATAGGTTTATAAAAAACCTATATAGTAACGGGCGAACTTGTGCCCAGAGCTAAAGAAAATCCTTCTGTCGCCTGCGCAGCGAAAGCCGACCGAAAACGTTCTCTGCTGCGCGCCACTGTCCTTGAACGCCGCTTGCAGCCTCTCTTGGCGAAACCACGCGCGGTCATTTACCATCGGTTGCGCAGCTCCTCGGAGGGAGCTCCTGCGCACGCAGGCTGGCAGGCAGGTGCCCTCCGCTTGTCTTGATGGACGCTGGTGGTGTTTCACTTCGTCGCAAGGCTTGCGATCTCCAAATCAATCTGTGTGGTACTTGAATGCTGGCTATGTGGCGCTGTCCCACGTCGTAATGCCCATCGTCCCGATGCGTAAGAAAACCATGTACTTTGTACGTGTGGTAGATGAGATCATTTGCGTCACGGACGTCTTGCTGGGTGCTTCCATTTATCTCTCTTAATAAGGTTTCATGCACACAACATGCACGCGCTCCGTGAGGTTGCGTTGCCTTGAACGTTCCTGTCCAGCAGACTTGACTTCATATATAAGGTCACTAAGTCGGTGAAATACTTCATAGGGAACAAAATATCGACAAGGTAGTTTTTCTGACGGCCCACGACGTTGTACTAGTGTCCATATCCACACTTTTTCACTCGTTTCATATAGTGTTTCGCGATGTCGCTGGTTGCAGTGCCTTGCATCTATGGGTTGTTGGCGACGTATTCGGTAGCTTGCGAACTGGCGGCTTTCCTCTGCTCTTTGTAGGAACTCATCTAAATACGAAGGGTAATAATCATCATCTATCGGCAGCATAGCATCCAGTGTTGGAGTAACTTCACGGCCGTATACAAGGTGGAATGGTGTGACTCTGACTATCTCTTGCACGGCCCTGTTATAGGCAAAGGTGACGTAGGGTAAAATTTCATCCCACATCTTATGCTCAACATCGACATACATAAAGATCACGTCCGCGAGAGTTCGATTCAGGGCTTTAGTTAGACCATTGCTTTGAGGATGATAGGCGGTAGTTGTCCTATGATATTGGAAGTGTTTATTGGAATTTGGATCTCAGATCGCCTCACGGCTTCCTGGAAAGCTGCAAGAGTAGTTCTAACCTTTAAACCTGGCAAGATACCTTTGTCTTTGCATTCATTTCATCGAGAAAGCCTTACAAGCTGCATCTAGAGAGCAATAGAGAAAATGATTGAGGCCAGGCTTCAGTTGTGGATCGAAAATGCCCAGACGTTGTGTGGTAACATCAGCGGGTTCCGCATACCGCCTTGCGTTATGGACGTGATTGGGGATCTGGTCAAACATATAGAGCACACAGGACAACGTGAAAAATTACTGTCGCTGTGTTTTTTGATATTAAGACGTCTTTTGATACAGCAAGTCTCATTCATATTTTGCACACCTAGTGAAATACATATGACAGAACACTAAAACGGTAATCCTCACTGGCATTTACAATGGCGTCTTCTGCCTAGGAAATGGTTGCCTGAAACGTAATAAAGCAATTTAACTCGGCATGGCTGGAGTTCCTGCCGCCTCGGGGCAAAGGTAGCACCCATAGCGCGATGTGTGCGCGAGTATCTCAGCAGTTCAGTTCTTGTGCCTGCAATCAGCCTTGGTGATCAGCTGTGTATTTCTGAACATTCGTTTCACTCATGTGACCCTACTTCGGCATTCTCACTGTATATTTAAGGCGTGGTTTAGCAGTACTGAATATTTGCAAAACACATGACGATACCAACAGCGTGGTTGCTCTTCTGCTACAGTGTAAGTTGTGTTATTCACTCTGACAAGCGTTCCAAATGTTATCTTTCAATACATTTCTCGGCTACATAGTTTGTTGGACGAAGTTTCCGGCCATCATTGAAACAGTTTTATTAGCAATAAAGGACACCGTGTCATGTGAATCACACTTGTCGAGGGATCGAGCGAGTGTCTGCGGACTGTACGAGTATCCGAAACACTGGTAGGCACTGGGTTATACAAATATTTCTTCTCCATGGCGCTTGAGCCAAGAGTGCGGCACGGTCATGCGAGGTCTTATTGCGGTGTTAGCATATTTTCATTTGCTGCTTTCTTTGATTACTCTGATTAAGTGAACGAAAATGTTTTTTTTTTAATTTTGTTCGTTTTGTTCGTCCGGTTGCCTGCGGGGCTCACTCACATGTCTTGCGGTAATATAGCCTCCGCAAAGAGGCGGCTGATCCTTTTTATGCGATTCAGTTCTGATATATGTGCTTCATAGTGAAAAAAAAAGACAATGCCGAAGGACGAGGTTTACATGTATCTTGATGATTTGGCCATCGCATTGATATATGTCTAGAATAACGCCGCCAGCCTAAGGTGGAAATAGCATAGTGAATTCAGTTCAAGTATATTAGACTTGAAATGCGTGTGAACGATGTCGGTGGTGAACGCAGATGCTGTATAACTACTGGCACTCAGATATTTCGGGGTGGCGTTGCGTTGACCGTACGCGAGCACTTTTATGTTTTAGCTCCCACACCAAGCGATCAGACAGGGAGAAGATTTGCCAATTCACGTTGGCAATTCACAGACACCAGTTCTCCTCGTTGAGTAAAGAGTGGTGCCTGCAAAATGGCCCAGAATTCGGGCACACACCATGGCTGTAGAAGCACGTCAAATGTTTCAGCCAGCCAAGAAAAATTTCCGGATACTGTAGTTACGACAGCATCGACTGGCCAAGCAATGGTTTTTCGACGACATTCTATAAACTGACATCGCGTAAGTTCGAGGGATAAACAGGTAAAGCATATGCAAATTGTTCCTCAGCACGCAACAGCAACACATTGAAGCAACGCCGCGGCAGTTCGCACTAACCAGAGTGGAGGAAATGCTGGCCGCGCGCCCCTTCCTCCTTGCCCAATCAAAACATCTGTAAAACAGAATTTCGTTTGTTCGACCTGCCAAATGCTAGGTTGTTCTGTCGCCATCACTTTGAACTTCCTTTGCTGTGTGCAATAACGGGCTGTGCCTTTAGTGCTATAGCTAGGTTGCCCGATTTTATTTGTCAATGCTCCTCTTTAAGTTTTCGGTGAAGCATAGTAGAGTAGGAACGTAGAAGTGCCATATCTTCAAAAACGAAATGCACACACCTGCGTAGTCCTTGTTCGGAGCACCGTTCTCAAAGAGGGCGAGTTCTTGGCTGTAAGTAAATGTAAATGTTTTGAACTGGTCAATTTGAATAATGAAAATTGAAATGATATGTCCTTTCACATTAGTAAAACTAAACAGAGGCTCAATAACACACACCCTTTTCGACGGTGCTCACTGTAGCAGCGTAGTAGGAACCTATATTAGCTCACCCTGTAATCAGGTGCACTATGTCAGGTTTCCCGGGAACTCTTCCTTCCTGGTAATATTTGGCAAGCCCGTCCAATGTTTTCTCCATTTCAAGAATAGCTGCTTCCATGTATATAGCAAATACGTCGTCCTGCAAAAAAGACAGCCAATTTTAGCAGGAAAGCATTTTATGCCGAGCTCCGCAAAGAATTCTCTTTCATGTGCGTGCATTCCACTATCATCACGCTAACCCGACATCACGCGAACCCATGAGATGGTTACACTTTGCCATTCTGTAGCTACCTTATGGTGAGGAAAGTAAACATTGAAAGGTTTGTATTGATAAATGAATTCTACTCTTGATGACATTTATTTGTTTTAATGACGATTTTGAAGCACAATTTGTTTTACAATTGAGTAATTTTGCAGACAGTGTGGCCATAGCGTGCGCATAAATAAGGGCAGTAAAGATGGTACTGCTTGGATATCTGTTTTCGGGGTAACGTCTGCGGACGGCGGTGTTCTTAGCGCATTCTTTGCGCTTTGCGAAGGTGATAGCTGATAACTGTCAGCGCCCAATGGCAACACGCGCCTCACCATTTACCATGTGTATGAGCAATATCGCGCAATTATATCGGTGTTCCAATCACCTAATTTCGCCACATACGTATGCACCATCGCCTCGGATACACTCGTTGCGCCTGGTAGCCTGGAGAGTGTTGTGTGCTGTACGTGGCAGAACAATGTGTCACATGCTTTCTATCGCTGTTATTACTTAACTCAAGTGAAAGTGCACTTATTGAAGGACTACGCATAATGATGACCTTGTATTAGTGAATGTGAAACCAAGCTGCCACTGCCTTCCTAGCATGCATTTTTCACGTTCGTCCTATGAACAATGCATCTAAAAGGGGGATGAAGCTCTTCTTGCTGATGCTTGAGGTAAATCTGAAATTGTTAAAATTTTGCATTTCTCAAACCTTTTATAATCACTGCATTTTGTGCGGCACTTGATGTTTTCAGGTGAAGACTCAATTGACTAATGCGTCATTCAGTCACACAACGTGGGTCGCGTGAAGCGACTTACCTTCTTGGTACAAGTGACAGTAGTATATCGCCTAAATAGGCTAATTACATAAGTTAACGTAGCGCATTATTAATACGGGAGCATTGCATAACCCAAGAGGCAGAAAGCCGGCGTTGTTTGCAAAGTGTAGTACTTTTCAAGGTGACGTCAACAGCGTCTTCTATGATGACAGTCGTAATACAGATGCTAGTAAATTATATGGTGATTTTAATTATTAGTAAATGTGGTTAATTCATGTGAATTAACTAAATTACAGCGGATTAATTTTGGTCGATTAGGGCAAACTAAATTGAAATCAATTTACAGCAAGTTAGAGTAAGTTTACGTAAGGTGAAGTCAAGTGAATTCATCACAATTATCATCAGGCTGTATTATGTCTTGTGCAGAACGAAGGAATCTTACTGCATATCTACAATTACCCCTGTACCACGATAACTGATTCCAACTTGTGCCTCTGAATTGGTAGTTTTCTACCATCCTCTACTGCGCTTTTCTTCTCTTGGCACCCATTCTCTAACTCTAATTCTGCACCGGCTATCTATCCTGTGCATTATATGGCCAGTCCAGCTCCATTTATTTTGCTTAATTTGATTTAGAATATCGGCTATCGCCATTCCCTTTCTGATCCACACCGCTCTCTTCCTATCCCCAAACGTTACGTCTAACATTATTTGTTTCATCGCTGTACGCGTGGTCCTTAACTTGCTCTAGAGCTTCTTTGTCTACCTCCAAGCTTCTGCTCCACTAGTTAGCCGCGGTAGAATGCATTTATTGTACACCTTTCTCTTCCATGATACTGGGAAGCTTCCAGTAAGTATCTGCCGATGTCTGCCATATGCCCTATAACCCATCTTTATTCTTCCGATAATGTTCTTCTCATGACCAGGGTCCCCCGTGAGTAATTGACCTAGTTAAAGGTATTCCTTCACAGACTCTAGAAACTGACTGGCGATCCTGAACTCTCGTTACGTGGCCCCACCACTGCTCATCACCTTTGTCTTATGCGTATAATCTTGAACCCCACTCTTATGCTCTCTCTGTTAAGGCACTCAATCATTTGTTGCAATTTGTCCCCAGTGTTGCTGAATAGAACAATGTTATTTGCAAACCAATGATTCCTGAGATATTCGCCGTCGATCCTTACTCCTAAACCTTCCCAGTTTAATAGCTTGAATGCGTCTTCGAAGCATGCAGTGAATAGCGCTGGAGAGGTGGTGCCTCCTTGCCTTATCCCTTTCTTTGAAGGTATGTTCCTACTTGCGGAGAATCAATGTAGCTGTAGAATCTTCCTAGACATTATGCACGATATTAAAATATGCCTCCCCTTTCCTTGATTAAGTAACACCTTTATGGCTCTACTGTATCAAATGCATTTTCATAATCTATGAAAGCCATATAACAAGTATATATGTACCCTGCAGATTTCTCAATCACCTGATTGACAACATGAATGTGATCCATTGTAGAGTATTCCTTCTTCAAGCCAGCTTGTTCTCTTGGTTGACTGAAGACGAATGTTGCCCTTATTCAATTGGAAATTATGTTCGAGAAATTTTATACAATACTGACTGTAAGATTATGGGCCTATAACTTTTCAATTATTTAGCGTCTCCCTTTTCGTGTATTATAATAATGTTCGCATTCTTCCAGTTCTATACAACCCTTCAATTCATGAGACATTCCCTATGAAGTGCCGAAATTTAAGCATGAAGTAAAGTCAATTGAGGCAAAATAACGTGACATAAGCTAGATTAAAGTTGAATAAGGCAGGATAAGGCGGCTTAGCTTTTGTACAAACTACAATAATGTGGATTAGCGTGGATTTAGTTTAGTAAAAATTTGAGTAAGCTGGGTTGACGTACCACTGCGATGGACATGTAACAATGCATGACTTCAGTTAGAGAAGCCACAATGCTTTTGCATTCAAATCACTTAAGGATTCTTAAGTAACTGTATTTTTTAGGTACAACGTCAACCTGAGTATATTGGTAATAAATCAGCCTTTATTTAGAAAAATTTTTGTTGTGATTGCCACTATGAAAAAAATGCGCCCTTTTCTAAGTAGTAAAATGCATTTGTAATGTAATTTAATTGCAAAGGCGATAGTTCACAGAGATCAGGCTAGAAACAGCCCAGCAGCAGTGAGGAGTACGAGCTCAAATGATGATAATAATGAACATCTGTCATGATCAACACGCACTTTCGCAATCATCGTACGGGTTGTCGTCGTCGTCTTCTAGCTGCTACCGAAAACAAGAGGCGCATCGGCTTCATTAAGTTGGCCATACGTGTGAAACGGAGCGAACAGATAATGTAGGAAGTACACAAGGTGACGAGGTCCTAATATGCCTTTAGGTGGCTAACATGCACTTTCTCGCAACCCGACAACAAAGGTCCGGCGATGATGTGACGGGTTCAGTGATATAGTTCACAGGTTAGGTAGCGCCGACACTACGGCACGCAGCTTTGCTACCGTGCAAGAAGTTCAGAATAATGGCCAGGGGTGTGAGGCGGCATCCAAAGCCACAAAGGTGAACCAGCAGTGAAGGTGGGTGTGGCCTGATGACTGCAACGTTGTGTATTTTGACACCCATGATCCTCGCTTATCAGCGAATAAGCCAGCTGGCACCAGTCTTCAGTGTCGGGTGACTTCTGAAATTGTATTGCACTCAGAGGCGTCAGGTCCGTAGGGTCGGATATTATACAGTGTACACGAAGACTCGCGTCCATACAACAGAAAAAAGAGTAAAAACCGGTGGTCGTTTCCATCGCGGTCGTCATTCCGGAGTGCACTCGTCAAGGTGGGATTGTATTTCTTCTGACAAGCAAATACGACCCCTATCTCTTAGTAGTTCTCGAGGTTAAGAATGATCACAACCTCGCGCGCCGTCGCTGGGGGTAGGGCCGCGGCCTTTAGTGCGTCAAATGATCGACGTCAACAATAATACATCGGTTTTCACATCCACTGTATGGAAGTGCACCATAGAGGTTGAGGCCGACTACGTCAAGCGGTCGAGCAGGACATGATATCGACTGGAGTGCGCCAAAGGGGCGCTGTGGAGGGGTCTTGATTTGTTGATAAGAGGTGTTAAATCAAATGCACTGCTGGACAAACCGCTACATTCCATGTCAGTAATATTGTTGACGCAGGCTCGCAAGTGTCTTCTGAACGCCAGCGAGGGTAATTTGACAGTGGTTATATAATTACGCGCAGGTATCAGTGCGCATATGACGAGGGATAGCAAGCAGCCGTTTTTGACCGTCGGGCATAGAATCGCGGCTGTAGAGGGTGTTGTCTCACACGGCAATGTGGGCTGCTTGACGGCATAGCGTCAGCGGGGACGAAACGGCCGATGAAGCTGCATGGTAGACTAGCAGTAGAGCGAGCGATGTGTCATTGCGTTGCTGGGAAGGCATATCAATTGCTGTCCGTATTAAGGGGGCTGATGTGGTAGAGGGAATAGAGAGAAGCCATATCAGGTAACATCGGCGACCCGAAAGGCGCGTCAGCGTCGGAGTACTTTCAACGGAAGCGGTACTCGAAACTAATGTCATATTCCTGCAGGCGAAGCGCCCAACTGCAGGCACGGCGAAACGAGGTTTTCAAGGAGGGCGACCAATATAGAGCGTGATTATCAGTGATAAGGCCCAAATGACGAGCGTACATATAAGGCTGAACTTGCCAATTGCCCAAATTATGGATAAGTATTCATTCTCCGTGACCGAGTAGCTCAACTAGGCTTTCTGAAGGGTGCGCCTTGCATAAGCCACACCTTATTCGTGGGGTTCAGTTGGGCCAAGACCGCACCAGGGCCAACACCATTGGCGTCATTGTGAGACTCTGTCGAAAAAGTTGGGTTGTAATGGCAAAGAATCGGTGGGGAAGATAACAACCCGGGAAACTTTTCAAAGGCTATTGTATACTGATCACCACGCGCAAGTGCATTTGCTGGCGGTAAGCACATTCGTCAAAGGTGCGATGATAAGGGCGAAGTTCCGGATGAAGCGCACAAAATAGGAGCGCAGGCCAATGAAGCTTTGCTGGGCCTTGATAGACGTGGGCTTTGGAAACACAGCGATCGCGTAAAGCTTGTCGGGTTCGGTAAGGATGGCGTCTTACGAGACAACGGGACCAAATATATTTAATTTTATAGCAGCGAAACCAAACATTTAGGTTGAGCTGTAGGCCTGCTGAAGTCAGACAAGTTAGAATATCATGCAGATGGACGTGATGTGTCCGAGTAATATAAACAAGTATTACACTTGACGCCTTGAAAGATGGTATCGATCTTGCACAAGAAGAAGCGGGCGCATTGCAAAGGCTGAGTGTCTTAATGTTAAACTCACACAGGCAATCGTTAATGACGAAAGTTATCTTCGCGCGGTCCGTCTCAGCCATGGGAACCTGTCAATACCCAGAACAGAAACCTAAAGATGAGAAGTATTCTGCATCTTGAAGACATTCAAGAGCATCGTTAATTCGCGGCAGTTCTTTCTTGTAATCCTCTGAAGGTGGCGATGACAGATACAAAATCAAATTCACCTTTTTTATGCACTAGAAGGACTGCTAACGACCAAGGATTTTGAGAAGGCCGAATGGTACCTCGCTACAGCGTGTCATCCATTTATACCGTGATAATTCGGCGCTCTTTATCGGAAATGCGATACGCATGCTGGCGCGAGAGGGCATGTGAACCGGTGTGAGTGGTATGAGACGCACTTGCCGTGCTACTCAAGGATGGTTGGCTGAAGTTGAACGAAGAAACAAACTCTGCAGGAGAGCAAGAAGTTGGATGCGATGAGACGGTGAAAGATGAGTCGGCATAGAAAATCGGTGCAATCACAGGAGCTAGTGGGTGAATGGGGGGAAGTGCATCAGATATGTGGGTACGGATGGGTTGTGCACCGCCGCAATCAGTATTACGGCAGCCTCCTGGCTATGAGGAAGCAGCGAAAGATGGCGAACCACTTTCACCCGAAGAAAACCCTTCAGCTGAAGTATGAAAGCAAAAGCATCGACATAGCAAGCGCCAGCTGCAATGGCCGAGACGGAGTAAGCCTGTGGGACGTCTTGCCGGGCGATGTAACGTTGGAGGCGCAATTCGTTGAAATTCTGACCCAGGTTGTGGAGTACGGCGACACGGGTTGGACCCTTGGCAAACAGCATTTCAAAAACGTAATCCTCATTGCCGTTTCATAATATGTTTGATCTTCTCATCTCTCCTTTGTTGGATTAACACAGCTACCGATGTTCAATACATCCCCATTATACCTGGCAAAAGTCTCGCTCTGCTGCTGTGCTCACTGGCCTAGACGTTGTTCTGGACGTAGCTTGCGCACAGCGGGACGGCCCACTACTTTGGTGGAATATGTCCTGAATGCGTACCAACTCGACGTGTCAGATGTTAGAACCTTAAACCACAGTAAGGTGAAAATTTGACGTTGTTAAGTTTGGTCTGGCTGTTCCGCATAATGTGAGCACTTACACGTTCATAGGACGACAGCCATTCTACGACTTCATGTTCTCTGGTTGCACCGAAGATGGCCGAGTGGGCTTACGGAGAACGCCGGCGCAAGTGACATGGAAAGCCAGTGGTTCAGCCGGCACGTTGGTTGTGGCATGGTGTCAGCGGGCGACGCATGAGTGTGGACCTCCAGGGCGACTTGAGAGATTCCAGCAACCTCCACCAAAGGTAATGAGATTCAATTGCAAAGGTGATAGTCTTTGGAAATCAGTCTAGCAGCAGCCTAGCGGCGGCAAGCACGCCACGCTCTGTCAGGTCGTAGTCATGGCCTTCGAGCTGCCGCCGTATACACCAGGCGCCTCTGCTTAACTACACACAGATGTTCAAGGTAAAACTCAATCTCAGCGTGAGAATATGAACTCCCGAAAGGTGTTCCCTGTGTTAACGATGCGCGTCATCGCAAACATTGGGGACACGTGAAGCGCAGGTATGTCCCTCCTTCTTCTTAATTGTTGAAACGAAAGGGCCAAGCGTTAAAAACAGGAACCGAAATTATTTCGATAACTTGCTTCGACATCGTATCGATCGCGCAAGTGAAATAAAAAATATTGTGGCCGATTCCGTTTAGATCTGTATAACTTAACAGCACCACAAATATTGTGCGCATTTACTGTCGCGACAATGATTGCTAGCCATTATTTTACCGCTACGAAGTGTTAGTTAAGCACAAAAAGTAAGGAGCTTCCGTAGCTTGAGAAACTGAGAGTACTCGACAGCTGTGCTGCTAGGGTAGTATCCACCTTTCATTTTCGCTGCCGTCAGGGGATAATGTATTTTTTTCCATTGTTGATGCTGATACATACTACCTACATTGTGTATCTTTTTTCGCCCTGGCTTGTGCGTATGTAATCTGCACATCGCCTGCAAAGATTTCGTGAGAAGAATGCCGTGTTTCTGTGCCCTTTTTTTTGTAGGGCCTTGTTGAATGCACTTAGACGTATTTCCTTGTATACGCAGAATTAATTCTACAGAACAGCTGTCAAATGTTTGCCGGCCTTAAGCGCCAAAATAATTTTCACGTATGTTTACGGCCAGTGGTGCCTCAAATTTCTGGAAGTTTACGAAAGAAAAACATAGACTCCAGTAAGTATTACATTCCTAGTTTTACCTTTCTATTAACATACATATTTCCACATTTATTATAGGCGCAATACTGGGAGGCCCTCGATTTATTTGCTGACCGAGATGAGCTTCGTTACGTACTGTAAAACTTTTTACACTTTATTGTTTCCATTCTACGTCAATATAAATGAGAACGTTCTAACTGGAAATTGATACTGAGAGCAACCGCTGGCGTAAATAATTTATGCATTACTGTGACTTCTTCCACATACATTTTACAGTATCTCGTGAAGCCAAGGTCACGGTGGTTGTATCAAGTAACTGAACATCTGATATATTTTACAAATAAATCTCTTTGGTCCTCACGACAAGAATACGATTCTGTTGCTACCCAACACCTGTCTGAGTGTAATTGCATTGGAATTAAGAATCGAAGCATTTATTGCGTAAGCGTGCAATGAAGTAAAAGAAGTACACTTCTTTGCTAAATGTTCCGCGTGGGAAATGGCGTTCTACAATGTGTTAAGGAATTTCAGCGCTCATAGAAATAATTGCCAAATGTAGAGAAAGAAAAAGAATTTCGCATGAATGACAGCAATTACTTTATCTATCACTGAAGCATCTATTGGTAGTGATGTTTCTCCCTTATTGTCCTCAAAAATTTCTGTTTTCATGGAAGTTTAGATGGTGGTATTTTTCAATTGAAAAAGGTAAAATTTGCTTTCTGCAGAAAAAAAAAAACATATTTCAACTTCGATATTATCTGTTCCTTAAGGCTATCCCACAACCTAGAATGGTACGTCTTTTTGATATGTTGTATAATAAACCAATTATCAACGAGATAATTTTAAAACATTCAGCATTGTTATTATTAATATTATTAGGTAAGCTGGGTACTGCACACTCAAGTGAAATTATTTTTCAAGGAATAAAAGAAGATACTTACTAAACTCCTCGTTATTCCAACAAGCATAAATTTTATCCTTGGTCTTGTCATATCTAAGTATCTCAGGTTCACCTAAAGTAGACAGTAATTTTGTCAGTTGTGCCAAACACGCAGAGAGTGGTATTTGTTAGGTGCAGGAGTATTTATCATTCAAACAACAATGAAATACATTTTTATTCAAAGTGTAGCAATCGACCTACACAAAATTTGCAGCTGTACAATAGCACACTTCTGGTCCACTTGGGCAAACAAGCTTTAAATAGTGGGCGACATGTTTGAAATAAGGTCTGCAAGAACACAGATATGTGGTCTACAAGACAAACATTGATAGTTTCCTATATATCTGCTAAAGTGTTACACTGACAATTCTTATGCTTTACAAATAGTTATCTATGGTGAATAAATATGCTAGTGAGGCTTCTGCAAAATGGAATATTTTTTTCCAGAGTAATCAGTATAGGAAATGGGATACGAAAAGGTATATGAAAGACGCTGTTAAATCCGTGCCACGCCTTGGCTTCTAGTTTGGCTGTTCGCATATCCTTTTGCGTTTGTTTCTGCAAGTGTGCTAGCAGTTCTCAACAGATGATGTTAAGTGTCATTAGTACTCTTTTGGAATATTGCTACGATTCGTTGTGTGCGAAATTACTTACGGCATTGCACATGAGTCGTTGTTCGACCTCACTTTGTGGTTTTGGTTATCCACTTTCGCTTCTACATTTCATGCTAGAATTGCTTTTTTATAGTGGGTGAGGAATGCCAATAAATGTTGCTATGTTCTCATATATCCACACCGTTAAATTTATTGCCACGACAGTTAACTGCACCAGTGTGGGTTCGCTGGCATGTGCATTTATTTTTCCTATGACGCTGCCCTATCCATCAAAGTGCCTCCTAAGGCTCGGGCTTGCTCAAAATAAACAAATGTTCGAGTATGAGAGCCACTGCATAATGAGCCACTGCTTTTAGGAATCAGGCATGCTAATCATGCAAGGTGCGTAAGGTGCAACAATGGGAAAGGCAATCCGTGCGGGCATTCTGTGCAAGACGTTGTCGGGCAGTGACGAAATGCAGGCACGCGTTGTGAAATAGAGTACAGGTAGTATTTTAGCCAGAGACTATGTCATTGTTTGCCTCACTAATAGCTTAATACTGATAAAATATGATCTGCTTGTATCGAGATGTTGGGGCCCAGATTCTGCTGCTGTCGCAGTAAATGACATTAAAGCCTGACGCTCCAACAATTTTGCTGATGTACTGCACTAATCTTCTGGATTGATCTGGTCATGAGCTACCATAATCATCCAATAAAAATTTTAGCGTTGTTCCTCTTGCGAAAATCTTATAAGCCGTTACCAACGACAAAGAACGTTAAATGTTCTGGGAAACAAAAACATGCACATTTATTTTATGTAGCTCCGCACGCACGGGAATAACCGGTTTACATTTATTGTATAGTAAGCAAACATACTCACTCCATTTAACATGACTGCGAAGTACGCAATTATATCCTCAGTTGTCTTGAACTCTTTCTGGTGCACACTGTCTGATATGACGTGAACTTCTATGACAAAGTTTTCCATGTTTGATTCTTCCCTCGACGTTATCTGACCCAATCGGCCGTTGTCTGGAAACACTGGGTGAGGAGGTCAGTTTTATTGTTTATTTGTCATCTTCCCTGCGTTGCCACTTTTTAGCTGGCAAATAGTCACTAGAACTTCCAACTAATTTAATTACAGTTATAATCACTACACCAATTTATGAGAATGTACAGGGCGGCTGAGTTAACGTTATCGAAGCATTTAAATAAAAAATCCATAAAACCGGGAAAGCACTGATGAACTAGTTACCATAGGGTGGGAAATGCCTTCATTTTTGGTTTATAAACGACACCCTCAGACGCAAGTAAAGTTCTCTTCTCATACTCACTCTCACGTTCACAAATTTACCCGCCCTCCCTCACCATCGCCCTCACCAATAAAAAAATTATCCGCCCTCCTTTACACTCAACATCAGCACAAGAACATTTACCCGCCCTCCATTAGCCTCACCCTTACGCTGATAAGGCTATCATTCCTCCCTTACCTTTCGTTTTCAACAATTTCAAATAAAGCATTTGTTTAACTGGCGAGCTTATTTTGCAACACTCAATGCCAATTGTACTTACTGTTGTCAAAGCTTGCCACATTGCTTTGTCGTGACTTGCTTGACCATAGGCCGGCAGAAAAAACGGTGTTCCCTTACACTAGCTCACTAATTGTATTTTTTGCTTAGAGCTAAATCCGGCTCCGGCTCACCGAAATTTTGCGCAACCGGCATCAGTCTGACTCAGATTAGTCAGAAGTATACAGTCAGGTTCACTTTAAGAAATTTCTGCTCGGCCGGGTTCACTCACTCAGTCAATCAGACCTCTTGAATTGAACACATTATTAACAGAAATACCTTCACAGCAGGCTTATAGGCACTGCAGAGAGACTAAATAGGCCAAAAATTTAGAAAACCCTATGCACGAGAGCCTGTAATGCATAGGGAAAATATTCCATATTCCTTGTTCATCTCGATCTCTTCTGAGAACCAGGTAATTATTACACTTGACCTTAACAGTGCTGCATTTAATATGGCCTGAAGATAAAACGTGAAAAGGATTCTCTTAAGTATATGGAAACTGTTATTTGTTTGTTTGTGCGGTGCGAACACGCTTTTGTTTGCGTGGCGCAGTTGCATTTCGGGAAGTGCGGTATAGATGACCGTCCTTTCGTTCTAGCAGTCTGCTAAATGAAGGCTTCCTAGTGAGGATACGCTTTCCCTGCTGGAACTGTGCGCAAAGAAGCGTGACTGTACGTAATGCCATTTATCGACCATTTAGTATAGACACCCCCACCACGAAGTTAATACGCCTCAGGCTCTTACGCTCAGGCTACTTTAGATGGACACGTGCCCTAATCTCAGCCCCCTGCACGCAATTTGTCCCGAGGTATTCACTAACGACGCTTGCCCCGCATGCGGGGAATTAGCCACGATAGTGCACATGTTCTGGGAGTGCAAGGCAACGGACACTAGCCCCGATACTGCCTTGGCCAGGCGTGAGGAGGCCTTCCGCAGCCCCCTCCTTTCCGACCAACTCTGGGGCGTCCAGAAGGCCCGCGGAGCGGTCGATAGGCTTGGCCAGTATTGGAGTGCATTATGTAACCACGCAAACGACAACGAACGAAGAAGGAAACACACAGGACAAGTGGCTTCCGTTCTACTCCGCGCTTGTCCTGTCTGTTTCCTTCTTCGTCCGTTTTCGTTTGCGCGTTTACATAATGCACTCCAATATCGACCACCAGCTAGCCCGCCTCTCCCTGTTAAATAGGCTTCGCCTGACGGTCCCGACGTGGAAGTCACCCACACCACGCTAACGCTCGCCGAAGTATTCGACAGTGACGCAACTCGTCACTGTCACGCATGAGTTTGCCAAAGGTCTTGATAATAATATTCAGATAGACACAATTTTTTTAGATTTCTGTAAGGTCCTTGATAAAGTTCCTCATGACAAACTAATCTATAAACTAAACAACATTGGTCTTCCGAAGGTGTTGGTCGCTTGGGTGGCTGAATATTTGAGAAATCGGGTGCAGTTTGTCACAGCCGAAGATCAAACTTCGCGCCTTCTACCAGTCACGTCGGGTGTGCCCCAAGGCAGTGTGCTAGGGCCGTTGCTATTTTTGCGCTATATAAATGATATCTTCGATATAATTGATCCAACGGTTCAAATTCGGTTGCTCGCAGATGACTGTATATTATTCCGTGAAGTTTGCAGCATACATGATCAAAAAGAACTAAACAAAAATCTAGATTACGTATACCAATGGTGCAACCAGTGGGGCATGGTCGTAAATGCACAAAAAACAGTTTCCATGTCTATAACTAAAAGAAAATCCCCTTTTCAGTATGCTTACTCCCTAGGTTCATCTACAGTTAATCATGTCAATAGCTACAAATATTTAGGTGTAACGTTCACTGCTAACCTCTCCTGGAATTCACAAGTTGATAACATTTGTTCCTCTGCTTTCAGAAAGTTGTGTTTCCTAAGGCACAAGCTTCGTAATTCACCACCAAATGTAAGACTTCTATGCTATCAATCGTACATCAGACCAAAGCTAGAATATGGAAGCATAGTATGGGACCCCTACACAAAACATAACATTGATAAACTCGAAAGAATTCAAAGAAAGGCTGTTCGATTTATCTTTTCTAAATTTCGTCGTGTGGACTCTCCGTCGGAACTAATGACAGCGAATAACATACCCCCCCCCCCCCTTCAGTACAGAAGAAGGCAATTTCGCTTCGGCTTCCTGAATTCTCTCCTTAACCAGCAATTCGCTATTGATCCTTCCTTGTATTTATCCCCCCTATCCACAAGACATACACGACATCAACAACCAAGATCTTTAACGCCATATTTCGCAAAAACAGATGCTTATAAATTTTCCTTTTTCCCGCACACAGTGTCTCAATGGAATTCTATACCAGAGCGCGATCGTCTTGCCATCGTGTAGCCTTGTATACATTTAGCCATTGTGTTCATTTTTGCCACTTATTTGTATCTGGATGTAAAACATAATGTATGTGCACCCATATACTCAATGTGATTTGTTAAAAATGCCCGTCCTGCTTGGACCACGTTATGTGGTCTGCAGTATGTATAACTAAATAAAATAAATAAATAAATATACGAGCCGTAGCACACTTCGATGGCAACCAGTGCTAGCACTGTGCAGGGTTTGATATTTTAACGAAAGGAGCGTTCGAAAGTGGCTCTTGACGTGAAGTACTTAACACAAATGGCTAAAGCAGAATTTGCGTAATGTGCACAAAAATAGATCTTCGCAATGCCGGAATAAATAAACATAATGTAGACGTGATAACAGGTGGAGAAACAAAAATTTGGAGGACGCTTAGGAGGAAGGTTTAGCTCGGGCCGAACTCCGACGCGGCCTATTCCTATACATGTAAAACGCAAAAACGTTTTCTTTAAATAACCACTTGACTTATTGTAATGAAATTTCGTGCATTTTAGCGAGACAGTCAAGTTCTAGTAACGGTTGGAAGCGGAATTTCTATTTATAGCCTGAATTTTGTTAAAAGAACCTTCAGAAATACGAAAGTTTGAAAAATATAGAAGCATGAAGTTTACAAATAAATAGCTCCGCATTTCGAGCGGTATCGCGGTTATGTCAACGGCATCCATTAGATCATTCGAAGCGGACAAATTCTCTATGTCAATTTATATCCTACGTGAATTTGTTAAATTGTGTACAAGGCTTCTGCAAAAGCAGTATTTCCATAATACGAAATATTTTGACATTCATATGTAACATATCAATTTCGTCCGCTTTAGATGTACTATTAATGCAATTAAGATGTTTATATCATTTCTATTGCTCAGTTACAGAGTTGTATACTTGAAAGTGTCATTTCTTTTAAGTGCGCGATTTTTTCCAATATTTAACTAAATATTGACAACCTAAATCGAAAATTCTATATTAACAGTTCCCAAATTTAAGCTTTTCTTTTAAATTCATCAAATATTGTCAAATTTGTTGCAGTAGTTGCCGAGAAAAAACGAATTCTCCTTTTACATGTATTTAGATAGGAGCGCCCGATCTAAAGCTAACTCTTCAACTTTACCTTTAAGAGTGGAACCCAATAGCATTCAAACATCCCTGACTTCTCACGTTTCCCGGCAACTCCAGCGTATGTAACCGTAATGTTAATCGGAAAACGCTCGTGGCGAACGCTATGCATCAAGGCAGGCTTTCTGGTAGAAACGCGGCCTCTTGCGCGGGCCGCGATGTGCCGGAAGCAAGCGCCATCTGGAAGTGTTTCAAGGAAGCGGCCACGCCTCTATGTGGACTCCGAGGTATTCACGCGTCGGCGCGCGCAAATGGCAGACGCCATCTGCGGTCTACGAATTCTTCAAACGCTGGAAAAGGGGTTTATTCGAGTTATTGCGTAAAAAGAATTATGTTTTCTCGTGTATTCAAATTACAATCCGAGAGCCATCATGTCTGTAGGTTGTGTGTGTGTCGCACTTTACGATTTCTCTGCGTATTTTAGCTTGAGAAATGCAATTGGTTCAGTATGTTCTTTGCGCCACAGAGAGGGCCTAGGTATGGGTTGTTTAAGAACCTTACCGAAATGACGGCGGACGCCAACACCGGTTTTTCTGCAGCACGGGGTCCTTAACGCGAGCGCTTTAAAAATAACGTTCCAGTGAAAGCGTGGTTGTGGCAGGTCCCACTGCCCGATCTCTCACATGACGAATCTCTCATGACATGTAACGCGGCCCGCAACAATCGAAGGTACCGGTAAAAAAAATTGAAGGGAGATGCCACACTGACTTTTACCCGCAGCCTCTAAATAAACCTCTTGGTGATAAATTTGCGTTTAATATAGACACTTAAGAACGTAATCGGGAGCAACGTTAGCAGCAGAAACATAAATATGCGTAAGGAATCAAACGTTAAATGACTTTACGAGTGTCTGAAAGTTTCTAATAAATAAATTAGTCTGCAATAACTCTACCATTGTTAACAGAGATAGTATTAAAAGTATGCTACAAAAATTCTGAGAATTGGGAACTAATGCGTAAGCATTCGTTCACTCGGCTGTTACTTCGCTTTTGCTTCCTTGCTTCCTTGCTTTTCCTAACTTATGCATGTGTACCCATTGTGTTTCCGAGGACAAAGAAGTGAAATCCATGTGCTGAATGCTTTGGACATGATTTGCCAGGAAGCTGTATGGCCCCTTCAAAGTCATCGTGCCTACTGAGCCAGAATGCCATCACAAATGGCTTCACCCCAGCTGTTTCATTTCTTCTTTTTCTTTTTTGTTACGACCTTGAGGCGTTGACGGTGACGATTTTTTACGCCACCAATCATTTATTATTTTTTACACTATTATTACAGGTACCAATTAGTTATTCTCAACTTATAGTCGGCAGCCCCACAACAGGCTTCTCTGCAGGCATGTATGCAATGCCGGAAAGAAAGCTATCAAGGCAGCCTGACGAGTACGATTCTCCCTATGATCAACCTTATTTTTAAAGCGAAGCTTTCTTCGCCTTTTCTCACGACTTTCCGGGCGCTGCCTAGACATTCTTCCAGTACGCACCACTGGGCATCTTTCAACTCCGCCAGATGGCGTTCGCCTCTTGATCAGGTTGGTGGTCGTCTGGGTTGAGCTTGGTGGCGTAACCCACCGCCACGTTCATCCATCCATGCATCCATCCATCCATCCATCCATCCATCCATCCATCCATCTATCCGAATTGCGCTCGCTGCAGGGTTCCTTGCAAAACTACCAGATGGGCCTCACCTCCGCGCAGCCCGGCCATCGCCTCTGCGACGGCCTTGCACAGTTCGTGCAAATGGTACGTGCTGCGCTTGATTTCCTATGTGACGAAAATGAAGGCGCTGGGCTGTGGAGCACGCGCGCTGGGCTGTGATAATGTGAACATTACAATCGCCTATAGCCTGAAGTGAGCGCTTGGAGCTGGCGTCTCAACAGCGTGCTCGCCACCTGTGCAGAAGGAACACATAAACAGGGGCCAGCAAAATGACTACAAAATGTGCACTTAGTGTAGAGGACACCTAGGCCCGATAGAAGCATCGCGTGGACGAGGAACGTCTTCGCTGCGCAGAGAAACGTGGTGCGAACCGCAAATGTATGCATACAATGTATACACACAATTAATTGAATTACGTACAGCCCATAATTCATTTAAGCTTTAAGACTTTCGCCAAGAGGCAATGTGCCATGTGAGGCAATGATAATGCTCCAAACTCTTGGAGGTTATGAAAAATGACACACAACACCTCAAGCAAACACGCTTCCCGTTGTGTTTTGTGGGCTACGCTGACAAGTAGCAGTGGTGCCCGCAGTGTACCGTGTAACGTCAACGCAGTGCTGTCGTATTGCACTAAACGCTGAAGGAATTGAACATTTGCCGCCAATAGAGAGGTTTAGCTTGCCCTGTATTCGGCTAAACGCATGCGGGCGTTTGGATGAAGGCGTAAACGGCAGCGGCCTGCATGGTGCAGCCACCTGGTGGTGCAGAGCTCAAACAGACAAAAACAGCTAATATTGCAGTAACCAAGTGTGTTTTACTTTGCAGTGGGGGTAAATTTTCCTTCAGCAACACGATTACGCCAGCGCCGGAAATTTACATCACCAGCGAAGTAGAATACACTAGGTTAATGCAATATTAGCTGTTTTTGTCTGTTCGAGCTCTGCGCCACCAGGTGGCCGCACCATGCAGACCGCTCACATTTACGACCTCGTCTCAACGCCCCAACGCCGCCCCGTCCGCGTGTGTTTACTTGAATGCCGGCCAAACTAAACATCTCTAATGTCACTGCTAATTATCTTCAATCAAAGCAAACACTATACAAGCGTCGCTTAAATCGATTATCACAGTGCATAGGATCCACCGAGTTACTTTTTGTTTCAGTTGTTCCTTATCGCTTTAAAGCTACCATTCATATACATTTATACTATTATAACGGTGAGATGCCTTAACTTGGCAAATTACCCATATTTCTTTAAATGTAGGGCATTACGTTTCTCGCGTGACATACAGGTTTTGGTGGGGTACTCGCCAAAGATATGTTCCAACGACGCTTGAGTGCACACAACACATTGCAGCGGATAGAATTCACATCACGATATAAATAAGGGCAATACATCACGAACACATGTTTAGTTGTAATATTGAAGCAATGGTGGGGATAGAAGAAGGAAACTTTGTAATGAACATCAACGAACTTTCTGAGAAGGTTTACCGAAATTGGGGGCGTTTTCTTTAATTTCTTCAACTTGATATATCATATGAAGCATTTCACCTTGGAGTGAACGCTTGCCTTCTGGAACAGGCTTTATCCTTAGATCGCTGTTTATTATACCTACCTGTAAGAGAAATAACAGAGTTGATGCGTCTTGCTCCCTAGCGTAAACCATTGTCGAGAAAAGCAGAAACTTTGTTCGGAAACTTTTCATTTCTGCTGTGGGTGACCCTACGAAAGGCGGGGCTCTGAACGATAACACTTCTCGCATTGTGGCTGCGTCGTCCAACAACGTGTCACCTAACAATGGAGTTTGAAGCACAACATTTTGCACAATGAGGAAGACGTAAAGTACATAATACAGAAGCTATGATGCCATGCGATGTTAACGTGCCACGTTGATTTTCCGACACTACGAGCGCACGTGCAGCCAACAGAATTCATGAAGCTGCTTATTTGTCTATGGATTACTCCATCGCATATTTTCAAAATGTTCTTCTCACATATCTTCAGCACTGATTCGTATATAATGCGTAATTGAAACCCTGAAAGTATCTATTGTTCAATAAGACATTTGTGCAGGCTAGCCTTCATGGCGAAAGTTGTAATATTTGTTCTAAATTTGCAGAGCACACAGACATTAGTTTTTTTTTTTTTTTTTTACGTCAGCCAGCTGTCAGACAAGTGGCTGCTTATGTGAAATAAGAATGAACTAAATACATGACAAATAGAATGCGTCCTAGGACCCTGTCGGCGTGAAGGTTTAATAAGCTCTAAAGTACTTCATATATATATGTATACAGAGTGGATATATAATACCGAAAGTTCACAAATAAAGAGGACAATAAATTACTCATCTCACGATGACACTACATGGTAATGCGATTAGCGTTCGAGCAATGTAGCCACACATCGCAATTATGAGGTCAAGTTAACAATTGGAGTTGTACTTCTGGGACTTCCGCCGCTTCGGCTACATGTCACATAATGTATTGTAGTATCAAGTTCAAATGACACTCGATTACAATTATCATCGCCTTGAATTTCCATCTTCCGCCTGCCCCGTGTTTTCACTCGATTATGAAGGTCACTGAAGAGCGTGGCGGCAGGAAAACTGCTGTATTACGTCGTCACACTAACGATAAGGGAATGTCGAAGAATGAACAATGTCAGTGGAAGCACAAAGATGGTATGGTGACAAGGGCTTGGTAACAATGAGATTACGATTCCTAAATGATGGCGATGGTATAACGACAACTGCGTGACGAAGTTGAATGACGATGATAGCGGGACCTCAACTCCATGACGGCGTCGGTAGGATAGCAGATACCTGATAGCTACTGTCTGAGGTAGATGCAATAGTGACTATGGCATAAAAGCAACGCAATACCGATTGAAGGACGAATGAATCATTATGATACGTTGGCGAAGAAGAAATGACGTGGACAGCTCAACGAAAGTATTATGGCAAAAATAACAAGATGGTAATAAGATGACGTTGCTGAAAAGATGACGATGGCAAATCGCCCGCCAATGCCTAATAGCGACAGTCTCACGACGATGGCATAACCACGATTGAACGATGCAGAAGGATTGACGTCAATGGAGTAACGAAGATAGTATGCTGACAAGGGAATGAGGACGGAATGACGAAACTAGGATGATGCTACTGAAGTGATTACAACGGAAAAAAACATCGTGATGACGACCTAATTACGACAATGGTATGCCGACGACTGCATCACGATGATAGCATGACAAGAATCGTACGAAGAAGTCAGAACGACGGCGATGGCACAACCACCGACGCCATAATCACGACGGCATGACTCCGAATGCTTGACGACTGTATGACGATGGTGAGATGACAACAATGGCTTGACGAGAGCGATTGACACAGTTGGAATGACGACAACGAAACAACCACGACGGCATCACTGTGCCACTGTGATTTCGCAAGAGGCTAGAGAAAGATGATTTGCTGGAAAGGCCGAGAGGTTCACCTGAGATCGAATGCTCTGGTTTGCTACTAGATAGATAGATAGATAGATAGATAGATAGATAGATAGATAGATAGATAGATAGATAGATAGATAGATAGATAGATAGATAGATAGATAGATAGATAGATAGATAGATAGATAGAAAGATAGATAGATAGATAGATAGATAGATAGATAGATAGATAGATAGATAGATAGATAGATAGATAGATAGATAGATAGATAGATAGATAGATAGATAGATAGATAGATAGACAGACAGACAGACAGACAGACAGACAGACAGACAGACAGACAGACAGACAGACAGACAGATAGATAGATAGATAGATAGATAGATAGATAGATAGATAGATAGATAGATAGATAGATAGATAGATAGACTCAAAATATTAATAATAATAATAATAATAATAATAATAATAATAATAATATTAATAAGCTTTATTTCCATCAATACGATGGAGGGACCGTGGGTAAAAGCTGCAGGACAGCTTTACTAGAGCCCACGGTCCCCTCTACAAGGCAGTACAGGAGCATTCATGAAACATACAGGAATCTAACATAAGACAAACGCAAAATTGATTCGATTGAATGTATTACAAGGAAATCAATATTAAAATTGTTCAAAGACATAACATATCACGTGCCTGAAATATGCTACGAATTCCAATTTCATTAAGATATACACTCGTAAAAATACAAATAGCTTACTATTTGCGCTGCGCCATCTCTCACGCGTACGATCACAGAAGACTGGTGATGCGTGTCGTGGTACAAACTCTTTTGCAGAGCAGATGTCTCAACCTGCAATCATAATACATGCGCATGTTAAAGGTGAGCAACGCGAATGACGAGCGAAATTATACGTTAAAATATACGTTTGTTTTATTCGACATTTTAAAGCGTCATTACATAAGAAGATTACTATTGTGTGAGGTATTACACAGTGTAGTGATACACTGAGAAATATTTGCCAAATCCTTTCTGCTGAGCAAACACATTCTAATGAGTTTTGCTTTGCGGCTAAAATACAAGAGCACTAAATTTCATGATGTTTGTGTGCTTATATCATAGATAGGGCGCCCCACCTAAATTGAGCCAAACATTAAATAAATGCAAATGATACGTAGCTGGACAGAACCAAAGGTGATGTTGTTTGCTGTCGCTTAGAGATACTGGGATTATTTTTGATGCCGCCTAATGAAATAAAAACTCTTAATTATTCAATCAACGTTTCAAGTAGTATAATTAGATGAAAAGTGTGAATAAATATGGCAAAGCAACATCAAAAATGTTGTTCCGCAAACCTCTTGAAATGTTTCCAGTTGTCTCAATGTTCACTGAGCTTCTGGTTTTACCTTTGTTCGAGTTAACATCGACATGGTTAAGAATTTGGCAATGTCCTCCAATTATGTTTTGAATATATTTGAGTTTTATCTCTAACGACCCACTGAATTATTTTCTGGTTTACTTGCATTTCATTTCTTCAGCGTTAGAAATTCTGTAATTGTAATACTTACACTTGTGCAATTCTGTTTCCTTACTTGTGTTTTCCTTCCACATTTGATTATGTTTTCTGCTAAATATTGTATATCTGCCAAACTTTTTCATTTGTATTGCTCCGGATTGTAATTCCCACCATGCGAAAATCGCTCGATGGGATTGCGTAATCCGTAAGTCAATATTGTAATGAGGAACGTCTGGACGTAAGTAGCAGGATAGCCAACAGCATCGCATGCCGCAGATGCTCGAGCTTGGGGACTGTCCTCGGTGAACCGCTCTAGCTGTCACTGGCCCGCCTTGTATCTTTTTTAAATCGTGGTTGTACTCGGTATCAGTCGCAGTACCTGCGATGGCGGCCTCATTCGCTGGGCCCTGCGAATCCAGCAGTACGACATGGTGTATATTGTGTATATCGACATGGTGGTGTATCGTTACCGGGCAGAAGCATTCTAACGGGGATGCTCTTTCCCGCTCACCACTCTCGCTAGAGGCCACTCGTGAGTTCACTTTGCGAGCGAACATTGTGGTCGTTTGACTTCGACACTATTGCTGCCGAACAGCACAATGACCCCTGGATTGCGTACCTCAACACTTCCGGCCTCACTAACACTTCGGCGCCACGTTCCTGATTTTGTGATCCGTGACGAGCTCCTGTACCGACACAACTGTGCACCACAGGCTCGTCATCCCGAGAGCCTTGAGATTAGAGATCTGTTCCTGTTGCCACTCGGATTCCCAGCGTACCCACACCGGCATTTTCAAGACGTATGAGCGACTTCGGCACCGCTACTACTAGCGGGGGATGTGCACCTTCCTTCGGAATTTCGTGCTTTCTTGCCGTGAATGTCAGCAACGAAATTCTCCGCCGCCACTCCCAACCGGTGCACTCCAACCAGTCTGCCTCAACCTTTTGATCGCGCTAGTGTATATCTATATGGCCCACTTCCCTTGACTACGTCTGGCAACCGGTGGATTATAGTTGCCGTCCACCACTTAGCACACTATGCAGAGGCTGCTGCCCTCCCAGCTGCTTCAGTGCTGGAAATCGCCACTTTTATACTGCATCGTTTTGTGCTTCGTCACAGAGGCTCTCGACAAGTCCTCAGCGACCGAGGCCGCGCCGTCTCCTCTGAAGTCGTTGAAAAATTACTTGCTGAATGCGCTATTATTCATTGCACATGCACCGCTTATCACCGGCAAACCAAGGGTGCTACGGAACGCTTTAAGCGCACCCTTCTTGACATGCTCGCTATGAGCATCGCATCCGACCACTGCTATTAGGACCCAGCTCTTCCATTTCTCACCTACGCTTACAATTATACTGACGCTCAGGGTGGTTACATCGACATTTTCTCTCGGTAGCGCTAAATACCAGCACCGCATCCGAGCGAGGCAACCGCGCGAACCCTCATCTAAAGCAGCATGCGCACGATGCACAGAAAGAAAGTCGAGCGCACGCAGACGCTGGCTTAACCGACCGACCTCGACACTCGACATCCAGCACGCTCGTTTCTCGCGACGTCGCCTGTACCGCCGGATAAGACATCGCCAGGGCCTGAAGCGCCGGCGTTGAAAGCGGAAGCTACGTTCGCATTGCGCACAATGCTGCGAGGTTTCCCACGTTTCTCTTCCCAACTCCCTCCGTAGTGCCACGTATCCGCGAAATGCGGAGGCACTCTTTTAGAAGCGAGACAAGAGGCACTGGGGCCTGAAGGGCGATGGAAGCGGCCGCCGCTCCGACGGTTCCATACTAAAGCTGCAGGCGTGTATTTAGAAATATGTTAGTGTGTATACGCGCCAGCGCGTTTGTGAAGAAATGTGGAAGTTCAGCGCGTACGTGCGAGGGTTTCACTAGGCTAGACTTTCAATTCTAAGTGGTTGCTCCACCAGAGAAGTAAATTTGACACATACAAACGAATCTTATGTCATGGCAACACGTACCTTCTCAATCAGATTCCCTTCTCGACTGCTTGTGAACACCAAGAGCTCGTCGGCCAGTACAGAACTCTTCGTGAGATTCAGCGTGATGGTGTCAGTGAGGTGAAGGATGACATTTGTACCTGTTGCCCGTTCTTGCAATATTCTTGGGTACACAAAAAATCTGTCATCTGATTATTTGTTATTGAAGATGAGACGCAAAGAAGGTACTGTTAAGTCATTGGCATATTTGCGGCATATATATTCAGGCACATGCACTTCAGTGACATATTCACAAGTTAATGAAAACAATTTTACAATATTCATATATTCCACGTTGTAAACACGTAATAAAAAGCTCCCATGACAATGTCTAGCAAAAAATACCATATAACGCAAATCAAACCAAATATTACGAAAATATGACGTAAGCATGGAAATGTTTGCACGATTAAGTTGCAGCATTTAAGCTAAAATTACGCCACCAAATATTAAGTTGCCGTTCGCCATTCTATTCGACCGTACATTTTATTACGTATTAGTAAGAAAGGGGTAGAAATACTTGACTGCTCACCAATACCACGCGATAAATATGTCGCAAATTCTAATTACACCTTGTTATAAGTCTATATTTGAAATTCAAATTCTGCGGATGTAATTGCATTGAGAGGTTACCTGCGCAGGAAAAGACGGCGAATCTCGCTAATAAAATGAAAACAAGCATTGCCAAACTTTCCGGATTCGTAAAGCCACGATTCCACACTTGGTTAAGAAGCAGTAGGTTCTGTGAATGCTATATATATATGCGCGCTTGGCGCAACAAAAGTGTTGACCTTCTTGTTCACCGCGTGAAAGATAGCTTCATTTTTTGTTGCCTCAGAAAGGCAAAGTGCTCTCAAGGGTTGCCTCTATTGTTGTTTGTTGTAACATTTAACTCCAAGCGCCGCTGTCTCAAAATGCTCCAAGTAAAGAGTCATGAGGTTTAGGAAAGGTTGCTCTCTGTCAAGTGTATCTCAGGAAAACGCTATTCTGCAGTTCCAAAACATGGCGAGCTCTGTTTTTCTTGTAAATTCGCACGGCATACTGCTTCGGTTAAAAACAAAGTTTACAAGACCCAACCCACCAGCATACAGAGTAGAATATGGCGAGGTTTGATCACACTGTTCTGGACATTCATGGAGCATGCTGCACATGCGAATAACATGACTTTGTAGTTGTAGGGTGTGGCAACCTCTCAATTTATTCGCAACGTTTATGCTTACGTATGTTTACGGCACACAAATCATTAGGCAGCTTCTTTGTTTCTTTTTCCGCAACTTCTCTTGTATTTTTTTCGGTAACCATGATTTTAATGCTTTTTTTAAGCAAGCCATTCATGGAAAATTTGTTTATATTGATTGACTATGGGTACGACTTACTGTTGAATTGACACCACCTAATTGCTCGTATCATCATTAAATATAATAATTCCCGATTTTCGTATGCCAAACTTGAGCCGTATATTTGCCTTGCGTTGCCAGAAATATTCGCAAGTGTATTTAAATATGTTTTATTGTCCACTAGTAGTGCTATGTCTTTCGCATACATCACTCCAGGAAGCTTCGTTTGTGCCATTTGTTCGTTGCGCATGTAGCATAAATAAATCCCTAATTCGCTGTGTTCCCTTCCTCTTTCTATGGCCTTAAAATAAAGTGCGAACGTCAGCGGGGACGCAGGACATCCTTGCTTCAGTCCACGGAGAATTTCCGCCGCTTTATTACCTTTTCAACCTTCCCATACAACTTGTGTCCGGTTGTCTCTATATATCTACCTCAGCAGCTCCCCAAGATTGTCATCTATGCGTTCCTGTTTAAGAGTATCCCACACCAACTCCCTGCGTTACATTGTCATAAGCTCCCTTATTATGTAGAAATGCTATCAATAAGCTTTATTCTGAGTTAAAGAAATTTCTGCGACGTGAGTACAACGACATTGTTGTCTCAGCATTTGCCTGGCCTACCACTATGCCCAGTGCTTGTAACGCCACTGCCGGCAGTCGTCACCGCACACGCGTTGCGAAATTTCTGTTATCTGTCAAGGCGCACTTCCTACTGTGCAGCAACAGTACTCTTCCATACTGCATCAGGCAATCGCTTTTCTGTATTGTTAGAACGCCTTCTTAGAAAGGTGAGCTCATAACTTGACAATGCTACCGCTTTCAATGTTTAGCCTCCAAGCAAAAGTGCCATGTTTTTTTTTCCTTATTCCTTAATGTATATCTCTCCAAAAAGCCCTTGACATTCTCATACAAACACATCAACACCTAAATGCGTACATTTATGTTTTTTTTTCACGGAGACCACGTTTTCTAGCAGAAACACTGCGACAGTGCTGTTCGTCTACCATAGCTGTCGTCACGCTTCAGCGGTATCCGGTCGACTTCTGCCACTGATCATTTTAGATACAGTTTGCAATGTTTT
The DNA here is from genome assembly GCF_023375885.2 of Dermacentor andersoni. Classification (NCBI taxonomy): domain Eukaryota; kingdom Metazoa; phylum Arthropoda; class Arachnida; order Ixodida; family Ixodidae; genus Dermacentor; species Dermacentor andersoni. Next base: position 62,476,450 of record NC_092823.1, on the reverse strand, counting down.
TGCTAGATCCGCGTCATGGAGCCCTGGCTGCCCTTTGAAATGCGAGCACACTGCTTGGCTATTTTTCGAGGGAACAGAGATCACTGTTGATACGCATTGCCAACTGGACAGTTTTTTCAGGCTTCGAGTGACCGGAAGTGTCTAGAAAAGGAACCTCAGACATTATGACATTGTGCGTTTATCTCTCCTTTTTGTGTTTGCTTACGTCCATGACCTAGCAAAGCGGCTTTCGACTAGCGAAGTCAACAACACCATGAACACGTACAAATTTTAGTAGGGCTGTCGTCGCTTATCAAATACCCGCACTAACATAGCCTGTGAACTCACAAATAAATTACAGCATGAAACTCTATAAGTTCAAGTCGCAAATAAGACATTTTTGTTGAATGAGTGAAGAACTCTTTAACATTTTTTCATGTTTCTATGGTTTCATTGCGTTTGCGTAGTTGCCATATCTGTATTTGATTTTACCTTGCATTGGAAATTATTTTCACTATTTCAAGATACCTTGTGATGTAAAGTCGTTCAAACTGTTCTTTTGTAAATGTATTACATTACCTGCTGTTTGTATGGTCCCCAGGTCCCCTCAAGTTGTCTGTGACAACTTTCTTGCCTGGAGTACCCCCAACTTTGTGCGGGAAATAAACTGAACTGAACTGAACATGAGGACGGAATGCCAACTGGCCTTTAAAATTATTCTGCAGAATATATATATATATATATATATATATATATACGCGATGTATTATGGAGCAATAATTGTGTTCTGGCATCACTCGAGGAATATATAAAACATACATGTCCAGTCAGACAAACAAGTACAAGGCCTCAAAAGAGCTGTCAAATACTTGCAATCAGGCGAAATGCCATTGTTAAGCCTTGTGCACTCGTCAGAATAGTGTATAACGATTCCTTAACAACATTTTGACCCGTTGAATAATTTTAGACAGCATTTTGAGCAGCGGTAGGCACATCTGAGGTGATGAGGAAGAAATATCGTAGGAAGTCTTCAAGCAAAGTTCACAGTAACCGAAAAGCTAATAGAGACTGCAAAACTAGAGTGGATCCATTAGCAATGCTGCCGAAGTATACTTCTGACGCTGAGAGATATTTTCGATGATGGAGGCACTGAAATATTCGACACAGCTTGTTAGATTACATGACACGGTGAAGAAGGTAGCGGTACGGTGACGGTGATGGCGTCACGAAAAAATATAATGGCCATGGTGGCCATGGTCATGGTACCAATGACCACGATCGTGTCGCGGCAATGTCATCATGATAGCTGACATCATGACAATTGCGCGCCTGTACATTTTTGTACACTCATTTATTCTAGGGAGTCCAGTAATTCCCGAAATTTTCTTTAAGTCATGCAGAATCAGCTCAAGGTCAAAATCATTGTAAGAGAAGCTGTGGTAAGCCAGCCAGACGACATCGCCCATCTTGACAAGACACACAGCGGATATCATCGACGAATGGCCGTTGCAACCATAGGCCCAGGTGGAGAAAAAACGCGCCGAAAGGCCACCACCTACCGCAACATTAAAGCATTCAAATACGAAAGCTATTACGTGAGAGAATATGAATATGAAAGTTGTATTTGGTTTCGGCAACGAACACGCCCCGCAACTCCCTTGCGCTAGATCACGTGCTGTTTCAATTGGCATGTAAAGTACGGTGGCCAACCGCTCATTAAAATGACAAACATAGCCGCAGGGAGCTGCTCAATGAAAAATAAGCAAACAATGCTTGAATGACAGGCTGAAAGTTTTGTTCACCTCGTCAAGGTGGCCATTGTAAGCACTGGGCGCCGACTGCCGTCTCAGCTCTCTGAGTAAATTTCTTTTTACTTGCTCTGTTCGGTTCAAGTTGAATTAACATCACTGACTGATCTCTCTTTTAAATGAATCGGTCGTAATACGAAAGTGAAAGGCCTGTTCTAAGGATAATTGACAGCTTTCTTGCGCATTCGCCTGTACCAGTTAATAAAATGATTTTCCGTGACGTCCACCCAGTATTTATTTTGTTATTCACAATTTAGATCGGAGATCAAACTAATAACAGCGATAGCAAGCACACGAGGCATGTTCTGCGGCGCTGCGTAAGCGGCACCGCAGAGTACCAGGGGCCGTATGCACATCCGAAGTGACGGTGGGCATGTCGCTAGCGAAGCAACTGCCTTTGAGTTCAACTGGCATTGCGCGTGCGCTCCCTTGCATTTGTTGAAAAGATCAAAGGTCATCATGCCCGCTTCATCTTCGGGAGTAATGCGACCGTGCGTTTAAGGTGGCGGTCCCAATCCAGCGGCACGCGCTCCGCATTTTAGTCATTGTTTGCGGAGGCACTGTGCTTTCTGCGCTCATTGGACAAATGTGAGTTATATTTCTTTAGAAGAGCCCACTTTCTGTGCTTTCTAATGACAGTTGGCATTATCGCCTAGACCTGTTGCCTGTTACCTGACGACATTCAAAGCAGCGTGAGCAAAAAAAACGGCATTTTTCTCTACTAGCCACCGTTGTACTGTGTTTGCGTCAAAACTGTTCAACGCAACACGATGAAGTTTGCTCTCCCTTTAAATAGAACGTTATACAAGGTTTCTATGAAGAGGATATTGCATTAAAGCAATTACAAATAATATAGGTCCCCACAAAAAATCTGCAAAACAATATATGTTTACGAAAGAATATATTTTCTCGTTTTTAATGAAGAACAACAAAATTTAGTGGGTGTCTAGAGTGTAGTGCACTTATCATCTATCCGAAGTTGTTTTGTGTTCTCATGAACACTCCATGAGTTATATTATTTCAAATAGGCAGTTTTTCGCTATAGTGCGTAACACATTACCGAAGAGGAAAAACTATCCAAGCTGAAACTCTTCAATGTTCAATTACCAAGCTGCAAGACCTTCTCTGGAAATCTATGAAGAGAAAATTGTTTTATGTTGATTAAGGAATCTACAAAGCGGCAGTGAATTTAACTAATTTTTCGGCTTGCCAGGTCTGTGTAAATTAACATTTTTTTCAAGTTCACGCTAGTTTAAAACGAGCGCTGCACATTAGTAGAACCATACAATGTGTCGTAATTACTAACACTCATTAGTTTTACTGAGCAGTTCTTGAAACAAAGATTTCCAATAGGTAATAAATATCACAGTCGTTCTTTCTGGTGGCGCCATCTGCGCAAAAATAATATCAAGCTCTTTCACATCAGTTCCAACATCTGTTACATGGGGCGCCACTGAACACTACAAAGCGGGCAACACGGGGATCCATTCTTCCTGTAGATTTGCGTGTTTTGCTCAGTTTAGTCAACGCATTTACCCCACATTCTTTCAAGCATACGTGTCTGCAACCAGGCCTTCAACGTGGTCCTAAGGCACATCATGCCATACCGGCTTTTGGGGGGAAAAGAAGAAAAGAAAGAGAGATACAAAGAAAGCGCCGTCCATGGAACGGTACACCATGACTGCATGCTAGCTAGCCAGCAGTTTAGGCTATTGTGCCATTGTGCCCAGGAGAATTCGCAGATAACGAAAGGTTGCACAAATTTACCGGGTGCTTAATTTGATTCACAATTTACTGTAGAAGCGTTTTCCTTTTTTTTAAGTGTTCACAGAACTTGCCCTCGCCTCCTCCTAGTTAGCAAGCTCGTACGACGATATCTTGAAATTTGATTTCCCCCCACGGTGATGCGCAACGTGTTTGGTAGAGTACGGCGTTTGCCATATTCTACGAGATGCCGGTTGAACGTTAACATTAACAGCAAACAATCAGGGAGCCTTTATTTTCCCAACTTCAGCTAAAAGTGCGGATGGCTGCGTGGCCTGTGGCATTCCATGTCACGCGCCACAAAGCGAATGTCACGTGTTCCGATGACCAGTGAAGTTTTGAAACAACACGTAATTTCCAGTAGGTGGTCTTCTCGTAAAAACACATATCGTACTTGCCCACGTAATTATCGCACTAGCATAATGTTCGATGCACCACATTGTGCACTTTTCGAGCAATCATCGTACCCTCTAAAATTACTGCAGCGATTGCCATTTGCTTGTTGTGGTACATGGCAGCGGATCAAACAATCCTTTCCGCCTTTTTTATGTTTGCAAAGTGATCCCATCATTGCGTGCGCAACAGCGCCAATGTCCTAGTAGGTATCCGAATTCGGCAGAAAAAAAAGAGAAAAGGTACGGACAGCGCGAGAAAGGCAGGCAACACGTGCACTGTTTACGCTAGACTCATCCTAGCGACCCTAGCAACGATCCCGTGGGCGAAGGCTAGAAGATGAGCAGAAACAAATCTATCCGAATGAAGTGAAACCTAGTGTTACAGCCTACACCATGACCGTCCTGTCACACACACACACACAAACCAATATATATATATATATATATATATATATATATATATATATATATATATATATATATATATATATATGTGTGTGTGTGTGTGTGTGTGTGTGCGTGTGCGTGTGCGTGTGTGTGTGCGTGTGCGTGTGCGTGTGTGTGTGTGTGTGTGTGTGTGTGTGTGTGTGTGTGTGTGTGTGTGACAAGACGGTCATGGTGCAGGCCGTAACACTAGGTTCCACTTCATTCCGATAATTCCGATAGATTTCTTTCTGTCCATCTTCTAGGCTTCGCCCACGGTATCGTGGCTAGCGTACATACAGGAATTCTATAGCATTAACGAGAGGGTGGCAGGTCTTGTTGTGAAACTTAATAACAGGTACAAAGTGACAGTCGTACAGGACTACGCCCCTACATCCAGTCATGAGGACCAGGAAGTCGAAAGCTTTTATGAAGACGTGCAATCGGCAATGGGTAAAGTCAAAACAAAATACACTATACTGATGGGCGACTTCAATGCCAGGGTAGGCAAGAATCAGGCTGGAAACAAGTCAGTGGGGGAATATGGCATCGGCCCTAGAAATAGTAGGGGAGAGTTGTTAGTAGAGTTTGCAGAACAGAATAATATGCGGATAATGAATACCTTCTTCAGCCAGCCGGTTAGCCGAAAGTGGACGTGGAGGAGCCCAAATAGCGAGACTAGAAATGAAGTAGACTTCATACTCTGCGCTTACCCTGGCATCATACAAGATGTGGACATGCTCGGCAAGGTGCGCTGCAGTGACCATAGGATGGTAAGAACTCGAATTAGCCTAGACCTGAGGAGGAAACGGAAGCAACTGGTACATAAGAAGTCCATCAACGAGTTAGCGGTAAGAGGGAAAATAGAGGAACTCCAGATCAAGCTACAGAACAGGTATTCGGCTTTGACTCAGGAAGAGGACCTTAGTGTTGAAGCAATGAACGACAATCTTGTGGGCATCATTAAGGAGGGTGTGATAGAAGTCGGTGGTACTCCGTTAGACAGGATACCAGTAAACTATCGCAGGAGACGAAAGATCTGATCAAGAAACGCCAATGTATGAAAGCCTCTAACCCTACAGCTAGAATAGAACTGGCAGAACTTTCGAAATTAATCAACAAGCGTAAGACAGCTGACATAAGGAAGTATAATATGGATAGAATTGAACATGCTCTCAGGGACGGAGGAATCCTAAAAGCAGTGAAAAATAACTAGGAATAGGAAACAATCAGAGGTACGCGTTAAGAGACAAAGCCGGCAATATCATTACTAATATGAACGAGATAGTTCAAGTGGCTGAGGAGTTCTATAGAGATTTATAGAGTATCAGTGGCACCCACGACGATAATGGGAGAGAATAGTCTAGAGGAATTTGAGATCTCACAAGTAACGATGGAAGAAGTAAAGAAAAGACTCGGGAGCTATGCAAGAGGGGAAGGCAGCTGGGGAGGATCACGTAACAGCAGATTTGTTGAAGGATGGTGGGCAGATTGTTCTAGAAAAACTGGCCACCCTGCAAACGCAATGCCTCATGACTTCCAGCGTACCGGAATCTTGGAAGAACGCTAACATAATCCTAATCCACAAGAAAGGGGACGCCAAAGACTTGAAAAATTGTGGACCGATCAGCTTACTGTCCGTTGCCTACAAAGTACTTACTAAGGTAATCGCAAATAGCATCAGGAACATCTTAGACTTCTGTCAACCAAAGGACTTGGCAGGATTCCGTAAAGGCAACTCAACAATAGACCATATTCAAACTATCAATCAGGTGATCGAGAAATGTGCGGAATATAGCCAACCCTTATATATAGATTTCATTGATTACGAGAACGCGTTTGAGTCAGTCAAAACCTTAGAAGTCATGGAGGTATTACAGAATCAGGGTGTAGACGAGCCGTATGTAAAAATACTGAAATATATCTATAGGGCCTCCACAGCCACCGTAGTCCTCCATAAAAAAGCAACCAAATCCCAATCAAGAAAGGCGTCAGGCAGGGAGATCCGATCTCTCCAATGCTATTCACAGCGTGCTTATAGGAGGTACTCAGAGACCTGGATTGGAAAGAATTGGGGATAAGTGTTAATGGGGAATACCTTAGTAACTTGCGATTCGCTGATGATATTGCCTTGCTTAGTAACTCAGGGGACCAAATCCAATGCATGCTCACTGGCCTGGAGAGGCAACGCAGAAGTGTGGGTCTGAAAATTAATCTGCAGAAAACTAAAATAGTGTTTAACAGTCTTGGAAAAGAACAGCAGTTTACGATAGGTAGCGAGGCACTGGAAGTGGTAAGGGAATACATCTACTTAGGAGAGGTAGTGACAGCGGATCCGGATCATGAGACCGAAATAATCAGAAGAATAATAATGGTCTGGGGTGCGTTTGTGAGGCATTCTCAGGTCATGAACAGCAGTTTGCCATTATCCCTCAAGAGAGAAGTGTATAACAGCTGGTGTCTTAACAGTACTCACGTACGGGGCAGAAACCGAGATGCTTACGAGAAGGGTTCTACTTAAATTGAAGACGACGCAACGAGCTATGGAAAGAAGAATGATAGGTGTAACGTTAAGGGATAAGAAAAGAGCAGATTTTTGAGGGAATAAACGCGAGCTAATGACATCTCAGTTGAATTCAAGAAAAAGGAACGGGCATGGGCAGGACATGTAATGAGGAGGGAAGATAACCGATGTTCATTAAGGGTTACGGACTGGATACCAAGGGAAGGGAAGCGTAGCAGGGGGTGGCAGATAGTTAGGTGGGCAGATGATATTAAGAAGTTTGCAGGGACAACATGGCCACAATTAGTACATGACCGGGGTAGTTGGAGAAGTATGGGAGAGGCCTTTGCCTTGCAGTTGGCGTAACCAGGCTGATGATGATGATGATGATGCATAAATACATAACTTTAATATCATGGTATGACGTCAGTTACATGACTTAACTGACACGACAGGTATGCCCTAACATAAACGGCAAGAATCACATGCAGGCATTACCTGACATGGACGACACTACCGAATGTCATGACATGAATGACATCACATGCTTCTGACGGGCTGTGTCTCAAGACATAAATGAGATGAGTGAGAATGTGCCGTCGCGGCCGTTTATATATATATATATATATATATATATATATATATATATATATATAAGAGTGTGTGTGTGTGTGTGTGTGTGTGTGTGTAATAAACAATAAAGGCAAGACATCACTTTAACATGTACATAAATCTATGTAAACGAGCGCTTTTAAAATAAAGTGGGGGTGGTTAAAGATTGATCTGTAATCTTCCGCTCATATTCACATCATTGTTTCGGCCCGTAAGACCTCTAAATTTAATTTCTAATTTTTGCAACCAGCGTTTGCGATGATTTGGCAAAAGCAGTAAGGCGTATAACAAAAGCAAACGGGGCGAACAGCTGCAATACAAGATCACAAAAATAGGGCAACCTTTCTGTTGAAAAAAGATCGTTGCCTACCTTTCCAAGGATTAGGAGACCTTTCTGAGTGACATTAAGGTAGCCGCTCCCGTTTCTATGGTAAGGCGATGATCTTTTCTGACATTCGTGTTGTTGACAAAACATTTTTCGCTCTAACTTTATGTGAATTTACCGCTCGTCCAGTTTCTATTCCTGTGGCTGTGTGCAACGTTTTACCACTATTCTTTCCCGCTGTGCGATTCCCAAACCACTCCTATTTATTAAAGATTTTTTACAGTAAAATTGTTGTTTTAATTATTTACGACTATTGTACTCACTATACCTCGGAGTAGTGCCTTTTGGGTGAAATATAGTGGACCACGATGACACCTTGTAAAATATACTACTCAAACGGTAGAACATGTACATTTGCTTTCTACTCGCTTTGTGCTGACCATGTCAGAAATTCCCATCTATTTCCGTCCTGAGGCAGAGAATCTTTAGGATGGGCTAGAATTTTTGAACCAATGTTCCTGTCAAAATAAACAAAGAAAAGAGAAGTGAGCCAAACAAGCGTAAAATGCAAGTCCTAGGGAAACTCCTGAGCTAGCGCGAGCTCACTACATACTCATCGTAAATTGTAACCACATGAAATGTTTGAGACAGTACATTAGTTTTCGCGAGCTAAAAAACAAGCGTTTGCTTGTATTGGGATGATTAAGATGACAATTCTTGCGTGTTTTTTGTCCATGTTTTGCAGCATTTGAATAAATATTTGATCCTCACCAAGGCGAAGCTGCCACAGGCATTAGCAATAAAATTACGACAGCGCACAAAGAGCATTTTAATAAGAACACAACTTTTTCTAGATCTTTCGCGCCTCTTCTTGGCATGTTTTCTTTTCAGGTTGCTGCAAGAACTCTGTGGTGTTGCCGGTGAGAAATGCAGGCACTGTCACCTGAGCCACCATTCCCCGATATATAGTGAGAATCTACTGCGCGGTTCAGAAACAGTTACACACGAGTTTAATAGTCTTTATTAGAAACAAATACACAACGTTCAAGAACAACATTGCTCATTGTAAACATTTTCCACGCATGTTGTGTCACACAATTTATTAAAGAAGCTGTCACAGTTGCTCGTATATGTGAATATTTTTGCTTCGTCAGCCCTCATTGTCTTGTTAAATCTAACCCATTGCTCACACTGATAGCTTGCCTTGATGGAGCTGCCATCACGTGCATCTGTAGTGATCAAACAAGAATATGCTTAAGGCACTGTGGCAACGATAGAGGGTGTGCGCACTCTCAGTGGCATACATCATGTAAAATAACAACTTTAATGTGTACGGCAGCGCAATATTAGTCCGTAAATGAGAGTTGGGGAGGGGAGGAATCTGTAAACGAGGCAACAAAAAAATTAACTTGAAGTTGTGCTATGTGTCTAGTTTGCTTTAATATATATTGTAACGGACAGTTAAGGGAATCCAGATACAACTGTTTATTGTGGGCGAATTTGTGCCCTGGAGGTAAATGAAAAGCACTGCAGCGTTCTAAACGGGCGATCAGGAAGGCCTTCTTCTTCTCTCTTGAGCGTCGCTTCACCTCGTCTTCTTCTTGTAGACGCCGACAACGGCCACTTGTGATGCGAGTGCGTGCGGCGAAAACACGTGCCATTATTTCGTCGTCTTTTCCTCCAATACACCATTGTCGTCATTGGCGCACGAACCTGCGCGCGTTGTTTAAATGTTTCTGCCCTGTATCATTATCCCCCCTCCAAAACGCATCGTCCCGATGCGTAAAGCGATGAAATTGTTCATAAGCAGTTGTCCATACTAAAGTGGTATATGGCACAGAAAAGATGTTTGGTCGAATATTCACTGCCTGTCATAATAGGGCTTCAGTCTGACCACATGTACAGTTTCTGTGCGACGCCGGCATCGTGATGAGTTCACTTGTCCTTCTGGCGTAACTTCGTAGTTCAGGGGACTGATGCGGCGAAGTACTCGGTAGGGGCCTCAATAACGGCGCAAAAGCTTTTCGGACAGGCCGCGCGTCCGCACGGGGGTCCACACCCATACTCTGTCGCCTGGTGCATATTCGACTTTCCTTCGCCGCAGATTGTAACGGTCTGCATCTATGCGCTGCCTTTGTTGAATGCGATGTCGCACCAGCTGACGTGCTTCTTCGGCCCTCTGTGTAAAGTCACTGATGTCAGGGTTGTGTTCTGTACTGTCGCTGACAGGCAGCATTGCATCCAAGGGTGTGGTAACTGTTCGACTAAAAACAAGTCGGAATGGCGTTACTTGAGTGGTCTCTTGCAATGCGGTATTGTAGGCGAATGTCGCATAGGGTAGGATCTTGTCCCATGTACGGTGCTCTAAGCCTACATAAATTGACAACAAATCGGTCAGCGTCCTGTTCAATCGCTCGGTTAACCCATTTGTTTGAGGGTGATAGGCAGTTGTTTTCCTGTGGCTGGTATGAGTCAATTTCATGATGGATTGCGTCAAATCGGCTGTCAACGAAGTTCCTCGGTCCGTGAAAATAACTGCAGGGGCACCGTGTCGTAATACTATCTTGGTGACAAAGAATTCAGCCACTTCAACGGCCGTTGCACTGATTAGAAAGGATGTCTAGGCATATCGGGTTAGGTAATCGGTCGCTACTACAATCCATCGTTTCCCTGATGACGATGTCGGAAACGGACCAAGCAAGTTCATTCCTACTTGTTCGAACGGGGCTCCTGGGGGTTTTATTGGTTGAAGGAGGCCTGCGGGTTTTAATGGAGGCGTTTTGCGTCATTGGCAATCCCCACATGTTCGTAGTAATGCTGTACTGAATTAAATAGCTTTGGCCAGTAGTACTTAGCATGAATTCGGGCGAAAGTTCTGCTCACTCCGAGGTGTCCTGCTGATGGGTCATCGTGACAGGCCTCTAAGATTTCCGATGGCAAAGCTGAAGGAACGACGAGTAGAAATTTCTCTGTGCTGTGCTCAAAATTTCTTTTGCACAGGACGCCATTTCTCATCACATACGATGACAATCCCCGGCAGAAAACGCGCGGAACATGGACGGGGTGTCCCTCGAGGTGCCTGATGAGTAGGAGCAACTCGGCGTCAGACTGCTGGTGTTTGGCCATCTCAGATGTGGTCACGGCTCCAAGAAACGGAAATTCGTGTCCATGTTTCACAGGAGCAGATTCGACCGCAGCACGTGATAAACAATCAGCGTCACTGTGCTTGCGACCTGACTTGTACACGACCGTTATGTCGTATTCCTGCAGCCTTAGACTCCATCTAGCAAGTCGTCCAGAAGGATCTTTCAGGTTTGCAAGCCAGCACAATGAGTGATGGTCACTGATTGCTCCGAACGGTCTACCGTATAAGTATGGTCGGAATTTTCCTACGGCCCATATTACTGCGAGGCATTCTTTTTCTGAGGCTGAATAGTTGGTTTCAGCCCTCGAAAGAGTGCGGCTAGCGTATGCAATCACTCTTTCCTCTCCGTTTTGCCATTGAACGAGAACGGCACCGAGTCCTAAATTGCTGGCGTCTGTGTGGATGTCTGTTTCCGCTTCCTCATCAAAGTGCGCAAGGACCGGGTGGTTTTGAAGTCGCCGTCGCAGCTCATTGAATGCATCTTCTTGTTCACTGTGCCCTACGAAAGGCATATCTTCTTTCGTTAATCGCGTTAACGGCTCGGCAATCTTCGAAACATTTTTGACGAAACGCCTGTAATAGGCACAGAGTCCTAGGAATCGCCTAACGGCCTTTTTGTCGGTTGGTCTAGGATTTTTCTACTGCTGCGGTCTTCTCAGGGTCAGGACGGATACCTTCGGAGCTAATCACATGGCCGAGGAAAAGGAGCTCATGGAAGCCGAGGTGACATTTTTGTGGCTTTATCGTCAGCCCTGCTGAACTAATAGCTTTGAGCACAGTCCTTAATTGTTCCACATGCTGAGCAAAGGTGCTAGAAAAAATCACGACATCGTCAAGTTAAACCAGACAGGACTGCCACTTTAACCCGGAGAGCACAGTGTCTATCATCCGCTGAAAGGTGGCAGGTGCGGAACAGAGGCCGAACGGAAGTAGCTTGAATTCGTATAGCCCGTCTGGTGTCACGCATGCTGTCTTGTCACGATCCCGTTCGTCCACTTCTGTTTGCCAGTATCCGCTTTTGAGGTCGAGAGAGGAAAAGAATTTCGCATCCCGTAGTCTATCGAGGGTGTCATCAATCCTCGGAAGTGGATAGACATCCCGCTTCGTGACGACGTTTAGCTTCCGATAATCAACGCAGAAGCGCAAGGTCTGATCCTTTTTCTTTACCAGCACCACAGGCGAAGCCCACGGGCTGGTCGATGGTTCAAGTACGTCGTCTCTAAGCATTTCTTCGACTTGTTTGCTGATGATCTCTCTCTCCTTCGGTGACACTCGGTAGGGATGCTGGCAAATAGGCCTCACAGCTTCGTCGACAATGATACGGTATTTGGCGATGGATGTTCGCTGGACCTTCGATGTCGTTGAGAAACACGAGGCGAATTCTGGTACAAGATTCTCTATTTGCTGCTTCTGGCTCGGTGATAGTGCTGCTTCGATGTTGACGGGTGCGAGTATGGAGTCTACGTTGTCAGGCTCCAGTAGTGCAGCATCGGAAGAGCTCAAATTCGTAATCTGTTCATAATCGTTAAGGCGAGCAATGACGGTTCCCTTCGCAACATGCTGGACTTCATTTCCAAAATTAGTCAGGAAGACATTTGAGCACCCGTCACGCAGCCGAACAAGACCCCTTGCCATACAGATCCCTCTTTCGAGTAAGAGCCCAGTGTTACTGTCTGCTATTCCTTCATAGTCGCTGAATACGGTGCTTCTTACGGCGACAGCTATGCTGGGTCTTGGGGGTATCGTGACGTCGTCGTCTATAATCTGAAGCGCATCGAATTGTTCTTCACACTCGAACGTCGCGATGGCGTGCTTCGTTGAGAACGACACACAGGATTCCTGCAAGTTGATAACTGCACCGTTCGCCTGCAAAAAGTCCATTCCAATAATTAAATCCCTTGAGCAGTCTGATAGGACAATTAAACTGGCGACGCAGGTAAAGCCGCGTATTCCGTTTCTAGAAGTACACCTGCCCACCGGGTTGATAAGGTGTCCACCGGCGGTTCGAAATTGCGGTCCTCTCCAAGGAGTCAGCACTTTTTTTCAATCTTCTGGCAAGTACTTTGCTCATAATGGAATGGTCTGCGCCTGTGTCTACTAAAGCAGTAATTTCGCAGCCGTCTATAAACACACATAAATCGGAAGCTACGTTACTCTTTTCGCAACTGCTCTCGCGTCCGTCGTTATATTTCAGAATCAGCGCTGGAGGCTCCGTTCTCGCGTCGACAGCGGCCTCACCTACACAGGTCGCCGGTATTAGTTTTCCAGACGTGGGCTTTGGGGGCGTCGCCTTGGGGAGCTTGAGGATTGAAGCGGGCTCGGTGATCGACACCTCAGCGGCACTGTTGACCAAGGTTGATGTTGCTGTGAAGTCTGCGGGCTTTGGCGCGTTGACAAATACTGCTGGATCTCGAAAGTGCGTTCACCGTTTCTTGGGCAAGGAGCGTTTACGGAAAACCCCCGAAGTCCCACTCTGCGGTATTCGCACATCCTGTAGAGATGACCAGCTTCGACGCAGGGGTAGCACAGCGGGATTCTATCAGGAGTGCGCAATATGTCAGCCTTCCGGAGTCTCGTCTCGGGCGGAGACGGCACGAACCGAGGTTCGGGTACACGCGCAGTTGCCGCGACGAAAGTACGTACTGGAGATCCTCTGAGTACCTTCGCGTACGATACCGTCGGCCGTACCGGTGACGACGCTTGCGGCTGTGCAGACGGGTGCTGTTCGCGGACTGCTTGTCTCACTTCTTCGCGAACCACTTCTGCTAACGAAGAGATCGCTGTGGGGCCGTTGTTCAGCTCTTGCCTCTGCAGCTCTTCTCGAACCACAGATGTTATGAGTTCTCGTAAGACCTCGACGCTGTTCGGGAACATTGCCGACATCGCATCCATAGAGGCGACGTTCATATCGCGGTTGTAGAGTCTCGCACGCTGTTGAAGAGTCCTTTCCATAGTTGTCGCCTCGTAGCGGAATTCGGCGACGGTGCGTGGAAGGCTGCGAACCAAACCAGCAAAAAGCCCCTGCTTCACACCGCGCATCAGGTGCCGAAGCTTCTTGTCCTCGCTCATGCTCGGGTCGGCCCGGCGGAATAAGCGGGACATATCTTCGAGATACATTGCCACGCTTTCGTTGTTTCGATGGCTTCTTGCTTGCAAAGCGGCTTCAGCTCAGGGTGTACACGAGCCGTATGTAAAAATACTGAAATATATCTATAGGGCCTCCACAGCCACCGTAGTCCTCCATAAAATAGCAACAAAATCCCAATCAAGAAAGGCGTCAGGCAGCGAGATACGATCTCTCCAATGCTATTCACAACGTGTTTATAGGAGGTATTCAGAGACCTGGATTGGAAAGAATTGGGGATTCGCTGATGATAGTGCCTTGCTTAGTAACTCAGGGGACCAAATCCAATGCATGCTCACTGGCCTGGAGAGGCAACGCAGAAGTGTGGGTCTGAAAATTATTCTGCAAAAAACTAAAATAATGTTTAACAGTCTCGGAAGAGAACAGCAGTTTACGATAGGTAGCGAGGCACTGGAAGTGCTAAGGGAATACATCTACTTAGGAGAGGTCGTGACAGTGGATCCGGATCATGAGACTGAAATAATCAGAAGAATAATAATGGTCTGGGGTGCGTTTGTGAGGCATTCTCAGGTCATGAACAGCAGTTTGCCATTATCCCTCAAGAGAGAAGTGTATAACAGCTGGTGTCTTAACAGTACTCAGGTACGGGGCAGAAACCGAGATGCTTACGAAAAGGGTTCTACTCAAATTTAAAACGACGCAACGAGCTATGGAAAGAAGAATGATAGGTGTAACGTTAAAGGATAGGAAAAGAGCAGATTTTTGAGGGAATAAACGCGAGCTAATGACATCTCAGTCGAAATCAAGAAAAAGGAACGGGCATGGGCAGGACATGTAATGAGGAGGGAAGATAACCGATGGTCATCAAGGGTTACGGAATGGATAACAAGGGAAGGGAAGCCTAGCAGGGGGTGGCAGATAGTTAGGTGGGCAGATGATATTAAGAAGTTTGCAGGGACAACATGGCCACAATTAGTACATGACCGGGGTAGTTGGAGAAGTATGGGAGAGGCCTTTGCCTTGCAGTTGGCGTAACCAGGCTGATGATGATGATGATGATGCATAAATACATAACTTTAATATCATGTTATGACGTCAATGACATGACCTTACTGACACGACAGGTATGCCCTAACATAAACGGCAAGAATCACATGCAGGCATTACCTGACATGGACGACACTACCAAATGTCATGACAAGAATGACAGCACATGCTTCTGACGGGCTGTGTCTCAAGACATAAATGAGATGAGTGAGAATGTGCCGTCGGGGCCGTTATGTATATATATATATATATATATATATATATATATATATATATATATATATATATATAAAAGAGTGTGTGTGTGTGTGTGTATGTGTGTGTGTAATGAACAATAAAGGCAAGACATCACTTTAACATGTACATAACTCTATGTAAACGAGCGCTTTTAAAATAAAGTGGGGGTGGTTAAAGATTGATCTGTAATCTTCCACTCATATTCACATCATTGTTTCGGCCCGTAAAACCTCTAAATTTAATTTCTAATTTTTGCAGCCAGCGTTTGCGATGATTTGGCAAAAGCAGTAAGGCGTATAACAAAAGCAAACGGGGCGAACAGCTGCAATACAAGATCACAAAAATAGGGCAACCTTTCTGTTGAAAAAAGATCGTTGCCTACCTTTCCAAGGATTAGGAGACCTTTCTCAGTGACATTAAGGTAGCCGCTCCCGTTTCTATGGTAAGGCGATGATCTTTTCTGACATTCGCGTTGTTGACAAAACATTTTTCGCTCTAACTTTATGTGAATTTACCGCTCGTCCAGTTTCTATTCCTGTGGCTGTGTGCAACGTTTTACCACTATTCCTTCCCGCTGTGCGATTGCCAAACCACTCCTATTTTTTAAAGATTTTTTAGAGTATTTCATTTTCAATGAATAATGGACTGGAATACTGCAGCTCAAGTAATTTACAGTGCATGAACCTGGGCAACGTCACTCGGCCATCGAATTAATACACCAGCAGAAAAGGCAACATTGATTACGGCCTCCAGGCTATTGATGGGGTTTCACTTCACTTAATATTATTGCTAGCGATGTGAACATTGTTTATACTTTATTCAGACGTAACCCGCAGTGTCCAGAAGGCTTCACTGTGTGGGAGAAATGGCGATAACGGACATTGTCATTCTTGCGGCACACCGCATCCACAGGTAGTGAATTCCAAGCGACAATCGGCGGATCCCACGCGCTATGGGAATCGATATGCGAAGCTTTCTATGCTGTTAGCTTTGATTGGCTATAACATTTGGTGATATTGGCGGCGAGTGTGTAATATCTTCAGCGTTCAATCTAATTCGAGAATAGTGAGTTGATGTTACGTGTCACTTGGCTGCACCACTGCTGTTTCTCCGCGTAGTCCACAGAACACACATGGATGCGTGTTTGCTTGAGGCGTTGTGTGTCATTTTCCATAACTTCCGAATGGATTGAGCATTATCATTGCCTCACATGGCCCATCGCCTGTTGGCAAAAGTGTTAAACCCTAATTGAATTATGGAGCTTTACGTAAATAAATTGAATATGTGGATACATTGTATACATACATTTGTGGTCTGCATACCGTTTCGCTGCGCAGCGAAGACGCCCCTCCTCCGCGCGATACTTATTTCGGGCCTAGGTGTCCTCTACACTGAATGCACGCTTGAGAGTCATTTTGCTGGCGCCTTCTTACGTGCCCTTTCTGCATACGTGGGCAGCACGCTGTTGAGGCGCCAGCTCCAAGCGATCTCTTCAGGCTAGTGGACGATCGCAAAGTTCCCACTATCACAGTCCAGCATGCGACTTCCACAACCAAGCACCTGCATTTTTGTCGCATAGAAAAGCAAGCACACCCCGTGCCATACGCACAAACGGTGCAACGCTGCCCCGGTGGTGCCGGCCTTGATGCGCGGAGGCGAGCGCTTCCCGACCGGAGGCAAAGAAAGAGCCAAAAGAGGCAGATAACAAAGAGGCCAAAGAGTCAAAGCTACGGTTCAAAACATTATTCTAACCAAGGATCACGACGTCTGCTTCTGACAAAAACACTTTATTCTGGGTGAACCTGTGCCCGTCAACTCAACGAACTCCGCAGTCAACAAAAAACGTCCCTCGAGCTTCGCTTCTTCAAACGTCGTTCTCTTCTTCGTCACCTGCCGTAGCAGGCCAGTAATCCGATTTTCGAGAACGAGCCGTCGGTCTGTCAGCACGTGCTTTAGGTACCTGCGGCCTTGCATCGCCTTGCGGTTTCTTGCTTGACGCTTGTGGTGTAGCGGCTCTTTGGGACACAGCTAGGATATGGCGGGTTTCTTTTCGTTCTCGTAATGCTTGCGGCAATATTTGCAAAGATCATTTTCCGAAAGATACCACCTAACCTTAGGTGAATGGTCTTTACGCAAAAAAGAAACTCTAATAGGGGCCTTCATGTATTCTGAAATCAAGAGTGTATAAAACATTTCAGGGCACCGCCGGCATCGCCGTTCAAACAAAGGGATCCAACCTATTTGTTTTTGGTTGTTGTTGCACTTAGAAAACAGTCGTGTCTCTCGACGACTAATGCTTACCACGCAAGATGGGACTTTTTCTAATGAAATTATATGCTCACCACAAGAAGGATCCCATATGTGCTGTTCTTATACCTTTTTTTATTTCATGCATACTTCTAGCCTCCATAAGGAGGTTGATGCAGGACATTGGAAAATAAAATGCGTCAGAATATGAATAAAAACCTTGTATGCTTGTTAACATTGCAGTTAACAAGACCTAGTTAAGCAGTGCAGCAAGAAGGGTGTGACCTTCTTGAGCTATCTCTTAAAGATTAATATGAACAACAATACAGAAGCAGAACTTTAGCAACAAAACGTATATCAAAACCAATTGAAAACAAGATGCGGTGTCTCTAGGCGGTCCTTACAATAACAGTAGATACGTATTGTTCAATAGACATATTGTTTATGCATATGTAGAAAATTGTCAGGTAAGTAAATTGTAATGTCTCTGGAAAATTCCAATCCCTTATTGTCTGAGGAAGCAATCAATGCCTGAATGTGTCAGAGTGGAACCTATATTCAATGAAATGTTCAGAGTAGTTAGTTCTACTGTTGCATTGTTCAGTGAAATATACATATATGCGAATACTTAGCTTGTAGGCGGTACAGAAACTTCAGGCCTAAGAATTTAGCACGCATGCAAATAGTTGGTAGGCAAGCTTTGTTAAGTTGTTCTGTCGGTGAGACATTACGGTTGTGCTTATTATAAATAAATCTTATGGACTTTCTCTTCATTGCTTCTAGGCGTTTTATGCACAGTTTGGTGTGGGGAACTAACACGCAATGCCATTTTCCACTAAAAGACGAACTAATGAGGTGTAGGCTAGCATCTTAGAGTCAGGTGAAGCAGATTTTAAAGATCGTATGAGCGAACAAAGTGCTAAAATGTCGTAGAAATTAGTTAGATATGTTTGCCCCATTTCCTATCAGATAATGGAAGAATGCCTAAGTATTTATAATGATCGGCTATTTATAATTTCTGCTGTTTGATTGTGTACCTGAATTCTAGTGAGTCTTTTTGTCTGCTTTCTCTCACGTTGTTTCTTTTATGTCAATGCTCCCATGTTTATTATTTTTTTTTGCAAGAAGTCGACGGCATGCCCTGTACTTGTAACGACAGTATTATTATGGTGTGGCCGAGCGCCATCGCCCTCTCAGAGAATAACCAATAAATAAGTGACCGACGAAAGATAGTTTTTTCATTCCTTATCACTTACAAATAATTATGTCTAATTTTGGTACACTATTTTGAAAAAACGCACCAGTAAACATCTGTCAACATGTTTTCATCTACTGCGATATATAAATATATATATATATATATATATACTGCTAAATGAAAAATCTGGAGGTACGCTTAAGCTTCGCCTTTAAGAGTGGAACGCGATAGCATTCAAAGATTCCTGACTGCTTCTCATGCCTCCCGGCCACTGCGGCGTATGCAACCGTAATGTTTACCGGGAAATGCTCGCGGTAAACGCTTTGCACAAAGGCGGGCTTTCCAATAGGGATGCGGCCTCTAGAGCGTGCCGCGATGCGGCGGAGGCGAGCGTTATCTGGAAGTGTTTGAAGGAAGCGGGCGCGCCGCTCCGTGGACTCTTGAGATATTTACGCGCCGGCGTACGCAAATGGCGGATGCCGTCTCCGGTCGATGCAATGTAGAAACGCTGGAAAAGGAGTTTGTTTTGAGTTTTCGCGTAACGTAGTTATGTTTTCACGTATATTCAAATTACAATCCGAGAGCTATCATACCTGTAAACTGTGTGTAAGTCGTAGTTTACGATTTTTCCGTATGTTTTAGCCTAAGAAATTCAATTAGTTTAATCAGTTCCTTGTGTCACATGGAAGGCCTGGTTATGCGTTGTTCGAAAACGTTTTTGCCGAAACGACGTCCGACACCTGATTTTCTACGACGCGGGCTCTTTAACGCAAGCGCATTAAAGCGGTTGCAATGGTTCACAGCAGGCCTGCATCAAGTTGACGGGTGGCGCTGGCAGGTTGCAGAAACATGTGTGCCGAGGAGCAAATAATTTAGCTCAGCGTAGTTCAAAGAAAAAGGCATCTAGAATCATGAGGAGCCACACCTACTGAAAATGAGGTCGTTGAATGATGTGGCGACAGCAGCAGGCGCAACGACACGCCCCACTGCACTCTGTGGCACCTCACAACAGCAGGCGCTACGACTCCATGCGCCCAACGCGCCCAATGCTCTGAGCAGACAACCAAGCCTGCGCTTCTCTGTTCATTTCCGAAATAAATGTTCAGTGCAAAGGCACGCACTCATATTTAACTTTCTTAACTAGCAACGCACTCTCCTGCACTCACAGTGTACCGCCATGAAACTAGGGCAGAAAATGCCGCCAAAGAATATAGATCTGATATCGTTACATCATCTTTGTCCACCAGCTTCGTTGTTACATCGACGTTACACTTCTCAGTCATTCTTTCGCAATCAGGCTGTCGTAATTCAATCGTGATTACGCCTCTGTTGCAATTTCACCATCGTCACTGCCTCCTCGTCGGACAGCCGCTGTCATGCATCTGTTGTCGTCAGGCTTTCGTAGTGTGGCCATCGTCGTAAGTTCTGCTTCGTCGTCGAACTGTCGTCATACCATCGTCGTCACGTTGTTTCTGTCGTCCTACGACAGCCATTATTGCGATAGCGAAAAGGAAATACAGCTTCTTTTCGTTGCAAAAGCTGCACAAAAACTGAACTGAAATGAACTTCTGTTGCTACATGAATATTGTTGAAATTGTTCACGGCAGGCCTGCATTGAGTTCTCTTGTCGTTATTGCCACGCTGTCGTCGCTATACCAACGTCATCATTTCAGAATCGTCATCTTATTGTCGTCATGACATCGTCGCCATACCAGCTCTGCCACACTACCATCGTCAATACGTAATCGTCATGCCGTCATGCTTATGGGTGACCGTAGCAAGGAAATGCCATATGAAACTATCCCTATAACGATAACAATGCACGTCGCATATAGCCGAAGCAACGGAAGTTTCATATCGACCAAATATTTTCATAAACCTGGCTTCAGAGATACTGTGTATCGTTTTATTCATTCGACGCTAGCCGCGTTACTGTGAGCAGACATTGTGAGATCGCGTCTACCGTCATTTTCCATGCTGGGACATCTCCAAAGAAAGCACTGTTATATTAAACATTTCTATACTTGAAGGCAACACCGCCAAATTTATAATTTATTCAGGCATCCTTTAAAGCCCTGGGTGCAAACTTTCTACTTTACAACCGAGGAAAGCCAGACATTTCAAATGAAGACACCTCCACCATGTTTTCATATCCTTGGCCGCTTCCCTGAAAGCCGGCGCCCTGCAAACGCTTCTGCACGGCTAAAATACGTAAACTACACGAAAGCGCGCCTCATATATAACCAGTATTTAGACACCCTGAAGGTAGGCTGGTATTAATCCATGGTTTGTCAACTTCTTTTGAACTTTAATCTCGACCCTCCACGTTAGGACGCAGCGGGCATGGTATTGCTCGAGGTCCCGGGTTCAATTCCAGCCGCGGTGGCTACTTTTCCAGGTGACCATAATGGAAAAACGCTCGAGTACTTAAATTTAGAAGCCCGCTAATGAAACCCTGGTTGTAAAAATAATCCCGAGTGCCTTACTACCGCGTGCGGAATGTTCATATCTTGCTTTTCGCATGTGAAATCCTAAAATTTAGTTATTTTTATGTACTTTTGATAACCATGTCAGCAACGTGCCCACTACACTTTACTATATTGTTGCGACAAAAGTGGTGAGAGACTAGCTGAAATCCTTTATGCGATGACGTTGCTCTGTAGTGGGAGCGTACATTACACTGTAAAAAGCTTCCCTGGTTCTCTGAAGTAGAAAGAAACCCAGGGAACGTTTAAGTGATCGCGGTCGTGTTCTTAATGTTGTCGGAGGTCACAAAGCACGGGGGCTTTATTGCGGCAAGTAGTAGTACCGCGTCGTACTCGACAAGGATGTGCAGGATGCAGGCCAGCGCAAAAGAACATCTTTGTCTCTTCTTTATCGTGCTCGTACTGTCGAGCGGCCGGTGGTCGCCGTCTGTGTCGTCGCCAGGGTGTAGTTGGCACAAATAGTTACGCGGCGTTAGCCTCCTTCCAGAGCGAGCATCAACCCGATGCTCATCGAGTGGTAGTCGCTGGACTCGGTAAGTAGCCTGTCGACGTCCACCTCATTCAGAAAGATACGGCTTCAGGCGCACCACGTGCACTACCTCAGGCACCTGTTGACGTCGCTTGGAGCAGCATGAACCTTCACCCCACGATCTCGTAATTCACGTCGCTTACACGGCGCAGAACCTTGTATGGTCCGAAGTATCGGCGTAGAAGTTTCTTAGAGAGGCCTCGGTGTCGTAATGGATACCAAACCCAGACACTTTGCACGGGTGTATAAACGACGAACTGGTGGCGGAGATTGCATCGTCGGGCGTCACGTTTTTGCTGTGTGGTTATTCTGACGCATGAGCTGTCGTGCTTCTTTGGCACGCTCAATGATTTCTGCGGTGTGTGCGTATGAATCATCGCAGTCATGAGGCAGCATACCACCAAGAATCGTAGTGAACTCTTCAGAATATTGCCTGGATGCAAATATGGCGCCACCGTCGATGCGCGTTTCCTTACGGTCGCTGTGACGTCATGAGAGTGACGCTATACGCGTAGGCGAGGCTGGTGTCGGCAAGTATTAAGCGAGGCTTCGCCTAAACCGTCGATATTGCAGCAGGAATAATGCGTTGTAAAAATGAAACCTTCATCAAAGGTTTTTTTTTTTTATTATTCACCCCTTTAACATCTTTCTTTGAAATTGACTTAAGTGCAGTGCCGAATGAAGCAAAGGAAAGCAAGAACACGCGACAAACTCTCTCTAAGCTTGTGCGGGCCATGTGATCGCTCCTCCAAATTTAGCGGCGTGTCGATACTTTTTTACGTTTTACATGATTTTACCACCAAGTATAAGTCTTCATGACTGAATAAAGCATGTTTAGTATGATGAAACAGTTGAAACTGCTCATTAGGTGCTGTTTTTATTGAAAATTAAACATCGTCAATAATGTAACGGGGCCAGCCAGGCGCGTATACATGGTGTCCCGGGTTTTCGATGAAGGTGCTGATCCGAAGCCACCATATCCTGGCATTTCCATCGCTACAACAGCGAAGCAGCTCCAGACTTCCCGTTATCTCTTATAGTGAGAAACTCCTTGGAACTCGCTCACGAACGGGAGGTTGTTCTTGTTGTTTCCTTTAACATATGGTACGTAACCACAAGGGGGGATTCGTCAAGTTTCAGGATGGAAACCTTATATGGGACACAATATCAGTCCTTGCTTCTCGCTACCTTGGTGATTGTTACTACCTATATTTACCTCATAATAAATATCATTTCTAAAAAAATGAGAGTTGATTATGGCAATCTTTGATGAAGCCACTAGCTTAGTACGTTTCCACTTCTTTTTGTCTTCGCCTCTTGCACAGTGCCCACTACTATAGGCAGCAGTATGCATAATTAAGTTGCGACTACGGTAGCACTACGTTACGAAGCCGCCTACAAATGTTATGCGAATCGCACCAATCCCTTCATCTTCTTGAACTATAACAGCCAATATATTGCTGCTACTACAAATTCAGAATTTTACGTTTAGAGCATGAAACTTGGCGTTAAGAAGTCAAGGTGCATTTATTTTTGGAGAACTTATTGTAGCAACAATAATCACCATGAGCTCGTGAATAAACGTCCTTCCTTTAACAATGAATCATTGACCACCAGCAAAAAAGTTACGTGCATCGTTCTAGAATTGTAGCCTATTATTGGGCGTCCTTCCTACAACTTCCAATGAATCGCATCACCTCCCACGACTTGCCCCTTCTATAACCGACATAAGGTAAGTAAATTCTTTGTCGAAATACATGCATTTGTTCCTGCTGTCTTCTGTACCTCGTGCGTTTGTAGCTTTCAATTATTCTTGGTGTACAATTGCTTTCTAATTTCTGTTTTCTGTATAAACTTCTTAGAAGGCAACAGCAGTTATGAGCTTGAAACTAGGGTGACTACGCTTATCTGTCCCTTCCATTGCACTGTCGTCATTGCAGGGTGGGCACCTTAGGGCACCTGCTCATTTTCAGCTGCCTCATCACCATGAGGTCAGCATAAAGAACATGTTACCCACTCCATCTCTAGCGAAGGCAAGGAAGGAGCTATGCACACTTTTATGAATTTTTTTTGTTTCCACTTCTCAATACTGGGTCACGTTGCCTTCACAAAATCAATCTGGCCAGATGTCCATGTCAGCCTGTCAGCAGTGGTTAGCCTAGAGCTGCATGCTGCGTCTATGGCCATCACGTAACAAAACTCTCTGTTATCGGAAGTAGCGATGTAAATAATTCGTGATTTGTGAGCAAATACCTGACGTTGGCGTACACTCAACCAGCTCGTTCAGCTGTTGAAAACCTTTTAATAAAGCTAAGCCCGAGGTCGCGGCATCAAATCCCGGCATCGCCGGCCGCGTTTCGATGGGGGTGAAGTACGAAAGCAACCGTATGCCGCGCATTGAGTGCACGTTAAAGAAACCCAGATGGTCAAAATCAAGGCGAAGTCCCCCACTACGGCATGCCTCTTTATCAGATCGTCGCTTCGGTACGTAAAACGTGATGTTGGTTTTTCTTTCAATAAAAGAACCAACCTTTCCCCGAGTCTTTCCAAACTTGCACTCACAATTTCCTATCGGGTGAGAAATATCGCCAATAAAAAAAAATTACTTCCCTCCCTGGCCTTCCAAGAGTGGCCGTCGGGAAAATCTGTTGAAAACCTCCACTACAACGGCTGAGGTTGGTATGCAATGCTTTATTGCTTTATAGTAATGGTAATTTCGAGTAATAGGAGTAATGGTTATTTTGACAGCACGCGGCCACTGGTCACATTGCCATTTCTTTTTACCTTGTCGCTCCTAGTAATCACGCTGCTGCTCGGGAGTCCTATCAATGTGTCGCCTACCCGTAGCGGTGCTGCAACAACAATGAACAACAGCTAGGCTGGATCGTTATATACGTGAGGCTAGTCACGTCACTGCCATCATCGCAAACTGCCGTCGCCGCGGCAGCTTGTCCACCAGTAATCCTTAACGGGAAATGTATGCGGGGAACCCTACGTGCTACGCCTTGTTGTTAGGAGTGCCTTATCAATTATGTGGTTCGGACGTTTGTTTTGTGCTTTTTCGTTACTGCAACCTGCACTGTTCTGTATGTCGTATGCGTGATTCGAAAGAATGCATGCACTTTTCGCTTCACTTTCCTAAGTGCTTGATTTCCTGCTTCACCTCCGACACGGCTCGGCCCGGTATCGTATGCTGTAAAATGCAGACATGGTAGTTTGATTCTGTTCTATTCAATGCTTATGCACTGCCCAAACGTGCTAGATTCTGGTCACAATATAAGCTTACCTATCCGATGCCTACATAATCATTCCTCATATTTGTCAAGTGACATGCGTGGTGCTTAGAACATATGGTATTCATTTAAAAGCAATAAGTTCGCCTACGATTAGGATACTTCATAATGCGGAATCTGTATCTGCTGTTCAGGTGTTTTAAATTCGTTACATATTGAGGCATCGAATTTGAATCAGAATGGCAGTGTCTTCTCGGCGGAGGCGCTCAGCCTCTGCTCGGGCAGCTCGTTTAGCTGAGCAGTGGCAGACGAAGCACTTCCAACGCTTTCGTCGCTAATTGTTCAGAAAGAAAGTGTGAACACGACGACGCTTGACTCGCGCAGAGCGCATTCTCTAGCTATGTGTGTTTTTTTCTTTGCTTTCTTTATTCTCCATCTCTTTCTATGTGTGCATTTTTTTCTTTCTCTTTCTGTCTCCCCTTACCCCTTCACCAGTGCACGGTAGCAAACTTCACATGTATCTTGCGGTGAAGCTCCCTGTGTTTCGCATCTCTCTCTCTCTCTCTCTCTCTCTCTCTATATATATATATATATATATGTATATATGTGTATATATATATATATATATATATATATATATACATATAGTTTTAGAAACGAAGGTGCACACTTACGCAAATTGCATCTTTAATTTTTCAACGTTTCGGCCGTGGCACGGCGTTCGTGCCACGGCCGAAACGTTACAAACATTAAAGATGCAATTTGCGTAAGTTTGCACCTTCGTTTCTGAAGCTACCTATGCACCATACCTACAGAACTCCTCATTGAATTATATATATATATATATATATATATATATATATATATATATATATATATATATATATATATGGCTCTCTCTCTGTCGTGGCGCAGGTGGTGTGGCGCATGCGCAGTGGTTGGAAGCCCAGTCCAGCGCTTTGTTTCCATATATGGTATTGGTGGACGCGCTCGCCGCATGCCTTAGTAATGAGGTAATTGGCGACCGAGTGGCGGCGCACACGACTATGCCACCATCTCACCCCCTTCGAGCAAGTCTCATGTGACAGTCCGCTTTCTTCCTCGTCCTTCCCCCATAATTTCCTCATCCGCTTTCCTCCTTGCGGTCCTTTCGCTATCGCCAGCATTCATCCTATCGTGGCACGCCTCGTACGCTGTCCTTTTAAAACGCAGCTCTTGGGCGCTCGTTCCTGCGCCGAGCATCGACGTCTGCGGCGTAACCAAGGTCGATTCAAATAGGTCGCGAAGCTTCGGGCGAAAAGCGGTTCAGTACAGATTGTCACCGACATCAGCATGGGGGGGGTATGGGAGCAGCGATTGAAGCGCGACTATGTTTGGAGGGAACAAACATTGGGAAAGAAAAACGGGTTTTTTAATTCAAGCGAGACACAGTTAGATTCTTTCAACGAAAATAAAATTCCTACTCAATTTTATATATTCGTGAAGACTTAAGAAAATACAAGTTTATTTAATTTTATTATTATTAATAAATGCATTTCTTTTCAGCGCCCATCGCTACAGGGGGCGTTGACGCCAATATCACTCGCAATGCAATGCACGTCTTGAAATGGGCAGAAAGGCGCACTCGTAAAGTTCACCTGTTGAAATACGCCCCCTTCACAGTTTGTGCTTTCTTGCTTGTCGAAGTTTGTCTGAATTTGGTGACGCGGGTAGCTTCATCGCTTCTTAATTTGGTCAGTCAAAAGTAGTGAGTTACGACCGCCAGATAATTGTGTAGTTGTTTTCACGCGACTGTGCTGGCCGACGGGCTTGGCATCCTACAATAGGATCAGCACTCTACACCTAAAGCTTTCGTCGGCCTCCAAAGAAAGTATGTTCTGGGCAGAGATGCGATTTCGACAACCGTACGGCTGGCCCTTTCCTGCATCGCTTTGCACGCTGAAAGCTCGAAACGCCCATCAAGTCGAATGGCGGGACATTTGAATATATAGCTCCAAAGGCTGGACAACAAAACAAATTTCGCACCTTCGAAAACATGACGTCACATCTGCTTTTAACGGATATGGCGTCACACTATTTTTTCTTCCGCCGGAAGTGTTCCCACCACATACAGATGGCGCTAAGCCCCATGAACCGCCGTAGACCACCATGTTTTGAACGTATGGGCTCCTACGGAAGCTTCGCTACCAGGTATATTTACCTTGGCGTAACTGAGCGAACAAAAATAGCGAAAGATGAAAGAACGAACGCGGAGCGGGAGATTAAAGACGCGAGCCGCAACGATCAATGACAGCGGCCCAAAGAGAGTGGTCCCTTCAGTGACGTGCGCGCGGGAAACGGGCGATCACCAATCACACCCGTCTTGCTCTAGCTGGTTCCAACTTGCGCTTGTAAATTTCTTGAATTTCATCACCCCACCTAATTTTCTACCATCCTCGACTGCGTTTCTCTTGTATGAGCACCCATTCGGTAACTAATGGTGCTGCGATTATCTCTCCAGTGCATTATATGGGTTGGCGAGCTACACTTGTTTTTTTATCCTAATGTCAAATGCGCCTTGTATACTACCATAGCTGCTTCGGATCGGAGTAGCAATAACAGGTATGAGCTTCAAAGCACAATAAAGGTGAAGCATGACTATAGTGTATATGCGCTTAAAATCGGCAGGTCTATGGACACATTTAACTAAAACAAGACTTTGCGAGTAAAGTGCAATCACAACGAGGCAATAAGCAGAGAGATTGCGCGCAATATACAAGAGTTCCGACGATGCCATACGCTGAGTGGGATGAAAACGTAGGCTGAGACATACCGCGCATGCGATATTGGTTACTCTGCAATGGTGGCCACGCTGAATACCGCTATTAATTCGTTTTCTGTGGTGTCGGGGTAACAAAGACCACCCATGTATGCAGAGTAAGCGCGTTAAGTAAGCAAGATCACTGTGGAAGAGCAAAAACAAATGTTGTGGGTCAGTCAGTTGAGCCAGGGAGCACGCATTGAAGCAAGACGTGTAAAAGAAACGAAAGCACGTTTATTGTCTAAAGATCGAAGCTTTTGATAATTGCAGTGCGCATCGCTTCATCAATGACGACCCAAAGGCTGCTGGAAGCGCCGTGGTCGGTGGTCCCGGCCGCCATCATGGACTTCCACGAGGCTGAAAATGAACATTGAAGCGAACGTTACGATGTCTAGCAGACCACATTGATATATTAATGCGAGCCAATTCCCATATATTATAAGCACCGACAGGAATCCGAACAGAACTGAACAGGAAGTTTCTTCCACGAAAGCGCGTAAGCGCACTGTAACCGGTTGTCAGGCACCCAGTACTCCCAAAATGTAGGTTTCAGCGTGTAAATATAGCCGGTGAAAATAAATGCAGGTAGAAATGCAGAGATAACATTCGTTGGAGTGGTATTCGACACGTTGAGGCTTGCATGTACGCCGGTAGTGCACGGATGGGACATTATGCAACTCATGCCACACAAATGACGAATAGCGGTCAGCAGGAAAACAGGGGTGGCAACGCAAGTGCAGGTTTTCGAGAGACAAAGCGCATACTGAGGGACGCAGGGAATGAACAAGCAAATGCCAAGCAGTGTGTGCGGGCAGGGCAAGCAAGAATATCACGTTTTTTTTTTTTTTTCCTGAACTTGTGCGCCGCCCATTTCTGCAACATTCAAAATTGTAACAAGTACAGATGGCAATGACAGAGAAATCAAGATTAAGCCTTCCACCCCGCGAAAGTACCGTGTTTTTTTTTTTCAGCGTGCAGCCGATGTCAGGTGGCTTTAAGTACTATGAGCGCTGCCCAGTGGCACCGCAGAATCAGTGTGCGGATTGACGACGAGAAAAGCCTCTCTGCGCACGCACAACGTCAATAAATTCTTGATGCACAGGCAATAAAAGTTTGATGCAATGCGCGCCTCAGCTAACTCTTAGGCTACGCTCGGCGGCTGCTAAATGAAACAGTGAGTTTTTCGACCTTGTGGAAGTTGACTAAATACAACGCGAAACTATTTTCGCGGTCATTCCTGCTCTCAAGTTTATTCCCAGTATACCTATAGACAGATAAAAAGGACGCTACGGACTATGTCCGTCAGTTATTTCACGATTGTAAACGGTTCAAGCGCAACTAGCGAATTTAATAGCTTTTTGCTAAGAGTAGCCGCTGCAAACATTGGTACACTTGACACAGTGTTCGGCCGTACCTATTTCTTCCATTCTACACGGGAAGAAATGGTGTGACAACAGCCACGAAGTTTGTTACTGCTTTCAGATTTCGGAACTGCTCGCAACACAATGGTCATCGCTAGTCTACACTGCAGAGACAAAGCATGTTCCACCACGGCTGCTTTATGCACGCCGACATTCATACTTCAGAGGCTAATACTTCGTTGCTTGACCGTAAATTCAGGCGTAGCAGACGACGAGCACGATGACATGACGTCATGCGTGCGAACCAATAAAATCTTTACGCGGAACCTCTGATGCCACTGAGCGCGCGCAAAAGTTTTCGGCGAAAACGTTAGCTTACTGGGATGGTACCTAATGCCACGGCTACCGGGTGCATGCTCAAAAAGAACAAGATACCGCAAGGTAAAGCGGCGATGCTATGGAACTCACGAGCTATACTTGGGGCGGCACAACCACTTGGCACGGAACCCCCTTAGCTACAGCAGCAAGGCATTGTCGGGAAGAAGCGGTACATGAAGGTCTGAAAGGATAAAGACTAAGAATCTCCAGGGTGGCGATTTTACAGAATCCACTGAAAATAGTGACGCGTAAGACACCTGAAATAGTGCAAGATCGAAGGCGCCATGAAGCCACATAAGAGATGATTCGATTTCCTATTCTGCAAGAAGAAAACGAGTCAGCCGAAGAAAGCCACTCACCAGCTGAGAGCTTGCAGAACCAGTGGTTAGGAATGCGCCCGATTCGGGCTCCTTCGCTTCAGCCTGGCCAGGGCCCTCCGAGCTCGAGGCCTCTCCTACTTTCGAAGGAGTGCCTCCAGGACTGGGGCCGCCGAAGCCCACGTCAGAAGTCTCGGTTTTCTGGCTGCACTCGGAGGAGTCGCTTTCAGTTGAACCTTGGCGAAACCCAAGGGCTGAAGCAAGCATTCTGTCGGCAGCGGCTGACGATTTGGTCACCAGCAGAGCGGCGCCCGGAAAACCAGCCTCTCCTGCTTCTTGCGACAGCCGCTTCTGTTCCTCGAGCTCTTTCAGGCCAGGTTGCTCCTGCAGCCAACCCGGTAGTTTAGCACGAATCTTCTTCTGGCATTCCGGGCACATCAAGCAGCGGCACTCCTTGGGGCCGGGTTCCATGCTGGCCCGAGCTGCACGACTGCCAAGCGATAGCAGTCTAGGCAGATCCTGGTTGTGGTCTTGCTGGATCGGGTTGTCGGTGCCTTTCACCGACTAACAGTTCTTCAGCGTGCAAAGTGAGGGTGAAGGCTGCAAGGTCACCTTTTATATAAAGATGTTTCCGCGATTGACGTCACCAGGCTTGAAGAGCGGAAACACCCCCGAAGAGGGGGTCGCTAATAGGTGCTTGAAAGCCTAGCTTTATTTAGGCTGTTCTATTAGATATAGATACAGTGAAAGCGCAAGTGCATTGTGGTGTGTTGGCGCGTTGAAATTATTTGTTTATTTTCCGTTGGACGTCTTGCCGCGTCTCGGCGCCACGAAAATATACATGTGTAATGTGTAAATTTGATACGATAAACAGGCTTCTTCAGATCTTCTTCTGCGATACCTTGCCTTAGCCTGCTACATCCAAATATGATACTAAAGTTCTTATTAAAGCGAAAGCTTTACTGGCGCGAACATACGATTTCGCCGTGGCCGTGCCCCAAGGAGGTACATGATGTGACACCGCGCTCCTCGTCACACCGCGTTCCTCGTCGTTGCGCTCGCCTCCGCTCGCTTCGCCAGCTGCGTCGCATGCCTGATAACTTGTCGGAGGATTGAAAAGGAGAGCTCGCGTGCACCGCAACCAAAGTTGAGGCGGCAGTATGGACGGCGACAATTCTGATCAGCAGGAGGAGGCCAGGAATCGACATCGGAACGAGATGAAGAGGAACCGAATCGCCCAGGAAATAGACGAACAGCGCGTCGAACGACTGGCTAAACGCCGTAACATAGCTAGACAACCAGACCATCCTGGACTTGCAGTCAAGGTTAACCAAGGCTAACCATGCTATGCCTTAGCTTTCGCTGCGTATATCCTCGCATAGCCGAGCTAATCCCCTGCCATTTTTTTTCTCATATGCAGAAGTTTTAAAATGCTGCTCTTGAGAGAGGAGTGACAAGGGAGCTGTACTTGGAAGGCACTAAATTAACTTTAGATTGTCGGATTTACGTACCAAACGCACGATCTGTTTCTGAGGCACGCCACAGGGGGGACTCCGGATTAATTTTGACCACCTGGAGTTCTTTAACGTGCACCTAAATCTAAGGACACGGGTGTTCTTGCATTTCGCCCTCGTCGAAATGTGGCGGCTGAGGCCGGGATTTAATCCCGCGATATCGTGCTTAGCAGCGCAACGCCAAAGTCACTAAGCAACCACAACGTGTTAGGAAGGTACTGGGATCACAATGCCGAATATTGTAATGTGCAAACTTTTAGCCTTCGTCATATTTTCGAATTGTTCTGTTAAAGCTAGCACTTGAGACAGATATATTAAGCACGAATATTAAAATTAGGAGCAGTTTAGTCATATCTGCTACGGTTAAATATGCAGAGATAGCGCGTTACATTTTCTTCGAATACCATCGCTTCCTGATGTGGAAGAAAATTATTTTATATAAGCTTCAGCATTAAGCCGCACACTATTTGTCTAGCTCGAAACGTACGGAAACTCAAAGTCATGCAGGATACAGGTGTGTTAGCAAGGTGAGCTTTGATAACTCCATATAGTAAAGTGCAGGATAAGCCTTCCTTTTAGAAAACAAAAACGACAATTTTAGAAAAGCAGGAAACAACCGGCAGGGTGAGACAGGGAACATATTTGTTAGCTATGTCTCTTATATACATCACCGTATTGAATAAGACGACGTGCTAAGAATTAGCACATATAGCAGGCATTTAATCAGAATAGAGTTGCACAAGCTGGCTACAGAAATATGAATGTAAATAAAATTAAGGTCATAAATACGGTTAGATGGTGTAGTTGGTTGTTAATATAGCTAAACATGTCACCATCGCGGGTGAACAGTACACGACGAGTTGCCATCGCATATTTGCAAAGGCTGGACTGTATCTTTTCATGATATCCCGTTTACATTCTCATGCATATAGCATTCACTTTCTCATGAAATTAACTGGTAACAAAATACCTAAAATATTCACCCCTCATATAAAGCCATATAAGAACTACTTGGTCTTGACACGGCATCTACCTGCCGCTTCTTCGCCAATTCCCTTTTGTCGTTAGGTGCTGTAGTATGGAAATTATAATCATCCAGAGGAGGCGATCCTCTCAGAGTATGTGTTTGTCTTGGCATTATATTTAGCGTCCCTTCTTGGCCATTCATCCGTTATGAGTATGTGCCACTCGAGCTCTCTTGGGGTTGGATGTCGAAAAAGCTTTTGACAGAATTAAGCATAGAGCAATACTTGAAGTGATTTCCGAACTGGGATTGGGGAGAAAACTCTATGAAGTGGTCAAAGCCTTTCTTGGCAATCGTTCAGCTCACCTTAGATTCGGGGATATTAAATCAAAGATTGATCTCGGTGACAGAGGGCCACCACAAGGGTCGGTCTTGTCACCTATGCTTTTCAACCTGGCCATGTCAAAAGTGGCAAAGGGACTAAAAGGGATAGAGGGCATTCACTTTACCATTTATGCAGACGATGTGGCTATATGGACCGCCGAAGGAAGTATGGGCCATGCGGAAAGCAGACTTCAGAAGAGCATTTATGAGGTAGAGTCTATTTTAGAAGACATGGGACTCAAATGCTCTGCTAATAAGTCTGAACTCCTTGTACTCAAGAACAGAAGAAGGGGTAGAAAACCGAGGGGATACGTTCCCGAGGAAGAACCCAGGTTAGTACTAACCACGAAGGCAGGCGAATCTATTAAGCAAGTAGAATCCATAAGAGTCTTAGGGTTATTCCTGGAGGCAAACGGGGCAAATGGAAGAACAATACGACACATCACTAGCAAGACTGTGGAGGTAATAAGACTTCTAAGGAGAATCAGTAACAGACACAGAGGGCTGGGAGAGGAGAGCGCCATGAGATTGGTCCACGCTTTCGCCTTGTGCCACTTCTCATATGTAGCTGGGATGCTCAGTTGGACACAGACAGAGCTAAACAAGTTGAACAGATTAATTAAAAGGCTAGTCAAAACAACAGTGGGGTTACCGATTAACACCCCGGATAACAAATTAATGAAACTGGGGCTCCACAACACAATAGACGAGATAATAGAAGCTCAGCAAATTGCCCACAGAGAGAGGCTCTCTGGAACAAGGCCAGGTAGAGCAATACTAGGAGAGGTAGGATGGTGTCCAACCGAATCCAAAATGTCAGGTGAAGGCACAGTAGAACTAAAAGATAGCATAAGAGAGATAATCAAGACGACTCCTTTCCCCAGAAATATGCACCCGGTGCACAACCTGGAAAGACGAAAGGCAAGGGCCAAAGCTCTCCTGCAAGAGATAGAACACGACAGAGAACATGCGGCATTTGTAGATGCTGCGTGGGTCAGAGGAAAGAAAGCCTTTACGGCAGTAGTAGTAGATGCAGATGGTCTCACTCGGGATGCTATTACAATCATGACTAAAGACACGACAGTCACGGAACAAGTAGCGATAGCATTGGCTTTAAGGAATAATAAGTGGACGAAGATTTACAGTGACTCTAAGATGGCTATTAGACACTTCACCAATGGCTTTGTAACCAAAAGGGCTGCCCAGCTGATCGGTGAGTTGGACAGCCAAGAGATCGAAATCCGCTGGTTTCCTGCGCACATGGGGTCTGTCGATCCATCTCGGAAGAATTTAAACGAGATGGCTAACGCAGCTGCACGAGGACTTACTATCCGTGCACTACGCGACCAGGACCTTAATAATATACAGGAGGAGAACAGGGACCAATTACTTACATATAATGAAATCACGAGGCATTACTACATGAACAGAAGGGAATTCCCAGTGCCACACGCTAAGCTCAATAGAGCTCAAGCGGTGACTCTGAGATTGTTGCAAACAAGAACTTATCCAAGTCCAAACTTTATTAACAAGATATATCCTGAAAGAGAGATACCAATCAATTGCGAGAAGTGTAATGGCATCATTACTCTGGATCACATGCTTTGGCAGTGTCCTGTGACTTTCACAGACTGTGTCAAGGAGAGAGACTGGTGGCGGCGAGTCCTACACAGTGGAGTTCTTTCCGATCAAGTACAGGCCGTCCAGAAGGCCCATGATACGGCGGTAAGGTTAAACCTTACTGTCCCGACGTGGGAGCCGCCTGCGTCAACCTAAGGGCTGATCTTCAGGACATTAAATAAAGTTCATCATACCATACCATCAACCGGCGGCGATTACCTCAACAAGCTACATAGTTGGCCTGGGCACGATATGTAGCACTAGCTTCGTGGCTGCTCCGTGATGGGTATGTGATATAGTATCAAAGTCATCATCGTAATCGACACCCGTACACGTTTCTTGACGGATCAGCCATTGTGGGCGTGTTCCGTAGTATGGTAATCATAGTCATCAACACGAGGCGGTCATCGCGAAGAGCTAGGTCGCGTTGACACGATACACGTGTACGTTTGTAGTTGTGGCCTGTGACCACCAACGAAAGATGTAGACCGAGCAACAAACAAAACTCGATATCTGCCACTTATAAATCCCGGTGAGCTGCCTTCCAATACGATTGTACTCCTTGTCTGCATATCACCTGGCTAAGCAATATATGTGATAGGCATTTTGAAAGCCTGAGGTCCGCAAGATTCTTTTTGTTTTCGTGAGTCTGCACCTCATGAAATGGTGTACATGCGGCTCAGGTGCGAGCGCAAGATATATTTCAAAATATTGGCAGAGGATAAAAACGTTTCAACACACTACAGCAAGACGCTAGTCCCTTCTAACAACATATACATTTATGGCAATGGTGGGTTATGATGCGTCGTTATGGTGCGTTAAAGCAGTGCTTTGGTCAGAGATGGGGGTGAAGTCAGAAGACAAGAGCAAATAGTTTTGCACCCTCCTCGCCGAGGGCACATAGACTTGAAGAAGCGTCAACATTAACCCGTAAAGCAGTTTATTTACAGATTGCGTTATAACGGTGATGGTAGGGAGAGTGTTATGCAGTCTTCTGCGCACGTTTTTGACAGGCAGCCAGAACGGAGAGAGAGCGATTATGCGTGGCATGTCTTGAGAGTGCGCGTGTATGGCTGTATGCACGTGTGCGCGCCCATGTGCCTCCGTATTTGCATTTGCATGCGCGCGAGTGCACGGGAGCATGTGAATGTGTACGTGTGCGAACGTGCGTGTTCGAGTTGTAGTATGGATGCTTGCGAACAAACGTGTCTGTGCTTGTTTGTGGATGTACGCCTTTGCATGCACATTGTGTGTGCGAGGGTGCGTCTGCATTTCTTTCTTAACACCTACTTCCTTCGATAAATTGTATATAGAGTTTATTTAAGCAAATATTTAAATCCCTCGAGAAAACAACAAATGACCCTGAATTGAAGAGGAAGCTTTAGCTCTGATGCTTTTATCTGAATACATGTAAACTGAGAGTTCGTTTCCCTCGGCATCAATTGTACCAAATTTGACGAGGTATGTTGCATTTAAAAGACAAAACTTGAAATGTAGTGACAGGTCGTTTCGAATTTTTTATTGAGGTCGTAAATTCTTTTCTTCTAAATTGGCAAAAATCGCAAAATTTTCGGCAAACGAAACTATCAACATTAAAAGTAATTCAACAACGCAGCACGATGTCCCAATTCTGTGAACGCCATCCAACAGCGCATGTAAAGCCGGCAAAATTGATATGTTACACACGAATCTCAAAACATTAGTATTCTGGAAATACAGCTTTTGCAGAACACTTGCACACAACGTAACGAATTCACGCAAGATATAAATTGACATGCCGAATTTGCCCGCTTTGAACCTAATAGATGCCGCTTACAGAACGGCGATATGTGTTTTTGATGCAAAGCTATTAAATTCTAAACTTCGCGCTCCTACTGTTCCGAACTTTCGAATTTTCGAGAACATGTGTGAACAATATTCAGGACCTAAACCGAAATTTCGCTGCTAGCAGCGGAATCACTACAGTGGCGTCTAATGTTCCCCTCGTATCTTATTTACCCGATTTCCTACTGGCAAGCTTACCTGAGCCACGGCAGCGTTTGCTAGCAAGCAGCAAAAATAAAAAAAAGCCCTGTAAATGCGCCCTAGCACGCGAGGAAACACGCATTCTGCAAATCTAGTTGTCCACCGGTTATCTACCCTGCACATTACATGGGCTGCGCAGATACACTTGTTCTTATCGTAATGTCAAATGCTCCTTGTACACGACTGGAGCTGCTTCGGCTTGGAGTATAGCAATAACAGGTATGAGCTTCAAAGTACAATAAAGGTAGAGCATGGCTATGCTGTACATTTTTTTTTTAAGCGGTAGATGCATGGACGCACATAACTCGAACTAAGACAAGGTTGTGCGACTAAAATGCAATCGCAACGAGGCAATCAGCAGAGAGAATGCGTGCGACATGCGAGAGCTGCGATGACGCCATACGCCCAGTGACATAACGTAGACAGACGTACCGCGCATGCGCGATTGAGTACTCTCGAGTGCTGGGCACACGGAATACCGGCAGCCACTGGTTTTCCGTAGTGTCATCGTAACCGAGACCCCTCATGCATGTAGAGTGATCACGTTGAGTGAACAAGATTGTTAAATCGCTAGTGCAGAGCGAAACCAATTGTTGCGGCGCAGCATGTTGAGCCAGGGAGCACACACTGAAGCAAGACGAGTAAAAGAAACGAAAGCAAGTTTATTGTCTAAAGATCGAAACTTTCGATAATTGCAGTGCGCATCGCTTCATGAATGACGAAACAGACGGCGCTGGAAGCGCCATGGTCGATGATCCCAATAGCAATCATGGACTACCACGAGGCTGAAAAAGTAAATTGAATTGAGCATAAGTGAACGTTGCGACGTCTTCGCGAGGAGTATAGCAGACCACAGTGATATTGATGCGAGCCAATGCCCATATCACATAAGCAGCAAGTGTAATCCGAACAGAACTGATCAGCAAGCCTCTTCCACAAAATTACGTGAAAGTGGAACGTGTAATGGCACTGTAACCGGTTTTTAGGCAGGCAGTACTCCCAGAATGTACGTTTCAGCGTATAAATGTAGCCGCTGAAAAAAAAAATGCCAGTAAAACAAAAGATATAACACGCGCGAGAGTGGTATTCGGCATATTGGGTGTTGCATTTACACCGGTAGCACACGGACGTGACATTATGCAACTCGTGCAACAGAAATGGGGCACAGTAGTCAGCATCGAAACAGGGCCCTCAACGTAAGTGCTAGTTTTGATGAGGTAAAGCGCATACTGAGTGGCGCAATGAATGAAGGAACAAGCAAACGCCCAGAAGTGCGTGCTGGTTAGGGCAAGCAAGTACATGCCGAGGGTCTTTTTTGTCCATTAACCTGTGCGTCCTCCTTTTCTACAGTTTTCAAAAATGTAACAAATTCAGGTGGCAATGACGGAGAAATCAAGAATAAGCCTTCCACCCCGTGACGGTACCATCTTTTTTGAGCAGGCAGTTGGTATTGCGTGGCTTTAACTACTGTGAGCGCAGCTTAGCAGCCGCGCAGAAGCATTATGCCGATTTGCGAAGACAATAGCCTCTCTGCGCGCGCACTACGTCATGGGAGCAGTCCCAGATAGTCTGATAGGCAGTATTTTATTCAATGCGGTTCTCAGCAAACTCACAGGCCACGCTCCGCCTGTGCAAAACAAAACAATGCGTTGGTCGACAAGGTGGGAAGTGGTTAGATGCTTAGGGAAAACATATGCGCGTTGATTTCTGCCGGCGAATATATTCACAATGGTCTTAAAACGAAACGGGAAGCCACAGAGAATTTCTGTGAGTTATTTCATGTCTAAATATTTAGGCACAATTAGAAGCTTTATGGCTGCTTTCTAGAAGTAGTCACTGCATACATTGGTATACTTGATGCATTATTCAGCCCAAACTAGATGTGCCATTCTACAAGTGAGGATATGCTGTGAGAACAGCCAAGATGTTCATTTCAGCTTTTATATTTCACAACTACTCGGAAACACATGCTCATCGTTAGTATGCAGTAGAAGAACAAAGTATGTTACACCATGGCTGCTATACGCACTTCGATATTCATATTCCAGAGGCTAATGCTTAGTTCCTCGGCCGTAAGTCTTGTCGTAGCAGACGACGAGCACGCGGACGTGACGTCATACGCGCGAACCAATAAAGTCTTTACACTGAACCCTTCAACTAATTGAGCACGCGTGCCGAATGCTACGACTCCCGTGTTGACGTTCAAAACGATCAAAGTAGGGGAATGCAAAATGGCGATGCTGGGTAATGCACGAGCTATACTTTTGCCGGCCCAACTGCTTGGCCAGGAACCACCTTTGCTACAGCAGCAATGTGTTATCGCGATGAGGTGGTACATGAAGACCCGAGAGGATAAAGAATGCGAAGAATCTGCAGGCCGGCGATTTTACCGAATCCGCTGAAAGAAAACACTGTTCGCGTGTGAGACGCGTGAAATAGTGCAAGATGAAAGGCGCCATGAAACCACATGGTAGAGATAACTACTCATGAAGAAAAATTGAATTGAGCGCCATGGATACCTTCACGTAGAACAGACAGGTTGATGAAGTGGTGAGTTGTCATACGAGGAGATGAGAAGGACGAAGCAAAACGGACTCGAAAAAGAGGCTAAGCTCTTGTGCTGTCCAGTTGCACTTTCTTGAGTCCATGTTGGCCGTTCGAAGTACTTCCACCCCCCCTCTCCAATGACAGCGGTTCCATTAGCTTTTCCGGGAGAAGAAAACGTGTCAGCCGAAGAAACCACTCACCACCTTAGCACTTTCTGCACCAGCCGCTGTAAAAGGGCCTCTCGGTTCGAGGCCCTTCAGCCTCGCCAGAAGACCCTGAGCTAGAAGCCTTTTCTACTTGCGAAGGACGGCCTCCAGGACTTGCGCCGCCAGAGCCCTCGTCGGAAGTCTCCGTTTTCTGGATGCCCTCCGTCGACTCGCTTTCAGGTGAACGTTGTCGACACCCAATGGCAGAAGTAAGCATTCTGTTGGCAGCGGCCGGCGATTCATACACCAGAGCGGCGCCCGGAAAACCAGCTTCTCGCGACAGCCGCTTTTGTTCCTCGAGCTCTAGAGGGCCTGGCTGTCCCTGCAGCCAACCTCTTAGCTTAGCACGAATCTTCTGCTCACATTCCGGGCACATCAAGCAGTCGCACTCCTTCGGGCTCCGTTTCATGCTGGCCCGAGCTGCACGCCTTCCAACCGATTGCAGGCTAGGCAGAATCGGGCTGTGGTCTTCCTTGATCGCGTTGTCGGT
This sequence comes from Dermacentor andersoni, assembly GCF_023375885.2. Classification (NCBI taxonomy): domain Eukaryota; kingdom Metazoa; phylum Arthropoda; class Arachnida; order Ixodida; family Ixodidae; genus Dermacentor; species Dermacentor andersoni. The sequence continues at coordinate 62,436,828 of NC_092823.1, read as the reverse complement.
GTCTTCCACCAACTTTTGGTCCTGAAGCGCCGAAACTCAGGGTGAAGGCTGCAAGGTCACCTTTTAGATACAGATGTTTCCGTGATTGACGTCGCCACACTTGAAGTGAAACACCCCCGAAGTAGTCGCTAATAGGTGCTTGAAAGCTAGTCTTACTTTGGCTGCTCTATCAGATATAGATAGATTGAGAGGGCAAGTGCAATGTGGAATTTTGGCACACTTAAATGATTTGCTTATATTCTAGTAAATGTCTTGCCATGTAGTAGCGTCACGAGCATATACATCTGTAATATGTAAGTTTGATATGATAAACAGGCTTCTTCGGATCTTCGCAATCTATTTCGTTGCTGTCTGCTGCAGCCGGATAGTAGAAAAGCTGTTTTTTTTTTTTTTAAATGCAGATGTATTAAAATGTTACTCAAGAAAAATGACTGACAGATAAGCTAGATTTACTTAAGGGGAGGAAGGTACTAGGATCACAATGCCGAATTCCGTAATGTGAAAGCTTTCAATGTTCGTCACATTGTTTAAATATTTGCAGAAAATTCTGGAATTGTTCAGTTGAAGTTAGCGCTTGAGACGGATATAGAAAGCAGAAATAATAAATTTAAGAGCAGTTAAATCCTATCCACTACAATGAAATATGTGTCGGCATTGCGTGTTTTAGTTTCCTGAGATTCCATCGCTTCCCGATGTGGAAGAAAATTATTTCATAGAAGCATGAGCATTTAAACGCATACTTCGAACGAACGAAAACGCGAAGTCAAGCAGGTTACAGCTGTGTTAACAAGGTGAAATATGGGGCTTCAAGTGCCAGAACCACGAGCTGATCATGACGCACGGCGTAGTAGGGGACTCCGGTAGTTTGGACCACCAGAGTTTCTTGAACTGCACCTAAATTTAAGTACATGGGTGTTTTCGCATTTCGCTCCCATCGAAATACGGCCGCCGTAGCCAGGATTCGATCCCACGACCTCATGCTTGGCAGCCCAACACCATAGCCACTAAGCAACCGCGGTGGCTTGTGCTAGCAAGCTCACCAGTGATGGCTCCATATGGTAAAGTACAGGATAAGCCTTGTTCTGTAAAACAAAAGCGATAAGTTCAGAAAAACAGTAATGATCCGGTCGGGCCCAACAGGCAGAATTTTTACTTGTGCCCTTAATATATATGACTGACACGGTCGTCTTAATCTAAAGAGATTTAGCACATTTGGTAGGTATTCAATCAAAATTTACTTGCAAAGACTTGCAACAGAAATATGAATGCGCTCAAGTTTAAGGGCAGAAATGCGGTTACGTTGTCTAGTTGGTTTTAATATGGTAAAACATTTAACCAGCGCGAATGAACAGGATGCCAGGAGTGGCCATAGATATTACAGAGGATTGACTGCATCTTATCGTGATACTCTCTTTTTTACATTGCAATGCATATTGCATTCACTTCATAGTGTAACGCATAAAGAAATGCGTAAAATATTCACCACTCATACAAAGATAGATGCGCTCAAAATAGTGGAAAAGGAGTTGAAGCACATTCTTGGTGTTATTCTTTATTTTTTTAATTTACGTTAATTTTGAGCATAACAACAAAGGTCAAGCATCTATTTCTGCCCGTTTTTACGCACACAACGAATGCAGATTCGCAATCAACCGATTTGAATTTCGAAATTTAGGCAGCCCGCCGCTTCCTTGATTATTTTTTTACACTAGCGACACACTTTTCATGCTGCCTGCTGCATCAGTACAGCCTTTCGGTCATTGCGCGCTCGGGCGCAGTTAATTAATTCCACTTCCCTTTCTACTTTTGTTTCCCTTAGTAGGCATTCTGAATTCTGAATTTTACATGGCCAATTTCTTCTTGATGTTGCTTCCCTTCAGGTGTTTTTAGTTTTGTTAGTTTTTGCTTTTCCAGTGTCCGCATGCGCTGCACATATATATATTCTTTTTATTTCGTTTGCCTCTTATCGCCTCTGTTTCCGTTCCCTGCTCTTCCATTTCTTTGCTTTATACTGCGACGAGGTGTTTTAATGATCCTAGCATTCAATCCAACCTTTTTAGAGCGATGTGGGAACGTCGGTTCAAATCTGCGGCTTCACAACCAAAGCGCCACCTTGTAGCAAATGCACCAGACATACTTTGCCGTGTGCGCAACTTTCTCCAACAGATGGCAGGAACCCTCGTGGGCAGGCAATGCAGGCGTCACAGCAGGACTCAAGTTTGTCCAACATGTGCGTCCTAGGTAACCCAGTTTACCCACTCATAATGACGCATTGAAGGTACTGCATCGTAGGGAATGATGGGAACTGCAAATAAATCATCGCAGTGTTTGGCGAGGATAGTCGGTATTGCGACAGGTGTACGAGAATGAAATATACGGTTCTGCGAAACGTGCTGCAGAATGAAATTGAAAATAAGCAACTGCGCCTAAATGGTGTAAATAGTGTAATTAAGTGATTCAAGAGACGTATATCACAGCCAGCTAAATACTGTTTCGTGTAGCATTCAAAGATTACTCGAGCGGAAAGTGTTGCTAGTAACGTTTATTCTATAGAAGCTGCAAAAATGCAAATTATTAGCCCTGCACGTGGGAAATGATGTATATGTCCGATATTCATGTATATACATCGTTTTTTCCGGTCACAAATGTACGTTGTATCGAAGTTTGGAGCTGATAATTGTCTTTCCAACAATGCTACCGCGAAATGACATGCTGATTAAAAAGACTGTGAAAAACTATCTGAACAAGTATATGTAAAAAAAAAAACGAGATCTAATAACGTCAATGTTTTTTAAAGCCAATGTAAAAAAAGAAAAAAAAAGATGAGAGTGTGCATCAACCTTCGTAATCTGCGCAGTATTGCAACAAATTTCACCCATTGTATGCATCTAACTTCTTGAGATATACAGAAAACCTTAGCCTCAGAGACTAGTTCTTGTGCGACGCCCAGTTCGACTACCGGTCGCTTTCTAGTGGAAACTTGTCTCTCTGTGCGGTGGCGGCATCTTATCTCGTGCTAAGAACATTCACACCCCGCAGATAAGTGCTGCTACGTTTAGAACATGCAGAATGTATTTAGATCACAGTGGGGCAGCGACCGAATGGTTCCGAGAAGAAAGCAAAACTTTTGGCCTGAAATCTGAACACCGAAGCTGTCTTTTATGTCAGCGCTGCTGAGGTGGTCCAAAAACTGGCGCACATATCCTTCAGAAACGTCAGAAATGCGACATGTCAGTGCACAAAATGGCGCGCGACTTTGATGACATCTTGGTAACTACGAGTACCTACCAACCCGACCCCACCATGGCCAGACTCGGGGAGGCACTTTGAATATCGCCGCGCGGCGGAGAAATATGAAACCTAAAACGGAAATGAGGAAATAATTTTGATACGTCCTATTAGATGGCGCTAGCAGTCCGCGAGCGATCGGAGTGTGGCAAAATTTGAATTTCCTATCTTTCTTATGCCATAATCGATGAGAGTTTGTATGAGCAGGGAAGGGTTAATCGGCCGGGATTTGCGACTGCAATGCACGTAGCCCCATGTTTAGTGAGTTTCGTAATTATTACTCCGTGAATTTCTTAAGTAAGCTGGCTCGTTCGGTAAAACGAATAAATATAATAGCTTCTGTTATTCGCTTCGGCAAACTGACTCCGAAGCAGTTGTCTCACGCTTCATGACACATGTCCAGCAATTCTGGACATTCACCTTCGGAACTCCACGGCAACGTACGAGCGTAATTGAATAGGTAGAATTAAATATATATATATAGACATATTTCAAGATATCGGCTGAGGATCAAAACTTACTATAACAAGAGGCAAGTCCCTTCTGGAATGTGGGCAAAGTAACGCGACAACAACAAATCATTTCGCACCCACCCGCGAGAGTGCGCATTGACTTGAAGTGTCAAATTTACACCTTAATGCAGTTTATCACAGCGGGGTTTCGAACTGTGATCACTTTGCCGCGCAAGCTTTTGAGAGGCAGCCAGAACGGTTAGTGATAATGCGTGTGCGCGTCTTGAGCGTATTTGTGTGTAGTGTTGCGCGTGTGCGTGCGTGAATATGTGCGCCTGCGTGTGCCTCCGTATTTGCATTTGCATGCGCGCGAGTGCGTATATGCGTGTGTGAGCGTCCGCAGCGTGTGGATGCACGCATTTGCGTGTGCGTGTGTGCGCGTGTTAGTGCATGTGTGTGTGCTTGTGGTGCATGCTGGGAGCGTGTGAATGCGTGTGTGTTCGAGGGAGAGGCAGAGTGCGTGTATGCGAGGGAGTGTGTGTGTGTGTGTGTGTTTGTGTGTGTGTGTGTGTGTGTGTGTGTGTGTGTGTGTGTGTGTGTGTGTGTGTGTGTGTGTGTGTGTGTGTGTGTGTGTGTGTGTGTGTGTGTGTGTGTGTGTGTGTGTGTGTGCGTGCGTGCGTGTGTGTGTTTGTGTGTGTGCGTATCAGTGCGTGAGTTTTGTGTTTGTGATAGCTTGTTTGTGTAGGTGTGCATTTCCTACTTTACACCAGCTGTCGGATATAAATTGTACGTAGACTTTATTTAAACCAATATTTAAGTCCATGAGAGAACAACAAACGGCATTGCATTTAAAGCATCGTCACTTTCTGAAAGCGAAACCCACGCCAAAAAGAAGCCTCTGAGGCGTCAAAATCGCGGCCTCAGATTTCGTCACGATAGCACAATCACCATCGGCACTGCCTGGCTGTTCACTTTTGTTATCTTAGTTGCCTCGGTGGCAGCGCATTCTCTTGGCGCAGGCGACGCGCTAAATCTGCGCCGTCATTGCGTCGTGCATCGCTTCTGCGACAAATCAAGCTTTCAGCCCCACAGATTTGCTGCTGCACTGACATTAAAGCTTTAAACTGCGTCAAAACAACGTCAATACAAATCGAAATTGAACTGGCCGCAAGCAACACGTGTTGCCCACGGAGCCATACCATTGATGACACTTTCACAAAAGGCTAGGCACAGTCAGGTCGACCTTACCGGCGTTCTTTTTCTGCGTCAGTTGTACTTTCAAAAGATTATTAACAAACTAGCTGTTCGCTTCCATCTTACAGAAGCATGCCTAATAAAAATTTATTTGCTCAGGTAGCTAATCTCGAGGACTGGCCTCAAAGAACTAATTTGTTTGGTGACTCAAGATCAATTATTCAAAAATTAATTACCATTCCTTCGTTTACTACCTAAACAACTGCTCGACTTGCTCCGTACATAAAGGTTACAAATTTGAACAACTGAATAATAAAATGTCACGAAGCTTTATGTGGGTTTAGTACTTATTTCAGCAGTTTCAAACAGCCGGCATGTTGATGGTGCTGTAGGCTGCCAGTAGAGCAAGTGTGAAAGCTTGGACAGGTTATCTGGGCACAAATCAAGTTCATCAGCTTAAACGCATGATCCCAACCATGCACTGCTGCCTTTACAATTCATTTTCCTACATTATACAAGAAGGACCTCTGCACTACGGTACATCACACAAGGGTGACAGGACTCGGGACTCAGTTTGATTAAGCTCCCTGCCTTTAATTCCTTCCTTCTATATGTTTGTGTCACACGCACAAGGTGAGCGAATACATCGTGCTTATACAGTAGCGAATCGAATCGAATATCGAATTCTGTTCGAATAGTTTTCGAATAATACATAGCCGCTATCAATAACAATATAAAACTATGTTCAAATTCCAGTATTCCTAAAGTTAGCAAGTTTCTGTATAGTACGTTATGAAGCCTTCTTTACTAAAAGCACAAATTGAGAATTAGGAGCAAATGAGTAGTGGCTTCCCATGCCCATGGCTCTAGAGAAAGTGCGAATGACCAGTGTACAGCCTGTGCGGTATGACTAGGTAAGTGGTGTAGCTCCCTCCACTATGCAAGCTCTCGTGCTTAATGTCTATACTATGCCCACGGGGGTGAAAATTTATCATACTCTTGCTGCAATTTTATGTTTACTTGCCCGCAGTTCACGTTTATAAATATTCGAAGCGTATCAAAACAATATTGGCATTTACAAATAGTGAATGTATGAATTCTGAGTTTTTGCTTGCGAAAACCACAATTTGATTATGAGGCACGCCGTAGTGGAGTACTCCGTGCTGGGCATGCCGGGTTCAGAGGCGTTTTAAAGCGTAAGCTGTTATAGGCTAATTCCAACAGCCATTTGGTGTGGCGATGGTGTCTACCGCCACCGGTATGCAGTGTCCGTAGAAGCTATCGCCGGTAAGGAGAAAAATTAAGAGACCCATTTCCGCCGGGATCGAACCCGGGTCCTCTGCGTGGGAGTCACTCTACCACTGAGCCATGCTAGTTTTTTTTTTTCTTTATTTCTAAAATTGACATGAAAACAAAAAGTCACAAGCAATAAAACACTTCGGATGAAGGCGAGCTAAGTTAAAATTTCTTCAAATTGACTAGATCGTCAAAAAGTGCTACCGCCTGAGGTGGATCATACTGTGCCCGGATACATTACCGAAGGTATGCAGCGCCTTTAACAAAGCTTTCGCGTACTCCGTGGACATTAATGTCAGCATGCCTTAGTTGCATTCGTGTTTTCCACAAGCTGTGGATGCCAAGAAGCACGAATAATCGCAGGGTACATCTTCGTGACAATAAAGGTCTAGTTGCAACTCTTTCTTGCGAGTTCTCTGCAGGACGTCCCAATGAGATATTGCGTCCCCGCAGTCCAGAAAAACGTGCTCTAGTGTCTCGGGTTTCTTACATAATAGACAGTTCGTTGTCCAAAGTACAAAGATTCCTTTTTCCTGAATCCAGTTTTTCCAGGTAGTGTATTAGAGCGGAAATTGAAAAAGAATGTTTTCAGTGGTAGCCTAACTGCCATGTTCTTCCTCGGTTTAATATATCCTGCCCTGGGCTTCCACAGCAAGGCGCACTGTACAAAGTCACCGGCAGCATGATTTCCGGAAGATGATGTCCAGAAGGTCGAACGCTTTTGCCAAGTCCAGCTGTATCATAGCCACCTGACTTCCAAGCGCGTCAACACACTCCAATGCTGTTCTCACCACATGTATATTTATTGCAATGCTGTGATGCCACAGGCTTGGTGTGGCCCTATAATTTGTCGATTACACTGTGAAGTCGTTTCGCTAGTACCTTCACGTACACCTTGTAGTCGACTTTGGTGAGATGGACAGGGACCCACCAACATTGCTTTCTCCGGGTCATCAGGCTTGGGAATAAATACGATGTGTCCAGAACGAAAAGACCGTGTCACTTTTTTTTGCGTTCACGGGCTTAGTAGAAACATAGTATTGAAAGGTTTTATGGAAGTCAGGGTTCAGCCCATGTGGCCCCTCAGCTCATCCTATTGGGAGATCATCTGTCGCTTTCTAGATTTCTTCCAAAGTAATAGGCAGTTGAATACGGTCCTTAAGATCATTGTTGAGTGTTGGCATTAGTTGTAAAAAAATTCCCTTCAAGCCTTTGCGCATGCTTGCGCTTATTGCTGAAAATTTCGGCAAACTGTTTCGTAATAGTGCTCTCAATATCACTAGAGTCGCTTGTGATGTGCCTCTCGTATCTTACTTGGCTGATTTCCTTCTGGTGAGCGTACCTGAGCCACTCCAACGTTTGCTAGCATGCAGAGAAAGAAAAAATCCCTATAAACGTGCCCTAGCGCGCGAGGAGACATGCGATGCGATATGCGCGCCGCGTAGCATCGATGGAATATCATTATTGAATCGAACATCAATTTATTGCTGCAAATTTCGGGCAAGAAAATACGGTGCTGCACATGCTGGGGAATTTTCTAGCATTGTATGCCAAGAATGTAGCAAGTAATCAGTAGTTTATGTAATAGAAATCAGGAGATACACTACAATTAACTTTTGCTAAAGGGAATCGCAAATTAATATAACATATCTGATTAAAGTTCAGGGCCAGTACATGAAGGTCCGGAGAATATTTTCATCAATATAATTTCTGCTGAAAAGAATCAAGTGTTTTTATTTTTGTTTCTCTGGAGCTCCTCAATTAGACACGTTCGGCTGTACTGAATATCACCCGCCGTGGTGACATAGCGGCTATGGTGTTGCGCAGGTAAACACGACATCGCGGGATCAAATCCCGGCCGCGGCGGCCATAGTTCGATGGGGGTGAAATGCAAGAACACCAGTGTCCCTTGCATTGAGGGCAAGTTAACGATCCCGTGGTCTTCAAAATAAACTGAAGTCCCCCACTAAGGCGTGTCTCATAAACAAAGCGTGGTTTTGGCTGTCAAACCCCACATTTCATTCATTGTACTGAATACCAAACAAATCCTCAGTTTAATGGTGAATCTTTGCTTTACGTCAATATGTTATTTATTGCATAGAGAGTACTGCTTTCCAGTTTTTTCTCCAACATACAAAATGCCTATGCCAATTTTAGGGCAGGTGGGTTATTGTAAGTTAATGGGCGCGACAGGTGAAAGGATTGCGCATTACGTGACTCGAACACCGCTCTGCCCGTAGCCAGCACCGACGGTAAAGAACTTGCGCCTTTGCATTGTCAGGTTCGGGCTCATTTGCCACCTGTCAAAGATTGTGTAATCTGGATTGTCCCAGAGCGTTCGCGCGACGCTCCCTGCCTCCCCCGCCTCTCATTTATTCATCCGTCATCCGCGCTTATGCATGCAAGTGAGAAATGACACCTTTGCGCCCGCCGTGTGAATCCAAAGTTAGTATTGTGACAGGTCGCTCCAAGCTGCAAAAAGAGACTGATGTGTGACTTTGAACGGCGTAGGGAACGCGTGCGTCGCGAAGATGGCGGCCGTGAACAGCCGTGTTACCATCTCCTGCGCGCGCTTTCGTTTGCCATGTAGCTTGTCGGCTTTAAGAGCGCCGCGCGGCCGCTGCGAATAAAGCAGCACGGATTCGGCAACAAACCGTACCTTTAGTCACCAACGCCCTATGAAGTGAAGCCGATAAGTCCTGATTGCCTAGGCTGTGTGGCCGTTACGAAAATTCACCGCTGGTCGATGTCGTAACGGGCCCGAAGCCGTCGCGGAATGATAGTCGCTATCATGTTGTTCGCACCTATACGGCCCATCAGTCGTCGGTGCCGAGATTGACGGCCTCTGAAGCGCCGTAAACTTCGTCACCGCGTATCCAACGCGATATGCATGCTTATCGGTGGCAAATGCTTTCACAGTTTACGAAATACGCGCAGCTTTTGTTGCCGTTTCCTCTGTCAGCGTCGAATTATCATTATACGATCGGTCCCATCGACCCCGACAAACATCGTACGATAGGGGCGGCACCGCTCTACGGATTGTAGCTTTAGAGCATGGGGCCGTCGTCGGGCAGCCCTTGCAGTGACGAAGTCCGCTGCCTCCTGAGCAGGAGCGTCCCGTCCACGGCGCGCTCGACGCTTCTTTTGCGCTGAAAACGACGGGCAATGCTCGGTGGGCACAATCGAGCGCAACGCGCTCCGTGGCGCATGAGACATGCAGCACTGCGTGGTGTTTAGAGTCCGAAAATAATAAAAGTAGATGTTCAATTCAGTAATCCAACTGTTATTCGAACGTTCACTATTGGATTCCGTTTGACGATATTCGTGTATCCACCGCACTACTACTTAAAATATAACTCCAGAATATTCTTCGGATCTTCTTGACCGATACCAAACTGGCGTGTGACATGTGCAAAATATAAAGCTTTAACTAGAAAAATATAAGGTGTGTCCCCCTCCCCCAACTTGGGTGATCGAATAATTTCACTATGAGGCTTAATTCCAACAGAGGCCGAGAATGTATGGTGTTTCTAATACCGGGGGTACACAACCCGAGTTGAAAGGGGCGTTAAATTGTACAGAGTTACGGAGGCACAGTGCTGCGATCCGAAAACGTTTCTCGTGGCCCTGGGCACTGTAACTTCTGTTTCGCTAACGTCAGCAATGAGTTTCTGTATAGAATAGCAGTGCATAGCAGGACACACAGGAGAAAGGCCGACTACATGCCATTATTTTCTTCATCCCTAGCGCTCTTCCATGCGCTCTTGATCTAAATAACAACGTATTCCAACTATGCCATTTCAAGATTTATTCGTGCAAGGCCATTCATACATTTGCTGCGTGGTAATCTTCAGACGTAATTCTTGCATTTTTGACCCCTTGCTTACGTTCCTAATGTGTGCACGCCCCATCGTATGGGTTTCTTTCAAACGAGCATACTTAACTTTTTTTTCAATCTTAAGCCTCAACTTCACAACAGTTTCTAGCATTATACTTCTTTATCTGACTTCAAAAAAAAAAAAAAAAAAAACACGCAGCCGCGCTGCTAAGGTTCGCAATCACGGTGTTGTGACAGTCGTAAAATCTCACGCCGATTGACATAAATCAAATTCTGTGCAGCCCTGCTCCCAAAGCAACGTCTTCCAACTTTATCCGAAAATGACGTGTTGACTAAGGCGTTGTGCAGCTAAATACAAAATACGTGCTTCGTCTCATAATTGCACTCATTTGATGCCACATTTATAAAGGTTTTAAAAAAATTAAATTATTGGGTTTTACGTGCCAAACCCACTTTCTGATTATGAGGCACGCCGTAGTGGAGGACTCCGGAAATTTCGACCACCTGGGGTTCTTTAACGTGCACCTAAATCTAAGTTCACGGGCGTTTTCGCATTTCGCCCCCCATCGAAATGCGGCCGCCGTGCCCGGGATTCGATCCCGCGACCTCGTGCTCAGCAGCCCAACGCCATAGCCACTGAGCAACCACGGCGGGTAAAATTATAAAGGTATTGTCGACGCGAACAGATCTCAGGATTATACTCATAAGCGGTTCTTCTCAAGTGGTAGTCACACAGAGGTTTATAATATTGCGCAGTCATCAAGCAGCATTCGGACCATCTTCCTGCAAATTTCACAGTCACTGTTATTGCGGAATTTAACGTTGGTCACTATACGTGATATAACAATTTATTCTCGTCAATCAAGTTTCACAAAACGGCGAACCAGTTGTAATCCCCGACATATTCGTGGAAGAGTGCAGCTGTTTAATTCGCCGAAGAGACGCCTATGACAGCCTCTATTAAAGCGGCTTTGGCATCTATGACTTTACAAAATATTTTGCCATTGCTGTTGTTTGCTTTGGTTTGTCTTCGGCATTAGGACTGGAAAGGTTCCTGGACAATGTGAAGCCTATACACGACCGATGACGTATCGTGGGCACACTGTTGTTTGTGTAACATTGAATGCCGAACCTTTCCAAGAGAAACGCCACGAACCTCTTTCCGTCTGGCCGAGACAGGTCTGTGTTGAAATCACCCACAAGTACGATGGGTGTGGAGTCGGTGGGGGTGGCATGATATAACGGAAAACAATATCACTCAAAGCATGCTATACACTTATCTTCCTTGGAAGGACATTGACGTATGCAGGGAGGCAGAGAAGGTCTCATACCCGGAATACACCGGCATGAATGCCGCACTTCTTGATGAAGCCTTTTTCGTATAAGAGGTTAGACACATCCTCTTTAACCTCAATAGCAAGTCTGCTCCAGGACAAGCGGCATCAAAAAGAAACTTCTTAAGAACTTGGATGACAAGGTAATAGAGATTTTAACAAATGAGATCAATCCAGTCTGGGAGTCGGGGCAAGTCCCTGATGCATGGAGGGCGTCCAAGGTAGTTTTCATCCCCAAGCCGGGAAAGCCTACCAGTGTGGAAAACCTGCGGCACATCTCGACCATTCCATGTCTTTGCAAAGTCATGAAGCATGTAGTTCATAATCACATATCAAGTCACATCGAGCGACGTTGCCTCTTTTCGCAGAACTTGATTGGATTTCGACCTACGCTCTCCACACAGGATGCTATGCTCCTATTGAAGAAATTGATCTGATAATTGCACTAGAGACGTGATGAGCGTTCTAGCCATTGACTTGGCTAAGGCCTTTGGCATGGTCAGACACCCACACATCCTAGGTGAGGTATCCCAGATAAATCTTGGTAGTAAGTTTTTTTAACTTTACTAAGTCCCTCCTTGGTGAACGCACGGCATTCATCAGAGTTGGCACGATTACCGAAGGGCCTTTCACTCTAGGTTCTCTCGGCACACCCCAGGGATCGGTGATGTCACCCCTGCACTTTAATATTGCTATGAACAGGCTTTCCGAGAGGTTGGCTGTCATCCCAGATGTCCGGCATATCATCTACGCGGATGACGTCACCATCTGCGTCCCCGCAGGGTCACTAGCCACATTAGAGAAAAGCTTACATGAAGCCGTTAACATCACATAGGATTTCCTCGCTAGCATGGGGTTGACGCTCTCTACCAAACGTCTGAGCTACTCCTGTACAGGAAAGTCAGACAAGGAGGCAAAACTAAAGGGTTAGCACCACTGGACTCGTTTCCTATTCAGACACAAACTAAAGTGGGCACCTGAATACTCAGAGTTAATTCTGTTAAAACCTTAAGGCTTACTGTTAATTGGAAAGGGCACAGTAGAGAAGCTCTGAGTCTTCGAACAGGAGAGGCAAACAGACATTGCTAGGGTAGCTAGCCGAAGGAAAGGATTGAAGGAGTACAACCTCATCCGGGCCTTTCAGGAGTTCTTCCTAAGTCACGTATTTTACACTTCGCCTTATTTAGAATAGACACGAGCTGAAAAAGCTAAGCTTGATTCTCTCATTTGAATGGGACCCTAAAGAGCCATTGGAATGCAACAGTCTGCTAGCACGGTAAAGCTGCTGGCCCTGGGAATCCACAATACTATTGATGCAATTATTGAAGCACAATGCATAGCCCAATTCACTCGGCTCTCTGCCACTAAACCAGGCGTTAGCGTCCTGGAGGAGGCCGGCATTGAACCCCGGTATAGCCCCTAACCCACTAAATCTTTAAGCAAAGAAACCAGTTCTCACTTCGTAACAGACCCTGTGCCCGTAACATTCATCCTGTGTATAACGTGGGCCGGAGGAACGCACGAGCAAGGGCAATCCTACAAAATTCGCATCAACAAAAGCTAGGCGCCTTTTTGTCGACGAAGCACAGTATTTCACAGGGCAAAAAGATTCTCCATAACAGGGGTGGATGTAGAGGGAAAAATCATTAACGCAGCTTCTGTAAAGGTCAAGACGTCCCATGTGGCGGAGGAGGCTGCTATCGCTTTAGCTATTAATAGTCATTAGAAGCCAGCCTTTATATACTCGGACTCACGTTCGTCCATCCGCTCCTTCTCGTCCGGATTGGTAGCGGAAACAACAAGCAAGATCCTTCGGTAACACGGCTTCACTATCAGAAGTGAAGAGCAAGGGTATCACCACATTTCGTGGTTCCCCGCCCACATAAGGGACATCACTGGACCGAATGAGATTAACCCGAATGAAGCTGCCCATAGGTCTGCGCGTCACCTCACGAACCGCGCAGTCGAACCTGGGGCCTCAGAAATTTCCAGAGATCGAGGAAAACACCCGCTTCATATATACCATATATACCATATACATACCATGTTTACACTCATTATAAGCTTAGCCGTAGAACCGTCCCCCTGCCACACCCCAAACTTGACAGGGTCCATGCCACTACGCTTACACTCTTAAGCAAAATTACACGCTTTTGCCGCACTATAACAATTATCATGTCTTCTCCGCATTTCCTTCTTTAACGCGGCGAGCCCGGTACTTTCCAGTAACGAACGGTATGCGCGTTATCAACATGACATAGCATTCCCGACAGGAAAGTAGTGGGCACGGCGTTTTCAAGAAAAAAAATTAAATTATACGGTTTTACGTGCCAAAACCACTTTCTGATTATGAGGCACGCCGTAGTGGAGGGCTCCGGAAATTTTGACCACCTTCGGTTCTTTAACGTGCACCTAAATCTAAGTACACGAGTGTTTTCGCATTTCGCCCCCATCGAAATGCGGCCGCCATGGCCGGGATTCGATCCCGCGACCTCGTGCTCAGGAGCCTAACACCATAGCCACTGAGCAACCACGGCGGCTGTTTTCAAGAAAGGAAACGCAAACAAGGCAGATGATAATAGTTGCGTGGCAGAGATACACCCCAACGGGTGTAATTTTGCCTAATAGTGTAGAATGCTAAAGACTAGTTCTTACCCTACTCCTCACTTAATGCAGTTAAACGATCAGGAAGACTCACAGGAATGCCGCAATTGCGGATACTAATGTTGTAATGTTGAACACATGCTCTGGCTGTGCCCAACTTTAGAGGCCGCTTCACTTCCAACCAAGTACTCCTGGGAATCCGCCCTCACGTGTCCAGAACATCTACAACTCCAGGCCGTCCAGAAAGCACATGATGTTGCGGTGGGTCTCGGCCTACCAGTCCCGTCATAGATGAAATCATCGGCTCATCCCGGGTCCCCGCGGACGTGAGCTCTTTCGGACCTCAATAAAGTTCTTGTCATGTCATGTCATGTTCCAACCAAAGGTGCATACGCTTGGCGTTTGCGCCACGATCTTCGTCCCTATTACGTGCCGCCCGCCGTCACCGCGCACATTCCTACTTTTGTTCCCGACGGTGTTCTTCATAGGTGCGCTGTTCTTCCGCAGTCCTCACCCTACGCAGGCTACCCATTGCACGGGTGGAAGGGAACTGTGATAAGGTTAGGTGGTTTGCCTATAGAGACCGTAACGTCAAACCGCAATCCATAGTAAACAGAGTCTAATCCGGTTTAACTATTTTATTACAATATTTTTATCACTATACGTTTTAGTACTTCTCGTGATTAAACGCAGCTGGGGCACATCCGGTGTTACGCTCTTCTTTTACGTTTTAGCTCATTTATTCAAGGATGGCCGCCATCTTCATTGCGAACGCCACAAACCGCCAGAACATAACGTACAACAGCTCCGCTGTAAAAAAGCAGTAATGTGATCGCGGTCCTAGCGATGCAAGTCACACGACCAGCAGGAACGAAGAGCCGAAGGACGTAGATGACGTCGACGGACCATTTGCAGCTCACGGCAAATCCGTAGAATCATTACGGGGAAACAGGGCGAAAGAACGAGGCCAGGAAGATGGACAGACCAGGTGCTGTCCTGTCCCATAATTGCGCAATCGTCGCCCCTAACCTGCATGGGTGACCAATAGCCAGACCAAAAACAGAACGAAAAAGACGTCTTTGTCAAGGGCAGGCCTAGTAAAGTTGCTACTCTGAGTAAACCAACGGATAGGGCCCGAACTCAGTCCTTCGTGTCATGTCGCTCACAAATGCTTCGTTGGTTGAAGCGTTTTCCTTTCCTGTGGAGGTGAGCCGTTGAGCACACGCGCACATACCATTGGGTGCAACTGACGTGCCTCCCCCGGCGGTTTTCGCCCGCCTTCAAGATTTTTGAATGCTGTAATGACCACCGAAAAGCTGTTGTTCAGGAGAGCGAGATTGTACTGACAGGTTAGGATAGGACAGGAATAACATTATTAAAATGCCAGCAACCAACGATTTAACGCGTCGCGACGTTGGCCAAGCGTCGACCCGAGGTTATGCCCTACTATGCCCTACTAGCCCAAGTTGGGCCCGTTTTTGGTGGGTCGTGAGGCTTGCGCTTTTTGAGCGAACCCAAGGCCTGCTGGATGGCCCATAGTTGAGTGTCCTTGTCTGTAGACTGCACTGCACTTTGAAGTTCGGGCGGGTAAGTCCTGGAGGTAGCTTCGGTCGGGAACCTGGCATAGTCCTACATGATGTGCCATTGGTCCGCCAGACCCACTTCACAAACACCGCACACACCAATCGGATAAAGTTGTGGGTTGACAGATTGATTACTGCAGTAGATGCGACAAGGATAACAGCTCCTATATATAGACTAACCGGACGCAGCCGCAAACAAGCTGTCAGAAATGCTTTCGGGGCACGGTTTAACTTGCAAAATGCTAAAATACAAAATTGCAGAACAATATCGTCGCTTTCTGCCGCAATAAACTTGGCGGGAAAGGCAGGTAATCTTTACAATGCAAGGGCGGTAATCATATGGCTCATTTACTTTAAGAACTATATAGTGCTTTCGAATTTTTACAACTGTAATATAAGTTTTACATTCACGCGCTTACAAAAAGGCGAGCAGCAGATGCTTTTCGAGTGCTTGAAACAGCCTGAACACATGGCGCCTTCGTGACGCGGCAGCGGAGATCACTAAACTGACGTCACAAGTGAGACGAAGCAACTATATCCTTCTCCCGGCTTATACTGATGAGAATCGGCGAAGCTCGTAAAAGCAAACTCCAATTTTGTCAGCGGCCTGGTCGTGCGTGAGGAAGATACTTAGGAACGACGTCCACAAACCCGCACACGCTTTGATCCTTCAGTCAGGGATGCGCTTGGTTTGTGTCATTATCAGCTCGT
Source organism: Dermacentor andersoni (assembly GCF_023375885.2). NCBI lineage: Eukaryota > Metazoa > Arthropoda > Arachnida > Ixodida > Ixodidae > Dermacentor > Dermacentor andersoni. The sequence continues at coordinate 62,420,528 of NC_092823.1, read as the reverse complement.
CCTGTTTATCTTTTAGACGCGTACAGTTTGCCCTTGCTGATAAATTCGGATGTACGAGCTGTTTTCGTGATTAGTGGAACCTGCTACACTGTGTGGTGTACTGCCAATGCCACTATATATATTAGAAAATCTACGCCATTTGTCTTGAATGCTCCGCCCTCATATATTCCATATGGGAGGTCATTGCTGTTTGGGGTAAGTAAGAAGAAATCGTGTTCATAGTGCCTTGAGAAAGCTTCGAGCCTGTTGTGCTCATTCACGATTGAAAACTTAACAGTGTCATCATTATTAGCCTAGCGGCCTGTTTGCCACTACAGAGGCGACTTGGTTGCATAGTAGCTGTGGCATTAAACAGCGAAGTTCGATGTCAGTTGTGCCATCCCGGCCGCATTTCAACTGCGACGAAATGCAAACGCGCCCGTGGGCTTAGACTTAGGCACATGTCTACGAACCCCAGTTGAAAACAAATCAGTCTTTAGCAGCAACAGTACAGAGTGTTTCATAATCTGATCGCGATTTTTGCACCTGAGATCCTAGATTTTGCTTCGAAGCTATTGGCCTCTAGTTGGTCAATATTTTGCGCGGCGGCGTCCTCACGTAAAAAAAGAAAAGAAAGCTTGAGCAACTGAAGCGAAAAGTGTATACATTCCTTTCAATAAAGAAGCGGAAAAAACGAAATCACGTAATTGATAATAGCGCGCTCCTGCTAGTAATTCTAAGCACGTAGCGCTCCCCGAATACGTCTCCCTGTAAAGATTGCCGTTCCGTAAGCTGCCACGGCGACGGCAGCTTGCGACGTAGGGAGTGATGTCACTAACATTTCATACATGAAAAAACCCAGCCTAGCAACTGATTTTATTATTTTTACAGCGCCGCGACGGCTAGGGAACGCATAGTTAGGACTCACGAGGAGCAGCCTGGACACGAGGGGCTGAAAACGGAAAATAAACGGCTGTACGAACAGCGGCGGTGTGCCGCCACTGGTCGCATTGCCGTGAAATTCCAGCCCACGGGAAGTCTACATGTTCACATGCTCATTTGGCTGAATGACGCGCCGGTGGAGGAATTGAACTAGAAACATTTCAGGCCCCCCTCTGTACGTGTAGTGGTGGTGTTCAACAGCTTCGATTGACGTCCACTTTCGCAGGGCCGGAATGGCGAGTCAATTTTTCTTGTTCCCTACAGCATTTTGCAAGTGTTCAAAGCAATTTTTTGCCGACTATGTCGTCGTTTCACCTGCGTTGCTTGTCCGCCGCTAGTCGGGGCTTCGCTGAGTAGATTGCTGCTCATCCTTAAAACAAAGCGCGCCCGGCGACAGGCCTTGAATCACGGCTCCCCACTACAATAGCCCTAAGCTCTAATCGTTAGGCCAGAATCGCACGCATTCTTCTTTGTTACCAACATCAACTAGCTCATTCAAATGGTTGCCTTGTGCCGATTAGGACAACTACTTCCATAGAATGGCACATACGTGCAATAGGAGGTTGGACAAGAAACGGGTGGCACATATATTGTGCCAAAGCCAACTTGCGCTTTGAGATGATTGCCGCGTGTTGATGATAAATATGACTTCCATAACATGTCACATGCCTACAATGTGGGGACTGGCCAAGAAGCATGTCCACGTGTTGGTTATGGAGATGGTTGGCATAATAAGGAGCATACCCATAACAGGGCACTGGCCAAGGTTCGGCGGTGCATATGTTACCAACACCAACAACTTCTTTCAGATGATCCCAACAGAAACAAGCATAAATATTTGCCAAACTGCGTAGCACGGATACGCTAGAGCTACATAGGCGCAACGGTTTGCTTTACGCTACAGATTCAGGAATGAAGTTGACAAATAGCATGTCATTATTCGCTTTTCGAAAGCTTTTCACTTCACATAGATTTCAACATGTGCGTTATGTGCATAATTTCTTTCTAGTTTTTTTTTTCTGTGCCGTAAAAGAAGCCTTCCTCGAAATAAAGAGTGAATCATACACCAACATCGGCAAGAGAAACGAGCAAGCGTTCCACATAGCCAAAGCAAGACCAATTGTAAATGGTCTGGCATCATCGGGCAGTTATCAAAAATAAATAGTTCGACTTTCGGTCGCCTAAACGCTTTAGCTTATCAATTTGCTTATCTTAATAATACAGACAGAACATAAGTTACAGTCTGCCCTCTACAGAAGATGAGACAACGAAAGCTAATTTTACCACTCATTTATTGCTGTGAAAAGAATGAGCAAATAGCAGGGGCGTATTCGGATTCGACGAACCACTTAGAAGCTGCCAGGTTGTTCAACAGGGGCAGCAACCAGGGGCGTGATTAGAGATTGCTGTTCCAAACGCGCGTTCAGTTTGCGTTCGGTTTTGCCTCACGCGATTGGCCTGAGCGGCGCGTGGAACCCGAGCGAGCCGCCGGATTTGAGAGGCTGTGTGCAAAACATGCGTGATTAGTGAGTCCTCCGCGAGGTGGCCGTTCCGTCACAACGACACGCACTCGATATAGAATCTTCAGCGGTAAGTTTCGTCGTCGGGAAGGTTGATCTGTTGCCATCGCTTATCGCTCGAGGCTGGATTGTCCACCAGATTGTCCACCACCTTAAGTCATCGTCGCGGCTTCCCCTCGAACGCGATCGAATCGCTATTATCATCGGAGCTCAGCACAGACCGAGTGGTGCATACACAGTGCTCCCAGTCGGTGTCGAAGAGCCTCATCGAACAGCGGTTCTTGCACAGTTACGTATGTGCAGTGATCCATGTCGGTGTGAAAAAGCTTCGCTGAAGAGCGGCACGTATGTGCCTGATGGCATATATTGAGTGTATCCAAGCTGGTCCGATGGTTGGTTTCGAATCCTGTTGCCCCATCACAGCAGCCCATTGCGCTAGCCAATCGAACCCTGACTATCCAGCCGCCTAGATAGGCGGGAAAATGGTTAGATACATACATACATAGAAGCACAGATACGCACAGTGATACATAGCCCCCACAAAGTGGGTCAAGTACCAAAACAATGCCACCGTATTAAAAGCCTAGTGATTACATGATGCTGTTTTCATACATGATCCAGCTCGATAAAATTGGCGTTGTCCTGACATCGGTGTCTCTGGAAACTGAAGTTGCAGGCGGGGTTTATGTAACACCGTATCGAGTCTCCAAATCGCAGTTGCAGACAAGTCGATAAGAAATTATTAGGTGAGACTGAAACTGGTCTCACCAGTTATGGAAAGGCCATTGCTGTAACCCTGACTATCCGGAGAGCAATGATATAATCTACAGCCGATACAGTGTAACGATCATTTTCTTGAAGAATTCATTTCGTCGTTCGCCACTGGCTTCCACACGATGCCATTACCACGAGGAGCCGTTCAGATGGCGCGATCTGCCGTAGGAAAAGAACAGAGCCTTAAGAAATCAATAGCTTTAAAACATAGTCTCAAACGCCTTTCCTGTTCTTTTTTTTTTCCATTCGGAGTTTCTTTGGCCACTGTCTTTCTTTACTTTCTGTAGGTGTCGAAAACTTTGCAACTGCAGTCGTTGATTTTCTGATTGACTTTGCGAGAAGAATTCCGTTAGAGCCAGCTTCACGCGGCGCCATCTGGCACTGTGGTGTCTTGTCACGCCCCACCGCGAATTGTTCATTTTCGCGTTTCGATGAAAAAGCTATAAGCTTTTTCTGCAAATTATATGCGTATAGTGATGATAAACTGTTCTACGGGGCGTTTGTAGCAATGACTGAGAAGGCGAATTTTCTTTGCTTTCGTTTATTAATTGCAATTAGAGTTATGGAAAGTTCCACGTAGCTAACAGGCGCCTAATCACCCCGAACCACTTCGTTGAACGGTTACCGTATAATTACCGGCATGTCTCGCTGCGTCAGCATGGACGGTGATAGATCGTCAAATTTCGCTTATATATATATATGGCTTGTTGCGCGTTTTATTTTGAGGGCGCGCATTAACGTTTACCCACTGCCCGTTCATCTTTGAAAACCATCATGTCTTCTGTCTGACGGGAAATCGTGGTAATCAACTCGCATTCGTTTGGGCAAAACAGCATTAAAATATATGTGCACTTGAATACGGAGCAGCGCTCTGCTGATCCATTCTGACTTCATGACGGCAGCAAAAGCATCGTCCGCCGTGTTTCGAAATCGTCGTCTGCTCTAAATCGATGCAAACGACCGAGTGCCAACGGAATTGGCCGCATGACAGACGATTCGATTTGGGCGCAGGAAGGCTGTGCCGCGCTGGCCCAGCACGCATAGGCGCTGCGCGGGAAGGATGATCGCGGCTGTCACGTGATTCATTCACGGGTCATCTACCACGCTGTCCGCGAGTCATCCAGTTGCGCATTTTATTGCCCTCTCCTTCATTCTGGCTGCCTTATATTTGCATTCGGCAGACGGCCGAATACATGTCGTTGCTGTTTGCACCACGTGCCCCCTGCGGCGAGTTGTGTAAGCACAGCTGCGCACCTGATGGATCTCTGTGGATTTGGCAACGCCGGTGAGACGTGGTCGTGTCATGTTCGCATATGCGCACATATATATATCGACAGAGCCGCGCACCTGGGCGATGGTATTTTCGCATTTGCCAGCATACGCCCCGTCTTCAAGTGATGCTCGCAGCAGACGATACATGTGCTGTGTTGCCGGCTGTACAGCGAGGGAAACGTGAGTGAGGGGAATTCATTTTGCAGGTGCTGTTTTTCCTCGTCGTGTCGTCTGCCTCCAGCTGTATTATGCTTCCGGTACAACAATCCCGCAGAACTTTCTGCTACTTCGCTTCAATGAAACCTGCCGCATGAGTATCAAAATAAATAGCTCCATAAAGCCGCAAAACACTAGGAAACGTCTGATTCATAGGACGCGAACGTCACGCATAACGATTTGCGCCTAATCAGTAGTGACTGTGCTTGTTGCATCATTTTCCAAATAAATTCTCTTGTAAATAAAAAGCTTTATAAAAGAATGTCCGAAGAATTAGTCGAGGAAACTAGAACTGAAAGGGTATTTTGCTCTACGGTGATCGGTCGCAAATAAAAAAGACAAGACCAATTGATTCGTGTGGTTTAACGTACGAAAGCGCCACGAGGGCTGCTTGATAATGGGGTGAGTAATAACTCTATTCGACGGGCTTTTCTGCAATTGGCGCCTCATTCAAAGTACGCGGGTGTTTAAGCGTAGGAAAATAAGCAGAACCCCACATCCATGGAGGGCCTGTGGCGCGGATAACACAAGACGTAAAGCCGGTTTCGTTTCGAATACTACTTGTTCACAAGCTTCCGTTCAGTTGATGTAGCCAAGGCCGCCTAATAACGCGAGATAATAAAGAAGCACGTGCCTATCGTCGACATCTTGCGTGCAGCCTCAGACGTAGCATCGACAAAGATTATCGAACCACACATACCTAGGTCGTTCATGTGATGCAAGGAATTGACTGCACTAATTGTGAATTTCTCAAGCTGAAATACGTGGAAAATTTGTAAACTGCGACCTACACACAATCTGCAAACGCGATAGCTCTCGTATTGTAATATAAATATACGAGAAAACATTGATCTGTTACGCAAAAACTCAAACACCTTTTGCAGCGTTTCTACAATGCATAGACCGGAGACGGCGTCCACCATTTGCGCACGCCGGCGCACAAATATCTCAGAGTCAACAGAGCGGCACGCCCGCTTCCTTGATATACTTCCAGATAGCGCTCGCCTCCGCCGCATCGCGGCCCCTGCAAGAGGCCGCGTTTCGACCAGAAAGCCCGCCCCGCCTTCGTGCATAGGGTTCGCCTCGAGCGCTTTCCCGTAAACGTTACAGTTACATACGCTGCAGTTGCCGGGAAGCGTGAGAAGCAGTCAGGGATCGTTGAATGCTCTCGCGTTCCACTCTTAAAGGCGAAGGCTAAGCATCCTCCAAATTTTTTTGTATAATTTCCGCTATACCTGCTCTTCAGTTTTTAACTATGTATGATCAATATGCCGGTGCGTGTCGCTTGAAAACAAACCAATCTCCGAAGAAGTTTTGTATCCGGCAGTTTACTCGAATACGCTCGCAGTGGAACAACGCCTGCGTCTTGCTTTTTGGTTTTAAAACAGTGATCTCAAGCACTGGTTACATTTCTCACTATCGGTCACAATGCGTTCGTAAGATAAACCGAACTTACTAAGACTCGATCACAGACTCATGCTTTTAAGGCGAATATTGTTACGATGAAGCGAAGAAGAGTATGATGACGGTCCTGAACACGACGAATATCCTGATTCGTCTCTTTCGGCCGTTTTCGTGGTTGGTCGGAGGTCCGTCGTTCTTCAGAAGACGGTGGCGGATGGTAGGGGATTCGATCGAGTAAAAATAAACACTAGAAAAATAAAGAAGAAACATTCGTTCTTTCGCTCACTCTTCATCTCTTGTTCGCTCACTTTCTCTTTCTCTCTCTCTCTCTCTCATTCTCGCAATGGCTCTTTCGCTCTCTCGTTCAGTCAGTCATTTCGGCTATTCCTTTACATTGAGTATAATCGTCGATGGTTCGAGCACACTACAGAACTTGCGTTCTGTAATCCCTTACCCTAATTGTAAACTTAATTCGCATGCGCTCGTTGATAGCACGCTCACATATGGCATCACTCTGTTCTGTAAGTGTCATCTGTCCTTGCACAAGAAAATTAACTCTCTTGAAGGCAATACATCAAAGTGTCACGTACATCGTTCATCTTTCCCCAGAGTTCGAACCTGTTTTCTAGCACACACCTGCCGTCATTTCATGCTTTCTTTTTGCAGACCGTTGTGCGGCAATTATTGCTAGGATAGGGCCTTTTCAATTCGTCGTGTGCCTGTTACACTGTTTAGGTCGACTCCCCGGTTTTCGGTTCCGAGATGTTGTACGACGTATTGCCATTTTACAAGAAGTTACTATAATACCAAGGATGTTGAACTCGCTGCAGGATTCCCTATTTTCTCTGTCTTCAAAGCGTGAACTGGTTCAATTCTTTCGTGTAAACACTTCCGAAGGGCCCATGCAACCTGTTTAACGTTTACCTATATGTATCATATCCTTTGATGTAATCACATTTTCCTTCCCTCATCGTTGCTTATGGCGTTTTGTTTTAGAAACTGCACTAGCGCCTTTTTGCTGCTGGCTGCCGTGTACGGCCTGACATGCTGTTCGCGACTTGAGCCGACCCGCCAAAATTATCTACAAATCTTAAAGGGAAGCTGAAACACTTTTCGAAAAAAATGAGTTCTCTGCGGCATTCTACAGTTTTGAGTCCCCTGAACACGAATATCTGGTTCAAAAAGGGCGGAAACAAACGCAAGCGGCTGTTTTTCCAAGAAAACGCGCACCAGCGCCTCAGGGCATCGCGCGAACGCCGCTGTTGCCCGTGATTGGTCGGGGCCGCTGTGACGTCGTTGGCGGTAGTCGCCGGTCGGCGCCGCCGCATGTCTCCGTTTCAGAGCGTAGCACCATTCCTTTCTCTCTGGTAGCACGCGGTTCTGCTGTTCTGGCTTCATAGCTGAGTTGCAAGATGTAACGTTCTCGCTGTCTCCGACAGCTTGTATTGTCCCCGTACATGTTTGAACCCACAGCCGATACGGAAAACGATGGCGGCAACAGAGTCAACGACGATATTGAGTGTGCCAACAGCGAGAGCGATGTGTGCACCTTCTCGCCTGCTGGAAATCTTAGCTGGTACGCATGTTTCTTTTTTTTTTTTCATGTAGCTGCACGTTGCAATGACGGGAGAAAAAATGCGCTAAAGTGTCACTGGGAACATGCTGCTGGAAGAATGCCGAAGCACTAACTTCTCATTAGATTTACACGGGTGCAATTCCGCGATGTCAAGCACCTTGCCGCTGCTTGTCTAAAGTCCCGTGGTTTTTTCAGCGTTGATACACGATCGCGAACATAAGTGCCGCGTTTCAAAGCGCGCACATGCAGTGCTGTGAGGTACAGTCAAGGAAGTTGCTTATCATACACATCCAGAGATGACCAGAGGTATTATATGAGCAATATTCATACTATGGTTCGACGACTTTGCGAGTGTGGCTCGATCAAGAATCGGTATGCGTGCTCCATGCTAGTGTTGACATAAAGATATTAGGCAGTTTTAGCACCGCCGTGTGGTAAACACGATAACTGAACCGTACGTCGAATGTCACTAGGCAAGCCTACACTCCATTTGATACCTCAGGTGCATCGCTGTGGAAGCTACGCTCGAAGTCCGGTCACCAAAATTTATTACTGCGCGCGTTTCCGTCTATGCTTCGCAGCGTGCCAGCGGCGTTTGCTCGCGCGAGCATGCACGTGAAGCTGCCGCGACGGGCTGCAATTAAAAAATACAGAAAATACATTTTTTTTAAAAGAACGTGTTAGCAGCCGTATAAGTACACGGATGGTTTCTATGGGTAAATTCTTCTTCTTTTTTTTTTCATTCCGAACTGAGCTTATATATGGAAAACTTTCTGAAAAATCGGGTCAAGAAACACCGAACTTTTTGTAAGTGCGAACGCAGCCACTGCAAGAAGTATCTCAAGCCTCCACAGCGTTGCACCTGATGTATGAAACGGAGTATAGCAACGCTAGCAACAACGCGTTTTCGCATTTGTCGTAAGGCTATCCGGCTACGCTAAAACTGTGTTACCAGACGTTAATGGCTGCAAATGTTCGTATTTCTCCAGTGCATCAATGTGGGCCTAATCACGCTTTCATTAAACTAGGTGCACCTGCATGTGCTGCGTATTGATGGAAGATGAAGAGAACTGCTTGTGCTGCCAGGAAGTGCAAGAGATTAGGAAAAAACAGAAGCGCACGCAGTGCGTAACAAGTTCAAGACAATTCAGGACTGTGTGCCTCAGCAGGGCAGTACTGGAAGTGGCACTTGCCCAGAAAGGAGTCGAACCGGCTGGACAAAGCAAGAAGTTTACACAAAGGTGTGAAAATGATATGGCCAATGGAAAAAGAGTGATGCAAAAGCATTTTTTTTTACAGGCAGTTGAGGTATGCAGCATACCGCCAGTTTGTCTGGCTAGTATGGAAAAAGTTGGGAAAGAAGAACCGTCGAATTCTGCCAAGCTGTGTACTTGAAGTTGTTCGGGCTTCAGTCGCGCCGATTTAATTGGAATACCGATTGCCCGCATCGTTGTCAAGCTCCGATGATAGTCACTGTCGCGGAAATGGTCCGAGCACAGCACAGTTGATTTCGTCGGCACGAACTTATCTCTCCTCACCGCACGTACCCACTGCGCTGCAAGCTTCTTTTCCTTCGGGAATTTGTGAAACACCACATCGGCTCGCCCGCCTGTGTTCGCGCAGCCGAATGCTGCACAGAACGAGGGCATGTTGGGCGCCCTTGGCTGTAGGCACTCATGCAGCACAGAAGGAAAGAACAGTTTACGAAAATCGCAAAACAAACGTGAGCGGCGGCGGCGGCAGATCTCTCGTAGCGTCGTTCAGTAAAGCGCAGGACGGAAAGACGCATGCCAGCACATGTCAGCACGCCGGTCCGCAGCTCGGTTGGCTCGGTCTCCGCCCATGACGTCACTCTCGCCGGTTCTCTCCTCTGCCAACGTCCTCACCCGGCGCTCCGGGAAGCGATGGGGGCGTGTCCGCGCGGGTGATTTAGAAAGCGATTTCCGCCCGTTATATTAACAAAACGAGAAAAAAAATTTCAGAACCGTAAATTATTATGTCTGTTCTTCCCAATCCCAGCAATTCATAGAAATTGAAAACCGTTTCAGCTTCCCTTTAAGGCGGGGTAAACATTATTATTATTATTATTATTATTATTATTATTATTATTATTATTATTATTATTATTATGGACGCGCTCGAAATCAGGCTCACAAGAATTCTACTGTGCTACACTCACTAAAGCACATGGTTATGTCTAAGACTTCTGAGTTAGTCTGAGTGATTCGAATCATGAGGGAGTTTGTCAACATTCTGTGGACGGAAAACATGCGCACTTAACCGCGTCCATGCTCACGATTCCTCGGCTGAAGACGTGGTCGATATGTCCAATGCATCTCGACGTTGGGAACTTGCATGGGATTGTGACGTAGCAGTTAGAGCACCGGGCTCCAGCACTAGAAGCCAGAGGTTTGATCCCCTCGACGTTGGTATCGCGTCACCTAACCCCGGTAAGCAGTTTCTAATGCACAAAGACCACATGCTGTCAATTTCTGCACGTTTACGCCGTTTGGAACTACGCGCATTCGTCAAAAATTATGAGAGTGAACTAGGAAAACACGTAGTGCGCATACGTTAGCCGAACGCCACGGTGTATCAGGTCTGATTAGATATTCATAAACGTTCAAGGTGCGGGAATAGCGCATACTGTGGGGTGCAAATTTGGCACTAAATAAGCCTGCGCAAGACTGCATCTTGTAGCACATTTCCAATCAGTTGTGGGAGAGGTGCGTTTCGATGGCATTTTGCACCTGCGCAGTCGATAGACGGTAGGCGAGCAATAAATCAAAAACAACAAAGAGAGGCTAATAAGGCTTTAACATACCGTGGAATGCGCCGTCAAAAGAAAGTATTTCTAGTACCGCGAGCGGAACACGCACGTAGCTATGCAGCGCGTCTGCACGAGCAGCTTCCAGCCTGTCTTGCAGCCACTCACAAGCTCGTTTTCCATTTGCAGCTACGAGCGAGCTGTTAGCAAATGCTCGAAATTATTGTGTGCACGTTGAGTTTGACTACTTACTTGCATGGTGACCCGCCAAGCGTCTCAAAGCGCTATCTTGATTTTGCCAAGCACTGGTAGTCGGCAAAACGGCAAAAGCACGGTGTCCTTTTGCCGTTTTCTTCAGGCGTATGCGACCTTAAATACGAGGCGTACGAGTATACTGAAGCCCACGGACGCATGCATGGATTGATCGAACAATTTTTTATGTGTTTTAGAAGAACCCTGCAAATATACACTGCGCTGAGGAAAGCGTATTTCGCTTGGAAAAAGACAAGTCCACTTCTCGAAACATTGGCTCCCGCTTTTACGTTGTTCTCGTTTTCCTCATCGTCTTAGAGAAGCGCGAAAGTGTAGTCCCGCAGCATTACACGCCTCATACATAACTAATTTCGACAGTCGAAATACGTGTCGACGATGTCGCTATGTTGATTCAATGCTAACGGATAACCATCTACACTCATGGAGAGATAGGTTCTGCAATGTTATGGTGTATAGAACGTTATATTCTTTATGTATATTTTGTGCGCTTTACTTCTTCACGGGAAAAAGGAAAACAGGCGATGTTTACCTTACTGGAAACGTCTAATTCTCACCACTGTGAGAATTAATTACAACTCTCTTGTAAAAAAGAATTTGAGGTTTTCCGTGCAGGAACCACTATTCGATCATCAAGCACGCCGCAGTGTGTCACTCTGGAATAATTTGGACCACCCGGGGTTCTTGAAAGTGCACCCAATTCGCGGCACATTGGCGTTTTGCATTTCGCCCCTATCGAAACGCGGCCACCGCGGCCGGGATTCGATCCTTCGACCTCGTATTTAGCAGTGTAACGCCAAAGCCACTAAGCAACAACGGTGGGCACAACCCTGTTTTGTCATTCTGGCAATTTAGAAAGCATGGAAAAGCTTCTAAAGCTTTTGATCGACTAATGTAATGTCAGGGACTTAAAAGTACTGGAGCTTTCGAAACGGCACTCTATAACATGCATTGGGTGCTATTCACTACAGTAATCCGTGATTGGAAACTGCTGCATGACGGCTGGAATGAATTCTTGTGGTCGGTCAATAGGACTTCCGCGAACGTTCTCATATTCCTCTTAAACATGATTAGTTGTTACGTGTGCAAGTAATTTCAGAGGTCGCTATGAAGACTGCCTGAAAGTGTCTTTTTCAGAGGGCCACGGAGTGATGGAAATTGCAACGTGAAGCGCCCTTCATTCTCCTGGGAAATGTGAGACATTCTACTTTCGGAAAAAGAGAATCGTTGATCGAAATGAGAAAACATGTGACCTCGCACATTTGTCCTCAAACAAGCGTAACCAGCATTTCACGTCCCCTTTCCGTTTATTGTGCAGCTACTGTCGGTATGCATTCGATAGTCGCCACCCCAAAATCCTGTGTTTCCCTTCCTCCTTTACCTGCACTGTCTTCCTTTTTCACTAAATTTCATATATGGGCGTGCTTGAATAAGTCGCACTAATAATTTCAATCACAAGTATTCGAGAAGACGAAACTGACACTTAGCATGAGAACGGTGACTGAACGACGATGCAAGTGAATCAAATTTATCTCTTCGGGAAGACCTTGTAGCACCAAGACAGCTCCACACATACCATTTCACATATAGCATTCGTATAAGTGCAGGAGGTCACAGCAGATTGGTGAAAGCATAATAAATGAAAAAAACATACACATAAAATAACAGGTCTATTGCTCGTAACAATCACTAACTTAGATTGCTGAGGAGCCAACATTTTGATGCTTTGTGAACTTTCTGAACAACATTGTGAACTTTGTGATACATTGTAATCTACTCTCCATCAAGGCATTGTGGCTTCGGCATCGTGCTGCGAAGTCCGGCGGGCTGGGATGAAATGCCTGCCGCGGCGGCCGCATTTCAATGGGGGTTACATTCAACTCCTGTGTACCGTGCACTGGGAGCACAGTAATGACCCCCAGGCTGCCATACTTAATCCCGAGACCCCCACTACGGGCTGTCTTATAATCACATTCTGGTTCTGACTTGTAGCAAACCCCAGGATGTTTCTTTAACCGTCATAAGCTTAGCTGAATTCCTGGACTATAATAAGGCTGGAGAGAAAGCTCGGATCGTTCAGGTCCTAGAACAAGACGCCTTAGAGTGTACTACCTAAATCTGTAGCCATGTGTGCGTCAACAAGAATGTGCTAAAAAAATTAGATAACGGTATTTGATTGGAGCTGCGGAAGACCACGGGCAAGCAGTAATCTTGCATAAGATCTGAAGACGTCATCCAAAACCAACAACGGATGTATTGTGTATGAATTTAGATGAAATAAATATGGCAGGCTAAACTTGGCAGTTCTTGAGCAAAACTAAGATTGGGTCACCAGTAGCAACTCCAATGTACGGGGAAAAATTCTGGGCAAGTAACAAGCGATAATATATAGGGTGGAGATCAAGTGTAGACCTTTATGAAAAGTTTCTACAATGAGCTTCTTAAAACAGGAGTCTGTCTAAAGACCCCTGCCTACCATAAAGATACACTATTAGCCAGTGAACTCGACAGACGAGGTTACATACTCAGTGATTCCATGATACGTAGCTGAACGCGGTATTCCCTACGAAATTCCTGAGAAAAAATATGTTTAACTGCCTGAGAAAATTTTTGAATACTTTCACTAATTTGAATAGAAGTTCATTACATCCATTCATTGTGTATAACAATGTAGGCACAAGTTATAAGTGTATGTTTCCACTTATTAGCAAGGTGAAATGAAGTATTTTTTTTAAGTAACTATATTTCCAATAAATATTCGTACAGCTTTTTATTCGATAGTGGTGGTATTCATTATGAAACCGGTTATTCTGAAAAATCAGCAGCGGTTGCCGAAAGCGTGCGGTTTCCAATTTATGTTTCGGAAATCCCATTAAAACGTGTTTACCCATATAGCTCTAGAATATGGAGGCTGCGGTAGACAAATTACACTTTCGGTGGAATTCGAGACACGGCCATTTGTACCACAGTGTTCACTTTAACTCAAAGCCTGTCTCCTAACTCGATTCCAAACGGTGTCTAGTGTTTCGAAGATCCCACCCACTCAACCACCCGAGCTTCCTGTAAGGCCAGGATCGTACTCGTAAAACAGGCCTCGACGGCAGCGAAGCAGCAGAGCGTGACCGCTGTTTCTGGAATCGCAAATAAATCCAGGAAACTGGTGAGACCGAACGCTAGCGTCCATGCTATGTTTTTATTTCTGCATCCCGCCCAATCCACCCACGCTTTCACGTACATGCACTCACGCACAAGCCGTTTTGCTCCACTGACAAGGACGAAATAAGAGAGCCCTTCAGAATTTACGCAATAAACGGGCAAACCACTAGGATCACAAGCCGGGGGTGCAAGAGCCGCATCGTATATACAAAACAAATGATTTATTACTGGCACGTGGCTATCTTTCTGCACCCAGCCCAAGCGCACATCAAAACAACTAAAGGTAGCATACGTGTAAGGGCCGTCTACGCCGGCATCAATGTTCCGAATCTACCAGTTCTCGTTTACAACGCCGAAAAACGAACGTTCGGTGATAGAAACGAAGAGGAAGCGAGGAAAAGGAAAGCGCGGATCTTTCGGGAAAAAAAAGAAAGAAAAGCGAAAACTGTCATAACGATAAACTAAAGCAGGAGGCCCGTATCTCTTTGGTCGGGATATGGTAGATGAGTTCCGGCAGCGAGCAATTTCTCGCATCACCCGCCCGCGTAACCCAATGGCGTCTGCCTGGCGGTTTGCCTCCAGCTGAAGATATGCTCCGCCGTTTCCCAGTTCTGTTCTTTCCCGATTCATTCTCCTATTTTTTAAAGTTTTTTTGCGTTAGCCGGTCCGGAATTTCGAGGATATAAACCGGGCATGGCGGCAAAAGCGGCTGTAAAATTTTATAAGAAAAAGACCGAAACTTATCTATCCGAGTGCTTTCTTTGTGTCGGTCTTTATATAAGCGGCAAGCCAGACTTCGAAGGTTGAAATTTAAATCTTGCCTCCATTGGCACGACAGATAAAAAAAAGTAAGAGGGAAAAAATGTCCGAGAGTACCACGCGCAAGAGAAGGGAGATACGGGGAATGAATGGTAGCTTTGAAACCCGAACGTCCAAGCGAAAGAAAGAAAAGAAACGGGAACTAAAAATATGGGATGTGGCAATATCGGGAAGAGCAGACGTTCGGCAGGCGCACCTTTCTATGTCCTCTCCCTTTCAGGGTTCTCATGATTTAACAAAAAAGAATAAAAAAATGCTTACGTATCTAACGCCGACGTATCATCGGACCCGTAATGGCGTGGTTGTAAGGCCCTCGGTAACATTACTCCGGGAATCATGTCATATAGTTTCTTTTTAAACGCGGTAAGCTCGATAGGAAGGCATGAATTGCAAATGGCTCGGGATAATTAAGGTATTAGGAGCGCTCAGAGAGAAACATAATACCGCGCGAATGAGCTCGACGCTAGAAAAGACGGAAGAAAAGTTAAAAATGCACGAAAGCAAAATAACATGTATATTACCTTTGCTGAGTTATGGTATCGGGATTACACCACCTGTCTCCGAAAAATATCGTACTGCAGGCGATAGTCAGCCAAGGTACCAAAAGTATCATCGGGCTGCTAAATACGCGAGGATTCAAGAGCGTCTCATGGTTCATGGTGAAAATGCTTGAAAATTGACGGCATCCACACGAATCAGTTTACTTTTTCATATGAAAATACAAGAGGAAAGGGGTGGAAAGGATGGGGGGGGGGGGTGAGGGCACCGCATCTATTGAAGCACCGATGTCGGAGCTCATTGAAAGGAAATATTCACAGTTCCTTTTCTCTCGCTTGCTCTGCTTTGCTGCGAGTTTTAGCCCGCGCTGGTTGTGACTATGGCTACATGTGTAGTTGGCTTGCACCAACAGAGGAACAGGTTGGACAAACGGTTGCTAGGCGGAGGCAGGCACAAATTTCCACGAAAATGGGCTCCACGAAGAAAACCAAACGTTCAGGTAGACACTTGAAGCATAGCACCGGAAAGAATTAGCAGCAATCACGCAACGTTGTCCTGAGTGCCTCTAGTATGCTAGTCCTGAGCGTCATCGCTACAATCTCTAATAATGAACGATTGAATTCAGCCGTACCAATTGAATAGCTCCATAGGTACGGGTACCACACACGGCCTGCCGAACCTGTGGGTATGGTGGTCTCTCCGGTATCGGGTTTCCTCCAATGAGATGCATATTTTGCCTCAAACCTGCACGTATTTTTGGCACGCGCAGGCACCGATCTGATAGTCGGGATCATCTATCAATGTTGCAACCGTTGGGAACAGCCCAAATAATTAACAGGAGCATGTTCTGGAACAACGTTTCGCTGCCTCAATCCTGCGCATTGCGGCCAGCTTCCCGACTCGGCAAGATTCACCGGGTATAGGCTCCCGGATTTACTACCGCCATGCAGCAGTCTTGCAGATTAGTCTTGTAGGTGTCGTCGACGCGATGGCGGTGTCGTTATAGTAAAGCTTCTACCAACGTCTTAACATTCACCTATGCGTAATGCCAACGTAGTTGCCTCAGGCGATCACGAGGTTTTTGTCATTGTCTTCACACACTCGCTCGGGTCACACATGCAAGGGCTCACCTTACGGGGACAAGTAGTGCCCTCTAGTAACGTATTGGAATACCCAAAGAAAACCTACATATCAGCCTAACTGCCCAATGTACGAGAAGAAAGGTAGTTAATCGAGGGGCACGATCTTTATTAATCACCAAGGACAACATAGGACAACATAGGTGAAATTATTTGGACTTACTAAGTAACGAAATGATGAATTAGTGGAAATGAAAACGAATGAAAAAACAACTTGCCGCAGGTGGGGACGATCACATGTCTGCGCACTACGCGTGCGATTGCCATTAATTTATCATTTATTTAATTAGTAAGTACAAGAAATTTTCCCTATGCTGTCCTTGGTATCTTTGTTTCTTCGCTTCTTATGATATAACAGCCCAATATGTCGCAAAAGGCTGATTGCCAATGTGTGAGATCCCTAATTTTATTGCGATAAGAATTTTTCGCCTACTTCATGCATTTGAGACTATCTATCTATCTATCTATCTATCTATCTATCTATCTATCTATCTATCTATCTATCTATATATCTATCTATCTATCTATCTATCCACGCCGACCCAGTAGCCCAAGGTGTCTGCTAGCTTGAGCCACTATTTGTGGACTCGTGGTGATGGCACTGTCGCCGTCTTTGCGACGTCGTCATTCCAGCTCCTTCATGCGACGGTCGTCACGCTGTCATCGTAACGCTGTCGTCGTAACGCTGTCACCTGATGCGCCAACCCAGTGTCCCTAATTGTCTACAGCGCGGCCCACTAGACATGTCTTATGCGGCTGTGATGCCGTCGTGGTCTTTACATTCCCTCAGCTCAGTCACCGGACACTCATCATGCCAACGTTGTCACGACATCGTTGTCATAGAGTCATAGCCCCATGCAAACCCGCTATCTTTCCTTCAGCGTTTCAGTCTATCGGCGTTCATTTGGCGCCCTTTAAATGTCATCCTGTAAAGATTTCATGAAATAAAGAGTGAGGACGTCCTCCGTATATCCGTCCCCTTTGGCCGATAACTTTTTTTTCCCCTTTTCAGGAGGACGACGACGAAGTGTCCTGAGTGGAACGCTGCCTTTTTGTCTCTGAGAATTTGAAGCTACTTTGTGGGAGACGCCACTCCCTTAACTACGGCGATGGACGTGGAGTCGCCTGGAGAGGTTCCTGGTCCTTGTACGTCAACAGCGACCGCACCGAGAAAGCGGTCTAGTCGCCCGAGTGACACCTACAGCGAGGACACTGTGATCTACTCAGGAACCAGTGATGAAACCTCGGATGACAGCGACTTCGTGCCCGTAGCGAAGCACAAAGCAAAGAGAAGACTCGTCAGGACGTCTCCTTCCTCAAGTAAGGCAACTGTGATCCCGACGCGAAAGCCATCAGACCTCACCATTTTATATGTGCCTGTGGCTGCTAGCGACAATCTAAACCGGATCAACCGCCAAGCCACATCTGTATCGCTCGAGGCACTTGTTCCGGGTCAGATCAAAGATATAAGGATCAACGCCCGTAAGAACATCCTCGCTATAGATGTCACAAACCGCAGCGCGCTAGACATTCTGAGCAACATTAAGGTGCTGGATAGCATCAACGTACGCTGCTATAAACAAGACCATCACGACTCTACGGCCGGCGTTGTGTATGACGTAGATAATTCCATAAGCGATGCTGACCTGCATATACTCATCAAGCCGGCGACAGAGGGAACTGCCATATTGCAAGCCCGTCGCCTGGGAAACTCGCAGTGTGTCAAGTTAACTTTCAAAGGAGACAGCCTACCGTCCCACGTCAAGGTCGGTCACTTCCGACACGTTGTACGGCCTTTTGTGCCAAAGCCGCTTCAGTGCAGGAAATGTCAAAGGATAGGGCACGTTAGTGCGGTTTGCACAAACGCTGCCGTGTGCTCACGGTGCTCTGGGTCGCACAGCTCCGACGCCTGTCGTGCAGAAAACCAATAGTGCGCCAATTGTCAGGGCTCTCACGATGCAACTTCGAAGAATTGCCCACATGTGAAAAATGAGGCAAAAGTCTTGAGGCAAATGGTCAGGGATGGTTCGTCGCACAGGGAGGCTGCCGCTAAGGTGTGACGTCGACGCTCACGTCGTCAAAGATCTAGGAAACCCACTGCTATTGCTAAGGATGCACCGCGTCCACTGACAGTCCAGAAACTTACGCAAACAACTAGCAATAGCAGCAATGAGATTCCTCAGCAGAAAGTCTTCAATATCATTGCCTCAAGCGAGGAGTGGCCGCCATTGCCACAGCTAGATCCACCAGCAGAGCGACAAGATGTAGCACGCTCGCCGAATCACGCTTCACCTTCTGGCAGCAACCAAGACAACGACAAACAAGTTGTCACCATGATAAGGGCCCTTATGAACACGCTACGAGCACTACTGACCGCCATACACACTCCGGCGGCTCGAGGCGCACTTCAAATACTGGATGCCCTGTATCCGGTACTGTCCGGTCTTGAGAAGCACCATGGCTGCTCCTCTACATTCGTTTCTTAGAGAAGTCAAGGAAGCGTCTATCTTCCACTGGAATGTCAGAGGCATTAAATCGCGCATTTCGGACTTTCGTCCGTTTGTTTTTAAGAACAAATTTCGAATAATCGTCCTTTGTGAACCAAACGTTGAGAGCGCCATCCGCCTATCAGGATATGAAGCTTTGATGTCTGCCACCTGTACCGACCGCAGCAAAGTCATCGTTTATATCAGATGCGATTTCACATATGTTTTACACCCAGTGGCACCTGATGACGACAATCAGTATGTGTGTTTGACTATAAAATGCAAGAACGTCGCACTCACGCTCATAGGTGCCTAGATTTCACCTTCGAGTCGATTTGACAGCGCAAGGCTAAGTACAATTTTAACAGCGACACCTGGACCATGGGTTATTACCGGCGACTTCAATGCGCATCATCCGCTATGGGGAAGCTTAAAGATGGACTGTCGAGGAAGACGTGTACTATCCTTCGCGTCGGATCATGAGCTCTGCTGCCTAAATGATGGCAGTCCCACCTTTCTGCGGGGATTGACATACAGCAGCTGCCTGGACTTGACTTTTGTTTCAAGATGCCTCAGTGCCAGTGTGAAATGGTTCGCGGACAACGAAACGCATGGTAGTGACCACGTTCCGACATATGTTAAAATCGACGGCATACGCAAGTCACACTCTACTACAGTTCTTGATCACATCGACGTGCCTAAATACACGTTGCTCATGGAGAAGAATAGCCAAGAGATCCAGGATTGTCTGCCTGGCAACATCCAGAAGCTAATTAACGCCGCTGCTCAAGAAGCCACAAGATCTTTTAGGCCTGTTCCTAAATTTTCTGAATTCGAAGCAGAATTGGAGCGGCTTCGAGCAATCCGCCGTCGCGCGGAAAGAAGGTACAGGCGCACCAAGTCCATCTACGACCTAAGGGAGGCGAGACGCATACAGAAGAAGATCCAGCGTCGGATCAACTCCCTGCAGTCTCTAAGATGGAAAACCTTCTGTGATAACCTTGATCCGCATAAACCCCTCTCACATATTTGGAGAACTGTGCGTGGTCTTCGAACATCACCGCAACAACGCCACCCCTTCAAATGCCTGGCTCTCTATCAAGGTCGCAGAGAGATCGACGTAGCGGAGGACTTCTGTTTCAAGGTTGCTGGTCTACCGCCATCGTTCGCTACACGTGACCCCCGTGATGTTCCAATCTCGCGAGATTCTCGTATGGCCAATTTGTTTTCCATCGAGGAGTTGCAGGCGGCGTTGGCAGCGTGCAGACGTTCCTCATCGCCTGGGCCTGACGGGGTGACATACGCAGCTCTTGGAAACCTCGGTCACACAGCCCGGCATGCACTTCTAGACGTGTACAATAATTCATGGCGTGAAGGAGAAGTTCCAGCTGCATGGAAGTCTAGCCGCCTTGTGCCTTTGCTCAAGCCAGGTAAATCACCCCTAGACGTGGCGTCTTATCGTCCCATTGCTCTGGCCAGTTGTCTAGGAAAGGTGATGGAGAGGATGGTGCTGACGCATCTAGAGTGGTATCTAGAACATTACAAGTTATATCCTGACGCTATGGCAGGCTTTCGACGCGGACGCTCTTCTATAGACAACGTCATAGATCTTGTCTCGTCTGTTCAGCACGAAAAAAGCCTCAGGAGACTGTCAGCGGCGATGTTCCTGGATGTTAAAGGCGCATATGACAACGTAACCCATCAAGCCATCCTGGACGCCTTGGGTGATGTCGGCCTCGGCGGCCTTGTATTTCGGTGGATATCCAGCTTCTTGAAGGACAGGTCATTCTTTGTGCAAACAGAGGACGGTGCGTCATCACAACGCAACACCTACCGAGGCGTACCACAAGGCGGAGTCTTGAGCCCCACTCTATTTAACCTGGTGCTCATCGACCTGGTTCATACCCTTCCGGAATCCGTCCATGTGTCGATCTATGCAGACGATATATGCATTTGGTCATCAGGAGCGACGCGTCCTCAGGTGCGCGCCAGACTTCAAAAAGCGGCCGCACTAACATCAGGTTATCTTCGAGCACGAGGTCTGGAGCTGTCCTGCGAGAAGTGCTCTATAGTCGCTTTCACGCGTAAAGCAATGGAACCGTACGTTATCAGAATTAATGGACAGCCAATTGCCTACGAGAAGACGCACCGCTTTCTAGGAGTGATAATCGATCGAGACCTTTCCTGGAGTACTCATGTCTCCTACCTAAAAAGGAAATTAGTCATGATAACCCACTTGCTCAGATTTCTTGCGGGAAAGTCATGGGGTGCGTCTGTGAGTGCGATGCTCCAACTCTATAACGCACTGTTCCTTGGTCTCCTGCGCTATAGCTTACCTGTACTGGGTGGGACCGGCAAGACCAACCTCCGTGCCCTCCAATCTGTACAAGCTCAAGCTCTGCGAATTTGCCTTGGTCTTCCCAGATGTGCGTCCACGGCAGCAACAATAGCCATCGCGCATGACCACCCCATCAACACGTATCTTCAAGTCGACACCTTAAGGATGCATATCAGGCACTTCGCCCGACTTCCATCGCATCATCTCGCCTCCCTTCCTGCCGCTCGACCTCGTTCAGCGTTTAGCAAGATTATTGCCGCCAACCATGGAACTTTACCGTTGAACTTCACGCCTGCAGCACGACCATCTCAACCGCTGTGGTGCCTCCATCCACTCCAGGCTCTTCTTGTTATTCCCGGTATTAAAAGGAAAACGGAGATGTCAACTTTCGCCCTCAAACAAACCGTGCTTTCAATGCTACATGAACAGCACAGAGGACGCATCCACGTTTACAAAGACGGTTCTGTATCCTCTAATAGTTCAGCTGGAGCAGTGGTGATTCCCGCAGAGTGCGTTACCCTCAAGTTCAAGACATCTCACATTACATCATCGACGGCTGCAGAACTCGCAGCTATCCGTGCTGCTCTGGAGTTTATTGTTCACAAATCATCACATTCATGGTCCATCTTATGTGACTCAAAGGCAGCTCTTCAGTGTCTGATGTCCCCTTTCAACCATGGACCAAATGAGCAACTAGTCGCAGACATCCGACTACTCCACCATCACGCAATCAACAAGGGACACAACATCATCTACCAGTGGATACCGGGTCACTGTGGAATTTCAGGAAATGACAGTGCGGATGACGCTGCCCGGTCGGCTCATGATGGTGCCCAGATTACACCCATACCGCTGTCAAGAACAGATGCAGCCACAAGTCTTCGCTCCCTCGCCCGCGAGCTTACACAGAATCTGTGGAACACCAGTGCATTCACGAATGCACGTCTCCACAAATTGGATCCACGTCTGCAACTCCGCCTACCAGCAGGGTTGCCACGAGCGGAAGCAACACTTCTGTGCCGCCTGTGGCTCGGCGTGGCATTCACAACTCCTATTCATTCCGCATTGGAATGGCCGACAGCCCTACTTGTGACACCTGCGGTTGCGAGGAGACGATTGAACACCTCCTTTGTGACTGTCCCCGTTACGAAGTGCGAAGAAAAGTGTTCGTGACCGCTCTCGCAAAACTGGACAATCGCCCCTTTACAGAGGAAAAAGCTCTAGGACACTGGTCCAGACGGGCTTCGGCACTCAAGGCCTTAAGGGCTTTGTTGAAGTTTTTAAGGACATGCCAATTGTGTGACCGCCTCTGAACGTTGTAGCGCGTAGTTTCGCGTTACTGTGTCAATTTTCTTTCTTTTTCCATTTTTTTTCCTCTTCTTCTTTCTCCTTTTATTCCCTTTACCCCTTTCCCCAGCACAGTGTAGCCAGCCGGGACTTACACTGGCTAACCTCCCTGTCTTTCCTCTCCTTTGTCTCTCTCTCTCTCTCTCTCTCTCTTTCCCCTTTTCAGAACATGTTATTGATGTTTGCATAGTCGAAGATTTTACATATTCCTGATAATTTGAGGCAGTAAGTACATACATGAACCGAGAAGGATGTTGTTCGTGGCAAAGGCCGGACTGCACGCGTGCATGATACGACGGCAACTCTTCCGCCAGAGCGACGCTTTCTTAATTTCCTGAGAGCGGATAACTTTATCGCAACGCCGCGTGCACGGACTTCCAGCTTGAGGCACATTGCACTGAAGAAGGACGTCGTACCTTCCATCCCGGCCGCGGCGGCCGCATTCCAATGGGGGCTGAATGCAATAATGCTCGTGTACAGTGCGTACACATTAAGGAAACCCACCTGGTGAAAATTATCCGGGACTCCACAGTGAAGCGTGCCTTATAAATGAATCGTAATTGTGGCAGGTGAAACGCCATAATTTATATTTAGTTTTAAACATCGCGCATTCTCTTTTGTGCTTTAACTGCACAAGGTAGCCTTTTCGTTGGACGTATGGCTGTAATCACGCAGGAGGAAACTGACCTTGGATTGAGTATGAAGACTAGCACTGCCACACAAGCCAATTTTTCGCGAACCACCTCCTTCGCGGTTTCTACCTAATGAACCGTGCACTACACGCGACCCTGGGCTCGGCACGCTCGGCCCGTTGTGCTTTATTCTCGGTGGGCTCCAATTAGGGACGCGCGAATATTCATAATATCGAAGGCCAGTCGAACAGGCGAGGCTGTTCGATTACGTATTCAATTCGAGAATGCACCATATGAAATTGTCGAGTATTCGTTTCTTTCGACTATCGGCGCTGCAAGGAACAGACAACTATGGAATTGACGACTGTTCCTAATGACTCCACCGTAGGAATGCTACTCTTGCTGCCCAGAGGCACCATTCATGAGCAAACGTATGGGATAAGTAACTTCAGATCCACATATTGAGGTCTTCACCGAGAATCTTTAGGTTTACGGAAGCCGTTATGCACGTGTGTAAAAACCGCAGAAAAACAATACGCCGACCAATGTAGTCTTGTCAGAGGTGTTTCATACTTGTCGTTTTCTTTATTATCTGGCGAGCCTCACAATGCTTGCGTCACTTTAAAGCCATATGCGGCCTCAGGATTATCAAACTTCTCTACTTCAACGAACTCAACACAGTACATGCATCTGCTGACTTTCAGACAGTTCCCTTGTTTTACTACTGACATTGCTGTGGTGCCCCATGTAATCGGAAGAAGTTGTAGCTTATTTGCGAACTCTTAAGTTGTCAGGACATGAAATTGCGCAATGTATACAAGCCCAACTTTATCTGCAAACAGGCCCACGCGAACATTCCTTTCTCACTTTTTTTTGAAATAATAGATACCATATTTGGGGGGAGGGTAACTTTAGAGCGCAGCATTTAAGCGCCCGTTCCTGCGCTGAGCGTCGGCATGCCTCGGTGTTAAACCATGTAACCGAGCGAACGTGGAGCGCAGGGCCAAATGAAAGAAGGGCGTGCGAGGATGAAAGTGGAGGAGCGGAGGGGAGATGGCCTGTGCATGCTCTGAGTTGCCGGCGGCGACGTCAACTTGAGTCGCGTGGGCCACCCCATCTGCGTTTTCGAGAGGGGGGCCAGGGTGGCGTGAGGTAGGGAGGACAGGTGTTCTGTGGGGGAGGGCTACGCTCGTGCGCGCCGTCAGCCGCTGAAGTCAATCCACGGTACCAGCTTGTGTGACGGGGATCACTGCGCCTGCAAGGGGCAATGGCGAGCGGCTGCGAGTAAAGTTTGATGGGACGCATTATTGGGTGTTGTCTCCGCTGACACTGCTGGCACGATTTCCCCGCGACGAAGGACCCGCTGTCGTCGTTGGTGGAACAAGGGCTGCGAAGAAAAGCGTAGTGCCGCGCAAGACGGGCTTTGCGGCAACGATTGCTATGATATGGTGCCAAGGGGTAGTGCGCGTCTTCTGTGTGGAAACAAAGCGCTGAGTGAGCTGCATGGCGGCTGCTGTGAATGGCACCCACGCGTCGCTCACGCCCTGACTCTCGCGCTGTCCCGATTAGCGAGGCAGTCGCGCTACACTTCGCTCCGTTTGCAACGTGCCGCATGACACACATTGTCCGCGCCAGTTACGCTACTCGCGGCGGTCTTTTGCTCCTATAACCCATGTACCTATGTAATCATAAAACAAAATATTGACACGCGAAATAAAAACACGTACAGAGCTGCGCTTAAATTAAACATTAGGGAGTACCGTAATCGTCAGTTAATTTTTTTATCGAATGTTGGTATAGGGTTCAATGTGGAATTATTGCAATCTCGGATGCAGGTTCTTTTTATGAGGCTTCGGAAGGGCCCCTTAGGCAGAACCCCAGAATGCCCAATCAAGGACAAAGCCGTTCGTCCTTGGAAAACACAATACATTAAATATAGCCAGGAAGAAAGAAATAGGTAATGAACGTTTATTAAAATGTCAAGATCAAGAGGGCATCGAAACACACATCAAAAACTAGCAATCAAACAAAGCGGTGGCACAGCGCAATGCGAGTGGGACCACGCGGTGTCGTCAAATCAGTTCGCCGCTGAGTGACAGCGGGCGAGGCGATGATGTAGACGATGGAGTTCTCACCAAGGCAACGGTGGTGTTGAGTGACCCACCGTGGATAAATGCTTGAGCCGGTTGAGGAAACGCCGGTACCACAACAGAGTCTGAAAGAGGATTCAGCAGCGGCTAGTGACGTGGCAGCCGGGGAGCAGTCGGCTAGCTCGAGCATGTAGCCCGACCACTTGCCTTTTCTGCCCACGAGCACTGGAGTCAACAGGCCTGGTGGTTGACGATCTGGGCGGTCAGGTCGGGTGATTACTTGATGGCCCGGACCCAGCGTCTTCAACGCCTGGTCCTGTGGCCTAGCTCTTCCCTTGGTTTTCCAGCGACTCTCCTTCACACCCCCGCGCTTTGCTTTTCTCTTCTTCTCCGGCCCCTGTGTCTATCCCTGATTGGTGGTCTTCGAACATGGTCCCGTGTTTGTTCCGGCACTTTCTGGCTTCAATTGTTATCGCGTTGCAGTTCCGTCCTAGTTTTCCTCTTTTTCTTTCATCCATGCTAGTATGTATAAGACATTTAAGTCAACTTTCGTCCCGCGTACAGCAACGGTTTGTACGGCTTGCATGATGAGTCACCATTCCTAACACGAGTACTGGCTTAACGTTAACGTTAACCCCAAGGTGGTCGCAGGAATGAAGCACACATCGTCGCTGTAGCACCTCGGCGACATGGCTTGTCATATTGAGGAGCTCGCCTGCACGAAACTGTCACAACCTCAAGCAACAAATACCATTGCACTGTACGGGGTATAGTTAGCACAAAAGCACGCCGTCTTCGCGCGCCGCGCCACAGCATTGCGATTATTCCGCCGGCATTTCTTCCACAAAATTTTTTAAGCAAGTTGATTGCACTCAGCTGCTACACCCCGTGAGAGTTTTGTAAGTCTAGTAGGACAAATAAATAAGTAAATATTTGGCACTGGGAGAGTAGCAGTCAGTGCCTCTCGTACAAAAGGCTCACAAACAAAAATGGCCAGCGAATTCGCAAGAATACGTACGGCACTGATCGTATACAACATTGAATGAGACACAATCTATTATGACTTGTCAGGCGAATTTATGAGGCACTCCCCATACCGGACTTTCTCGGCTTTAAATATCCTGGATATGTTTTTTTGACAAGTGAGATGTTAACCATTTTACTGAACCGATCCGCGCATTTATGATATCAATGATGGGCTACATTCTAGTATTGTACCCTACATCTGTGAGAAAACAAGTGAGCAAATATTAATAAACACGCTTGGTACGTTAGCTTGGTAACACAACATTTCGTAACAAATCCAAAAAAAAAAGGAACTGTGCAGTTTAGGGTAGGTAAAATTATTTCATATAAGCTTCGCTTGTCTCGCGTAAGTTTGCTTTCGTTTCCCCCATCGCGCCCCATTTCTTTTTTTCTTCTGAAACAAAGCTTTCCAAGCTCCAGCATCAACCACCTCAAATGCCCGGGCAAAATGGGGAGCGGCCCACTTACAAATGATTGCTTTTCGTTTGCATTCCATTAACGTGCACGCATGCGGAAAGCGACGATAAAGGACAGACAAAAAAGAAAACTGTTTAAGCGATGTTCGCGGAAAGCAAAACCAGCGGCCAAGGCAAGCCAGCCGGCCTTTTGCGGCGCCGCCCAAGACGGCCGCTACGGGCTAGGACCGTGGGCGCAAGAACCGCGAGCCCCGTATTAAAGAAACGATTTGCGCAACATATTCCCCGCGCAAACGCGGCGCAGCTCGCTTCAAAGGATTCCTAAGCGCCTTTTATCTCCGACCACGTCCCCCCTCACTCTCCCATCCACGACGTCCCCAATCGCCCTCGCCGTGCGCAGCCTTGGAGCCGAAAGGAATCGAAGGGGCCAAGATTAGGCAAAAAGGGGGGACGCCTTGTGGAGGCTCACACACGGAAACGCGCTTCCCTCGCTTGCTATAGTACGAACGCCCGCGCGCTCTTTCGAGAGGAAGCAATCGGTGTTTTTCTATAGAGGGCGACACAAGAGCGGGAATGGTGAATGCAAGGGCAAACGGAAATCGGCTGGCCGCCCGCCTATTTGGCTTCGGGCTAATTCGATGCATTGGGCGCGAGAAGGACTTGTTACCTAATAGCGAGCGGCAACGGCGTTCCGCGTCACCACATTGCGTGATCGATTAAGCAACAATTTTAGCGTTTCCTCCAGCAAGGTATCCGGAATCGCATATTGATTTCCTTGTCGTAAATTCTATCGCTAACCCACGGCCACTGTGGGAAGTCAAGATTTGAAAAGCGTCTGTACGATAGTAGCAAGGTTGACCGAGCCATTTATTTTGCAGCCATAAGTGAGTCAAATTCAATAACCCGCCGCATCGGCGTTGGCTCTGGCATTATAGTGCTAAGCTCTGCGGCGCGAGAAACAGTCCAGCCTGCGGCAGCTGCGTTTCGATTAGGGCGAAATGCATAAATACGCCGTATACCGAGTATCGCGTGTTTCCACGTTGAAAAGCCCCCGGTTGTCAGAATTATTCGGGAGTCACCCCCTGTGGCGTGCCTCCTAGTCATATTGCGGTTCTGGCCCCTAAAGCCCCAGAATTTATATTTAATTTAGTACCAAAATTTATCATCCGGAGCTACGGAAATAGATACGATGGTAGCCGGAGTGGAGAACCCCGTATCAGTTCTGACAGGCTGGGGTTCATTACCGCGCACCGAAATTCGAGTGCACGGTCAAAGTTTTAGATTATTCGCCTAACGGGTAGCGGCCACCTCAACTTCGTGAAGAACCCACGACGTCGTGCGCTTAGCAACAGAATGCCGTAGCCACTGCTCTACAGTGGCGGCTGCAGCTACAATTAAGTGACCGCCGATTGTTGTGCACCATCGTTTGTGATACCTTGAGGTAAACACCAGTAGCAATGTATGTAGTTGTGTACAATTCCCACTAAAGATAATTTTACTGGCGATTACCTAATACCAATAGCAATGTGAGCAGCTACAAGAGCATATAGTGAACTAGCGACCACAGCTGTAGCCAATCATTAATCGGTAGTGTCAATAGAGAGAGTGTGCTGCGCGAAGACCGAACTCATTGGCTTATATGGTCCGTAAGGCTCACGTGACACCATTTTTTGTTAGAAAGGAGGACGTGTTCGCAATTCTCCTGAGTAAAAAAGAAAAAAAAAAAACGATTTCCTTATTTTACCTGAGAATTTACGAATGCAAAAAAAAACAGAATTTGGGCCACTGCGAGGTGCGATTACAAATGAAAACACCACAGCCACATGGCGCGCATTTGGCCACATGGATAGAACCATTATCGTGGCAAACAAGTTGATTTTTTTTTTACCAAAGAATTGTTTATCGTGCCTACGGGCCTCAAAAGTTCATACTCTATAAGACAGGCCCGCGGCAAGACGGACGGAAAGCAGAAATAGACGCGACGTCTCTCCATATTCTTACGAGGCCAAGTTCACGGCCCTAATTTGGGTTACAAGCATTGGCGTATATTCCGACCGGCAGTCACGAGTGGTATCGTGCGCGGAGTGCGAAATAATATCAAACTGCCGATGCAACTGCATTCTAAGTAGCGTCCAACGTGTCGGAAAAGAATGGAAGTCATAATTTAAAAGACATTTCACTGCCTCGCTTGAAAAAGTGCATTCAAATTCAGAAACAGTACGAAAGGCCAAAGAACTAACATACGGCAGTTTGTTCAGCCTTTCATCGACATTCCGCGAGACTTTCGGTGCAAGCAGAAATTTTCGATCCCTCATGCCGCCGCGCAAAGCGGTATAGAAAAAAAGAGAGCAGGCAGTGAAGCAAACAATGCACAAGCTGTTGTTCCTGGGGCATGTTCGTAAACTCACGCTAGGAACTCCGTCTTCCCAGCTGCTCCAGTTTCGTGTTTCAGTGGAGCGGAGGCTACCTGAATACCCAGCGCAAGGACTGTTCTCATTTTACGCTTGCTTTACACAATGCACCTTCGCCTTTTAATCAGCACAAGCTGTTGCAAGCTTTCGAGGAACTTGCGCTCCTCATTCAATTCCGCATGTCTCTTCACTTCGGCTGTCGGCGCCAATATAAACCATGCCATCGACGACAGCTGCTTCGACGAAGACAACGCTTCTTGTCAAAGCTTTGGCCCTGAGCTGAAACGTTGTCCCTCCTTACGTTTGTTTAGCTGATTTAACTTTTGTTGCGAGTACGCGTATTATATAGGGTGAAGCCGTGCTTTGTAATTTCATCCTCGAAGTCTCGCCAGCCTTAATTAAGGGCTAATTGGGTACCTGCATCCGGACTCTTCGTTGTCGTGATACCCATACTCTCTATTGAATGCAAAATAATGAAAAGGGGGGGCTATTTACTATTGGGCAACTGAAAACGCCACTGCAACATGTTTAAATCATGCTGTGAGTTTGCGAGTATTGCAAGGACGAGGGTTGAAAGCATGCAAGGAGTAACTGGCGAAACAACACGCGCTTTTGCTGTACCGTACACATCTCCGCAATCGTGTTCAAAGTTGTTCCTAAGATACGACTCCGTGCAGCGGCAGTCGCGTTGCAAGGACAGCACAATGCGAAATCGGGCGCACAACAATATTTTACAGATGGCTGGGCAAATTGCTGCGCGAAAACTGAATCTACACCGACTTCCACTTCGCAATCAAATCACTATTGGACAAACCCTATTTTGAAACATTTCCACGGAGGCTAAAACAATTGCTCCTGTTTCTTTCAAAACATTGTTTTAGAATTATTTAGACGGCCTTTCTACAAATGCGCAAGCATTCTTTGGCTCGCCATGGTACATGGCTTTTACTTACTCATTTCGCTAGCTTATACATGTCTGTTTATTGCTACCAATCACACCGTCACATTATACTATTATAGCGGATATACGCGTTAACGTCTTTATTTTTTTTTTCATTTTATTACGACCTTGACGTGGTGACGTCAGCAGTTCCTTTCTTTAAAACGCTACCAATCATCTACTATTGCACTGATATAACGATAACATGTGCTAACTTCTTTATTTTCCCTTTTTCTTATGACATTGACGCGACGACGGTGTCGTCACTTGCATTTTCCTAATGTACTTTCTTTTTAGAATTTTACCTATCTACTGCCATTGCACTGTTATAATAATAACTTGTGTTAACATGACCAATTATGCGCTTATTTTTTAAGCATAAAGCCTCACGGGACATGCGCATTTTGCTGAGGTATTCGCTAAAGAATGCTTGTCCATTACTGTAGAACTGTAGGAAACTAAGGAAGTGCAGAGAGAACTCTTAAAATCCTTTTGACTTTAGCCGGGTGTGATGTAAACTAAGGCCAAAGCAATTTTCGCTCCCATGAATGAAATCTGGCTCAGAGAGACAAAGGTCCTGTTGGCCAATTGTATTTGCTTATGCTGCAAGAAAAAGGGTTTAACAGCATCCAGTGAACTCCGATCGCACATGGTAGGACCCGCCAACTGTGAAAACGCTGCCACCCGGTCAAGCTGCTGTCGATGGTTCGAATCGCGCTCAGAAGTACTTTTTATTGTTCTTTTTTTGCGCTACCAATAATCTACATTACAGTTTTATAACAATTACATTTGCGCTACCAATAATCTACATTACAGTTTTATAACAATTACGTGTGTTAACTTGACCAATTGTGCACTTATTTTACAGACATAAGACGTCACTGGAAGAACCGATTTCGTTGGGGTAATCTCGAATGACTGCTTACGCAGTAATAGATAAACAAAAACAAAATTAACGTGCTGCACACGGGGATGCGCTTATCTGGCACGAAAGACAGCACAATTAAGCTTATCATTTCATCTGGAAAGATTGCGGGCAGTGCGATAGGGACAGGGCACTGGTGGTACGTAATGACAATAGCGATAGCTCCACACTGGTTTAGACTTTGCAGACTTGGCCAGCAATAGCTCCTTCTCACCACAAGATAGGTATTCGGCGAGGCCTAACTTTGTATATCGTTAAATAATCAATCGCTCAGGAAAGCGTATGGCACACGTGGCTCTGTCTTGCAAAAAAGAATGTCTGAACTGCTCGGAATTGAACGCCGTGTTGTTGGCCAGTTATATTCGCTTATGCTGCCAACAGAAGGCATTGCCAGCGTCCAGTGAATTCCGATCGCACGCGGTATGACCCACACACTGTGCAAACGCCGCGAGCCTAATGGATCCCCGTTGTTTGGTCTAATGAGTGTTTGCTTTCTGCCCGCAGTCGTAAATCCCATGTCGCTCGATGTTGTGCGAGTGACGGCTACAAAGGCTTCCAACGTTTTCGACCTCGATCAATAATAGAAGCGTGTCTTATCCTTATACAAGATAGGGCAGTCCGTGCAGGTTCGTTTTTTTTTTTTTTTTGCTCGGTAGCACAGAACAAAGGAGGCACCACACATACACGGCGTGATATACAGTGAATGACATTTGTCAGCAGGCATGTTTCTTTCGCTTCACACACACACACAAAACATCGCACTTAAACAACGGGAGCACGATAACAGGGCTGCGTGTCTCGTGTCTTCATAGACATCAGTAAGCAAATTAGATTACAAGTCATGACATTGCTATTTCTGCAGTCAGAAAAGCTGGGCGTAGTCTCCGAAAACATTTTCAGTGTTCAAGGAATCAATTAGTACCTACCTGAAGACGATAATGCAACAAGGAGGAGCAACATTATAACGTTTTCAGGCAAATGGGCCTTTGTGCGCAAGATCGCACGACAGTTGCTGAAGTAAAGCTGTATCATAAACTACAACTTCAATCGATCAGACGGTCGAAACGTTTAACATGCTAGCTCACTAAATTAACAATCGAAACGAAAAAAAAAATGTCAACAACATGGTTTAGCCTGAGGCCAGATCGATATACTAATCGAACAGTTATCACTATGGAGGCAGACGTGCCGGAGAAAAAATATATAAGCATTACAGACATATACACAACCCAGAGTTCGTATCTAAAGACCTATAGAAGGAGGTTACATCTAAAGAGTGATTGGAAAGCTAGGGTTATTCATTAGGGGCTTTAGTCGTGTCCGAGACATGTATTAGGCGTCCAGTGTAGTCCGAGTCAAGTACATTACAGTTCACCGAGCGGGAAGGGCTGCACACAGACTACACGTATCTTGTCTTACTGGGTCATCTTGTACAAGAATTACAGTTTTCCCCCCTGTCTTTGATAAAGTTATTCAAGCAAAAATATCTTCATAGTTATCATACCGGCTGCAGAAGCTAAAAAGTAAATTCACTTTCGCGAACTCGTAGCCGCCTATAGGACAAATGCATCAGTATGAACGACAGCCTCATTAAATAACCTTGAAATTATTGTGACTAAAGAAAAGTTCAAGAATGGCTATGAAACTAGTGTTACAGGAAAAGCAATGCAAATGAGCTGAGCTGCAATAATAAATTCGGATGATATAAAAGCCCTTCTTACCGCAGCGGGAAGCATTATTCAGTCGGAAAAGAGAGAAAAACAAAATAGGGGTGACAACGCCGGCTTGAAATTATCGAAACAACATGCCGCCAGGTCACAGATACTTCCTGCGCCTGCTCACGCCCAGTTATTTTTCAATAATAAGAAGGGACGGCATTTTTTTAAGCAAAACAAACACTAAATTTAGTTGCCAAGACTTTTGAGCACAGATATCGAAATAATGCTTTAGCATCCATGACGTCTCACGTACGACGGCAAATTTAGAAAATGGAAGTTTGCCCATCCTTTGCCCTTCTTGTGGTAACGTCTTACGGTAAATTCGAGAAAACTGAGTGTTTAGAAGAATACTTTATC
Source organism: Dermacentor andersoni (assembly GCF_023375885.2). NCBI lineage: Eukaryota > Metazoa > Arthropoda > Arachnida > Ixodida > Ixodidae > Dermacentor > Dermacentor andersoni. The sequence goes on along the minus strand of NC_092823.1, from coordinate 62,387,510 downwards.
AATTTGAACAGATTTGGTGTTTCTCGTTGACATCCCTTTATTGAGAGAACGGTTCGCAATTTCAGTTCAGCTACAGCTTATGACGTCAGCTCAAGCTGCTTTTGCACTCATTATGGGACGCCGTTGTTCGGAACGGTACGGCCATCCTAGGTCTATTTTTGGTCTGTCTAGGGGCTCTACTGCATATGGCCATGCGCAGGGCAGTTTCTGTGACCAGAAGTCTCCAATTGCTCAACATGCGCGATTAGGGAGACGGCGACGATTTCTGTGGCCCAAATTTTAAACCGTCGTAGAGTTTTTTCGATGACCATGAATAAGTTCAGTGCATTCATGAATTTCACATGGCACATCCTGCATGTAAAAAAAAAGGATTTTTCTTCTTGGTGTGATTTCTAGTGAGGTCATTAGACACTAAATAAATTAATCTGATAAAATGCTTCGGGCAACTTGAGCAACTTGAGATATTTAACTGCATCACTACCACGGGCTCGTAGCTAGCGGCTCGAGATATTAGGCAAAATAGACCGACCGACCGACCGACCGACCGACCGACCGACCATGATAGAGTGTATGAGCACGACTGAACGGTGATGTAGAAAGAAACAGATACCCAGAGACAGTGCTTCACGTTCAACTATATATCTTTAATTTCGCACACATCGATGTATATATACCGTACGAGTGTAAACAAACGTGGCTGAAAAAAAAGCATTCAGGGATGCATATCGATGAGCCGTACCCGTGTGCAAGGAATGGTGAAAACATGTACTGCAATGGTTACAAAGATAAACCGTGGAACCATATCTCCTTTTCAGATAGCGACACTGACGGCTTGCTCACGCACCTTTCCTGTAATTTTGCAATTTCCTAGGCTTCCACTATCTCCCTTGTTATTGTGTTTTGAGCCCTACAGAATGGAAGTACTTTCGAACATTGGTTTGCAGGAACAATCTCGGCAATGAATATCCATGTGAGCCGAGATTACGCTAGTGTATATATGCGTCGGCGCGTGCGAAAATAAAAATCTACAGTTAAAAGTGAAGCGCAGTCTCTGTGTACCTGTTTCTTTCTACGTCCTCGTTCAGTCGCGCTTATACATTCGTATCATGGATTCTAACCAACTAGCCCCCCAACATGTTTTAACCAAGATAGATAGATAGATAGGTAGATTTAAAATGCCAGATGTAGTAGGCAAACAATGCTAATCGCATTAGATGTTTATTAAACAAATGAGAAAGCGAACACTGTGCCATATGATCACGACACAATAAGACTGGTACGGTAGAATAATAGCAAGTGCATGCTATGCACACAAGCATCCACCGAAATATTGCACTCACTTGGTGCGGTTTACTTCACCTACGGTGTACTATACCTAAGGCAACAGAGAACACGAACACAGTTGCATATAAACAAGTTGCGTTATATACATACATGTTACTGAGTGTATGTATCGCCAACGTGGGACCAATAGGTGCTACGAAGCGCCGAGTGAAAGCACCAGCGATCGGACCCCAATACGAGCTTTGTATGGTGACCAAATATACCCGCCTACATATGTCGGCGCGCACCAAACTCAAAAGCATACAAGTCTGTTAATTAAGTGGCACTATATATTTAACGAAATATTCCATTCACTTTCTTTTCTGTTACTGTTATCTGTTGTGTGCCGCAGTTGGCTACTCGTCCCCAATAGGCACGTTCCACTGCAGTTCTTACATAAAACGCATCAAATAAAACCAGCCTACGTGTCGCCTCACAGATGCTTTCAAAAATGCTTCGCTTCACATAGGGTCAACGTGTGCGCTACATATATATGCATTATTAACAGGGCCGGATTCAAGGAGTATCAGAAGAGAATGAGACCGAAGGAAAACGAAGACATGGACGTTTACACAAAACTATCTCGAAAAATAATAAACATGTGCATATGCAAATATCTATTGCATATATATAATATTCAATTTTTTTTTATTCCGACCGTTGATTCGCCATCGCAGAAGGCGATTTCATGCCATAGCTTCAACTATATTTTAGAAGAGGTCTCACACACAGTAATATATAAAAATGACAAAAGTTCGACGTTCCTTCTGGCGGGGAACGCGCCCCGTGCGTTCATTATCACGGATACCTTATCTGGGGTTGTCTCAACCTTCGAGCCACTCAGGGATGCCGTCTTGGGGATGCTTGATGATGGATCCCGCTGCCACGAGTATCTACCGCGAACGCCTCACTGGCAGCGGATGCCGCCGTTGGCTCCTCGGCCGTCTCGCCAGGAAGTCCGACGGTATCACGCGAGCCATCTGGCTCTTGTCGCAGCACGTCGAAAACTACATCGCCTGGTTGCCGCCTGGCTTCCCGGCGAACGGTATCGCTACCGCCGTCTCCTGTCTTTAAACTATACCGGAGTGGCACTCTCCTGAGAATGATGCCCCTCTTTGGGTACAAAATACTACTGCGATGCGCGCTCGACATCTCTCTAGAGCCCACACAAGAATGGTTGGGGGCAGAGAGTCGACTTCGTTGTGCCCCCCAATGTATCCCTCCTGCGCTACCTTTCCTGGGCGGAATGGAGCGGAGCATTGATAACGGCTCTCTGTAATAGAAAATGCATTCGGTACGCAACATGCACGCCCACCATCCTTAGAGCGTACATAACGCCATTGGCTCAATCTCAACCCATGAACACATGGCAGACCAACTTTGGCATCACTTCCTACGCCAGTGCAGCTGCTGTGACAACTCGCTGAAGCTCGGAAGAAGCACGGTCTCGTCACCGCAGCTACTCCGAAAATTGCTTCGGCGTACGGGCTGGTAACCTGCCAAGCGATAGACCCGATACCCGGGCTGTATTTTCACCGTCTTCAAGATCGGCCGAAGGTGATCGCCTGCTGAAACCGGGCGCGACGCGTTATAGCATTTTTGCTTATATCTTTGCAATCGCGCTATACCTACTCGCCTAACTTTGGTGTCGTCGTGTAAGCACAGAAAAGCATTATTCGATCAATCATCTTTCAGGTGCAGAGATGGCACTGTTGTCACGCCATGCCCAACGCTGTCAGATATAGATTTAGCTTCTCGCTTGGTGTTCAGGCAGGCGTAATGCCGCAGCACGTTCATCAATCCGCGCAAGAGTGGTCGCGTTAGGGGGAGCTCACCTCAACCGCAACAGGTATAATACATCAAACCTAATCATGTGCACATGAGGACTTACAAGACCTGAAAGTGCGCCATCTTTTGCATAAAATGTCACGGTTGCTCTGCTACTAGTAGTGTCCAGAAATGGCGTGATTACATTCGAGCAGCAAGGCAAAGGGATGCCATTAGCAGCCCACCTTTAAACAAGGCGGCCCGACCGCAAATGGGGAGCGACCACAATTGCAAGTTTACACCGCAGGATCCCCGCTATATAGGCACCAAAAGTTAGGCTTGTAGCTCTTCAAATCTGGGAGTAAATGTAACTTGCGTATTTGGTTACGTCCATTTTTCTATCCCGGCGCCCATACACAGTCTGCAGCACGCACGATACGTTTCACCTACCTCGCTACTGCAGCTGTTCGCCACGTAGCATGCCCAATTGACGGTGGATGCTAAGAGCGTCCCCTTTGCAACGGGGCGGTGGGCTCCGACACCAAGCTCTTGTTATTATATTGCTGTTATTATATACAAAAAAAAAACGAAAAATAGAAATGAAAGGAAAAAAAAACTATGAAGAATTCCCATCATCAAACTTTCTGAAACCCTATTGGGCACTTTGTTTTTTTACGCCTCTGTTAATTGTCCGTTTCCTTACTTCCCACAACTTACCAATCCCCTCTTACTAATCTCTGTTGCTGACATGTTTACCTTCCCCTGCTCTCGCTGAACCGAAGGGCTTCAAGAACGTGAGAGGTGCGTTCACATTCTGATAAAACAAGCTCCATCGTTTCCCTGGCTTTATCGCAGCAAGCACGTTCTTCTTCTTTCTTGCTGTATCTCGCCTTACAAGTGCGTGTTCTAAGGAACTCTTACCTCGCTTAGAAAAGTAATGAGCCTCCCTTGGAGTTATCATACATTGTTTCTTTGCTGATTTCATTTTTTCCTCTGAAGTAGTTACTCATGGCAGGTTCCTATTCCATTGCCGCCAGCCACGAGATTATTTTAGCTTCTCTGATCTTCCGCTTGATGTTCTTTGTCGCCATGTTGCTCACCAAGCCGGCCATAAAATTGCTGGTAAGATTCCTAGTTGTCTTCCTCCACTGTGAATCAATATTTTTCCGGTACAGATACCTGAACACTCTCCCAGACCATTTACTTTCTTCCGTATTCCTCAGCCGTTCTTCATACTCGATTTTACTGCGAGCTTCCCTAACTTCAAAACCAGTCCAGCCCATATCACCCTGCACAGCTTCATTTGTAGTCTTCCCGTGAGCGCCCAATGCGAGGCGAACCACTGAACTTTGGTTCCCATAGAGTCCTGATTGTGCCCCTGATTTCAAGCACACAACCGCATTTCCAAAAGTAAGTCCTGGAACCATGACACCTTTGCACATACTTTGGAGCACCTCGTACTTATCGTATCCGCATAGCGCTCTGTGCTTCATTATGGCTGCATTTCTCTTCCCCTTCACTGTTATTGTTTTTTCCTGTGTTTCCACATATCTATTGCCTTCGCTTCTCCATATGCCAAGGTATTTATATTCTTCTACCCGGGGTAGTTCCTTGCCCTGTACTGATACTGTCTGTTCACTGTTTTCATTGAATGCCACAACCCCTGACTTCTAACGCTAAATTTCAGACCTAAATTCTCGCCTTCCTGTCCACAGATATTATCCAGACGTTGCATATCATTCTGCTTGTTAGCTAGCAACACAATGTCGTCTGCATAACGAAGACTTGGAAGCTGCTGCTCCGCTAATTGCGTCTGCGTGTTCGTATGATCAATTAAACCTGATATTGCTTCCTTCTAGCACTATTTCCATCCATACCATTTAAATCATAAACAGCACTGGGGATGAAAGGTACCCCTGCCTCAGTCCCTTGTTGATATGAACTTGCTCCGTGCTCCTCACCCCTTCCCATTCAGTGCAAGATGTATTTTCTAGGTAAATCTGTCTCAAAAGCTCTATACAATCGTTGATCATGCCATCTCCTTCCAGAATATCCGACAATATGTTGCTGTTAACGTTGTCTTACGCTCCGGTAATCTCTAAAAGAGGCACATATAATCCTCTCCTTCCTTCTCAGTATCTTTCAAGATACTTCGTAAGGAAAAATAAGTTGTCATCTAGACGCCTACCAATTCTGAAGGCGTCCTGAAGTACTACTAATACGCCGTTATTCTTTGCCCGTGTTGCAGCTTTAATTTAATCGCCTGCATTGCTAACTTGTATATTACCAATGTAATGGTCAACGGTCAATGTTAATGAATTCTTTCTTTTTTCCCTTTCCCTTTATAAATTAAATTCATTCTACTTTGTCGCCAGCTCTCTGGTATTCGTCTGTCTTTTAAAGTTTTTGCTACTGCTTTCAACAGAGCTTCCTTACTTTTTGGTCCTACTTCACTAATCAGCCTAACGGGAAACTCGTCTAGCCCTGTGGCTGTGCGCTTAGGAATTTTCCCTTCAGCTTCCTTTCCGCTCGAATTTGTCAGCACCAGCTGCTTTTTCCATCTGGTTCTCTTTCGCGTTTTGTTTTTCTTCAAGTACAACCTCCTCGCTGCCTCGGCTGTTATTTTTCGGATGATTGTTAACGCCGCGTGCCCTTCGGGCTTGTTTTCTTCTTCGTCTAGGATATGTTGTATTATTCCAGACTTCCCGCATAATAAGTTTGTCTGGTTCCAAAATATTCTAGGCGCAGCTTTCTTTTCTTGGCGTGTTTCTGACAACCAACGTTCACTTTCGTATTTTACCTTGTCTTGAACCCGTAGTTGAACGACACCTTTTTCTCCCGGTATATTTCCCATTTTCTGGCAACTTCATTCTGTGGGAACTGCGCGTTTTTTTTTTGTTTTTTTTTTGCCCGCCTGTGCTCTCGTACTCTCACGGTTTGCAAAATGGCGTCACCTGTCGCACAACAGACGACAAAGCTGCAGAGCTGTGCGTGCTAGAGCATGCCGCTAGAAAGCGAGTTTCCTTTCTCGGCTGCTGCGTCACCTCTGCCGCGGCAGCTGCGTCTGTCTTTCACTGCGGCAACAATAATTGAAGACACCATCGCTCCCTTGCCGCTTTGGTACATGACATGCTGACTTCCCGAAGCGTACCATTGACACTGACCGCGTGCGGCAGCTTCTGCTTTCTAAAACTGCCATATAGTTCCCCAGGCTCATCGAGGCTCGGCCCAGCAGGAAGATTACGTTAAATATATCGTATATTCGGAGGCTGCTGATGCCAGCACGGGACTGGTACCAGCGACATGCACGCCTTCTACAAAGAGCGGAGTGTACGTCGTCGAAATACTCTGACGATGTGTCGCCGAGTGACGACACTTGGTTTCGCAGACTGGCCGCGCGCAGCGCCCATCGTCTAAGGTGGCTCGCATGGTTTGCTCTTCGCCGCTCACAGAGTGTACAGAAAAAGCCAACTCTATTTTCACTAAACCGCGACCTAATTGTCCACAACCTAAAATGCTCGCTGCAATAAACGCTTTATGAGTAGCGGCGTTTCCATCGCACGCGCCATTGGCTGCTTCTTCGACAACCGGGAGCTAGGCCTACCGACTCGAGCGATCGGTGACTGCCGACAAAGTGAGCTGGCCGAGCGTGATGCTCCGCTTAGGAAAATTTACCGTACTAATATGGCCACATTGTAGGAAAAGAAAGTTTCACCGAGCTGTTCGCCTTATTACGACGGTCCTTTTTCACGCACGGTAAACACGGGAAAGTATCGAACGAGGCGCCGTTCTCTCGACTGCATGCACTATAGATAACTGACATCGATGAAAACCGTTGCTTTTGCTCGCTGGCCGTGGGTGTCTCCGGTTACGAAGAAGCCTCAGCCAGCGATTGAACGCATAGTGTTTGTGAATTCTTTAACACATGCATGAATATTAAGAGGCTAAATGAAAATAGATTTGGATATCCGCGCACCATCGGCAGCAGAGAGCAAACCAGAGGTGGCTTGCACGAACACTTAATAAGGAATTTAAGAACGCGCGTTCTGAAGTGTTCCCTATAGAGAACTCCTTGTGCGCACTAGAACTCTTTCTTAAATTCGTGATTACTTTCGTTATTAAATGTTCGTGCACGCCACCCCAGGCGAACTACACCTCGCAGGGTGGTCGCTGCACGCTGCCCGTCTGTGAAGCGAACTGTCCTTGGATGGTGTGTTTCGATCACTTCAGCGGTGGAGTGCTGGGCGCTGAGTGTCGGCGCTGAATTTAGACATTACTTTATAACACTTATTACAATTAAACGTCTGCGACAACAGAGCGGCACCACTGCGCTTTCGCAAGCTCTGTCCGTCCTTGTCCATCTTTAGCTTTTCACATTTCCAGCAAAATGTGGCTCCGTTTAAGGGCGTCTCGTAGCCTGCAGGCCGAAATGACCTCGCGGCCCTGGCATATGACAATGAAGTATACCCTCAAGTAGCTCGATGACAACCTGCTCTACGAGGAGCGAAGCTAAGCGCAAGTTGTGTGCTGTGATGGCGTCTCCGGCCATCGCTTATCCATGCTGCTTTCCTCGCCGGATAGCTCTTCGCGGACGCAAACGGAAATAAACTGTTGCTGCCTTTGCGAGTGCAGCGATTTCTGCACCGACACGCGGCGAAACGACCCGGCCTTTTCGCGAAAATAGCGCGATCAAAACATCCACAGAATTGTGTCTCAAGGCGCGCTATAGGGCTACGCTGGTTGTTCGTCTCCTTCCAACCGTGTAGCCATGAGAGTCGTGTTCGCGCCATGCGCATCATAATTTTTCTAAACCTTCCATTTTTTTTTTTTTTGCTGCAGGGGCGGTAGAACATAGCGTCGGTATCCGCCCCTACATCGCTTTCACCACATCAGCCCGAGAACCTCCTCTTAACTGAACATTGCTTGACGTGGCCTTCACGCTCACCATCGCTTATGTCGCGCACCGAGGGGTCGCAGAGGAGCGCCAGAACAGGAGGACCAGCAAAGCCCGCTTATAGAACCGAACTGCGCGTTCCCTGCTTGCGCAACGGGCACGCGCCGTCAATTGTTGTTATCATTGTCTATCGCAGCTGGCACCGAAGCGCCGGCTGAGAGCGCCGACCTTAGCATCCCCGAGTTGCGGCGTGGGTGGGCCCTACAAGAACATGAGGGCCCCGGTTTCCCTCATGCATGCATGCATCCATGTATGTATGTATGTATGTATGTATGTATGTATGTATGTATGTATGTATGTATGTATGTATGTATGTATGTATGTATGTATGTATGTATGTATGTATGTAATTGTGTAGAAGTGCTTTCTTGCATCAAAATCAGTTCATCAGTGCTCCTGTTTCTTTCCTCGTGTGCCCGCGTCAACTTCACGTCAATCACAAATACACAAACAACCATATCTATGACAACAGCAAGAAAAAAGACGCCACTCACTTTTACATATTCAATGAACGGTCGCTGTCTTAGTGCTGTAAATTATTACAAATACCTAGGCGTAATAATCAGTTCATATCTCCGGTAGAATGATCACATCACTTCTATCGAAAAGAAAGCCATGAAAAAACCTTGATACCTAAGGAGATCCCAACGCCAGACAACACAAGAAATAAAATGATTGGCTTATAAAACCTATGTTCGTCCAATTTTCGAATACGCCTCCGTCGTTTGGGATCCTTACACTAAAAAAAAAAATATTGAACATGAAAACATACAGCGAAAATGAGCTCGTTTTATCTTTCGTTCGTACTATCGCCATACTTCAATTAATGCTCTACTTCAGACAGTGCACTTTGAATCCTTACAACTACGACGGTATCGCAAAGGGCTGAATTACATGTACTTGCTCTATCATGATAAGTTTGGCATTGACTCGAGTGCATACATAGAAAAAGTTGCGCCACGTCCCACGCAGGCGTATCATTAAAAGAAACTACAAGAATTTTCTTGTAGGACTAACACCTGCAAGGATTTTTTTTTCCCGCGAACTGTAGGCAAGTTGAATGGTTTCCCGAGCAATGTAGCGGATGCAGCAGCAGTGTCTGCATTTTTAGCGCAGCTGGAAAATTTGTAACGATATTTCTGTCGCCATATCTGTTCTTATCCTTTTTTGTTCGGACGTGAGCATCTCTTTCAATATACGTTACGCATTGTGCAATTTTATTTGTATATTGAATTTCACTAAGTATGTTCGCAATTGCGTGTTCAGTCTTTTTTTGTGCAACGGTTTTGTATAATATTACAGTGTTCTATATTGTATATTGCTCAATCACAGAGACAGTGCCTCAGTATACCCACTGCTGCTTGCGGCCTTGTTCTAAGGCCGACAGAAACCTTGCGAATAAATAAATAAATAAACATGAGATCGTGCCGACCAACACAATTGTATTGATAAATGAACATGTTTATTTTACCCTCAGGGTCATGCACGCCTTACAGAGGGGAATGGGCAGAAAGAAAACTAAACCAGACAATGTGAAAAATGCAGGTACGTAAATGCTTCCTCCTATATATACAATGTTAGCTAACAAACAAGCAATAAAATCGTGAGTACATACGAAGTACAAAACGGCCAGTATTCACATGATAGCAACCAAAACTTTGCAAAAACTATTGATGCCAATAATAGATACAATTTCATTGGGAAGATCATTTCATTCTTTAGAAGTGCGGGGAAGAAATGAACGTGGAAAAGAGGCTGTTCTGCATAAGGGGATTACTACTTTGTGCGGATGATCCATGCGGCGCGATATGTAACTGAGTCTATGGAAGAAGTTATTGTGCAAGGTGGAATTATAATATCACTTGTGGAACAGGGTGAGCCGACAAATATTTCGTCGCGAAGCCAACGAGTGAATAGTCGAATAAGTTTTCATTGCTGTTATGCTTGCTCCTTGGTTCAAGTAGGAGAAAATGAAACGAACACAGTGTCTCTGAACACGTTCCGCGGAAGTAGTCAAGTAGTAATGAATTAATTTCTGGTTTTTATTGGCGCAAGGGCCAGGTATGGCCAATGAGCGTCCTGGCTAGGATCCAGCACTGCTGTTGAATGTTCTAGTTTAGGCGAATCAGTGTTTCTTAAAGAACTGTTAGTGTTATTGGTTATGTAATCTACATGAAGCCTCCAAGCTAGATCAGATGTCATTTGGGTACCTAAGTACTTATACAAATTGACACACTCAAGTGCCATGTCATTGAGATTTGTGTACTGTAGAAGCAGTAGAAGTACGGGTGACACACATGACCTTGCATTTGTTAAGGTTCAGTTCCATTAGCCATTGGTTGCACCAATCAGCTATAGCCGTGAGGTTGTACGGTAGCACGTTAACATCATTATCGTTTTTAAGCTGACGATGAATAAGACAGTCATCGGGGAATAAATCTATTTTGGATGACACATAAGAAGGAAGATTATTGATATAAATTAGAAATAGTAGACCTTTACTAAGCGCGTATCCTTTAGTACTGCAACACGCGATATGCCTGGTGAAATGTTTGAGCGGATTGTGGCCCACTTCGTCACAAGTTATCTAAAACAAATATGCTTTGAAGAACAGGTCCTAAATTATGGATAATATTTATTATGCGTCACAGCTCAAACATTAATATTAAGATTGCCACAAATGTCATAGACATAACTGTTAGAGACAGCGGTGGGTGGGGAACTTAATTGGTGTGTGTGACAATTCAATCAACCCGTAACTTTCTTACCAAAATTCTAAAGGGTTCTCGGGCACTGCGAGTGTTCAGCCATCATGGGAGCGATCGCTTCTTACATGGATTTGTCTGATGTTCATGCTTATAAGTTTCTTTACTACGTATTCTTTGTCATTATTGGTCTAAATTTTGAAGCAATGCTATGTTTTATTTTCTAAACCCATAACGCGAAAAGTCTGTCCACTCATGCATAATTTTTGTGAATTCTTTCGTTTGTAACGATAGGTTTTGTTGAATATGATCAACTTCCAAAGTCCCAAGGCCGTTTGAAGCGAGATGCACTAAGGTTAGGCAAATCAGGGCTGGCCGAACCGCCATGCTTGTAGCTACCACATACACACGCGTTAGAGTTCGGTCTAGTAATTTCTGTGGGAAATTGGAGGCCTCAGCCATGGCAATAAAAACAGATTGCTCGTCTGACACACTCCATGTAACTTGTTCGTCATATGTCCTCGTCGGTAGCGCGATCTGCGTCGAGTGAAGCAACTAGGTCTGGACACATACGGGTCTGCTTATCTTGCCAACTTTCACGCAAAAAAAAAAAACACCAGAACGGTTATCAAAAGAGCAATAAACGCCGCTCTACGCTCCATCTGAAACAGTGTAACGCCGCCACGCGCCTCACCCCAGTCCGCCATGCTTTTTTCGCCACAACGGCTTGCTCTACAGGTATTCGTTCATAACTCACAAAGCACTCTCTTTAATAACCAAGGGATCTGGTATTGTCTGTGTTATATGTTTCTTTTTTTCTTTCAACGTGGTCTTAGACGTCTAACTGGCAAAGTTTGAAGAAGAACAGCGTACATATGGTTGTATTGTGAAGAAAATGAGTGTCCCCCCTTCAAAAATATAAACATTCAACAAAGCTGTAAACAGCAGAACACGCATGAGTCAACGGCACCACGGTTTCGAAACCGAGTTTCTAGTGGAGGGTTTAACTTCACCTCCCATAACGTATACGGAGCGCGCTGTGAAGTTAAGTCCGAGCACGAAACTCCCTAATTGGATCCGAGGAAGCAGCAGGGGGGAAAAAAGATACAAAATAAGAACGCGCGATAATTGAGCGCAATCTCAGGGCGAGCCCCAAGAACGCGAGACGTGCGTCTCGCCCGGCCGTTTTGGCCCAAACGAAGGCCGACTCCCGCGCACTCTAGCGGCAGTAAACGTTAAACCACGTGCACGTCTCGACGCGCAAAGCTGCCGCCGAAAATGGGCCCCTGGTATAAAATAGGCGCGCTGGCGTCGCACGCTGACAACTGCGCAATAAATAAACGACGCAGGCCGTTCCTCTAGGGAACGAGACGTGCTTGCGAAACGCGCCCCCCTTTGAGCGTCGCTAAAAGCTGCGCGCCGAGTGGGTAAGGCGTGCTTTGTACACCGTACCCGCGCGCCTGCTGGCTGGATTGGATTGGATCGGCTTCTCGCACTACTCCGAGACAATACAACTAGACCAAGACGGCCGCCGAGCTTGGTGCACCGAGGGACCGCTCGCGCTCACAACGCGGAACGGCTAAATTTTGCTGTGCTTTAGACCGGAGTTGTTTCCAGCGTTCTTTTTTTTTTCTTTCTTTTACGTTGCCTTTTCTCTCCGCGTATAACGCGAACGGGGCGCGTGTACGGTTCGTTTAACGTGCTGAGAAAACGGGAGCTTTGTCGGGGGACCGTGGAAACAAATTTGCGAAAAGGGCTGCTTCCCTTGAGATCTGTGTGTTCTTTCTTTTTTTTTTCCGTCTCAACTTCAGGATGTACCTGAATAAGGACAAAAATTTGGCGACGCTTTCTAACAAGGCAGAACGGAGCAAAGATTGTGCGCGTATCCTTAAGGTGCGTGGGAGTCGAGAACGGTGAACATGTTGGGGAAGGGGGAGGGATGAGAAAAGAAGCTAGGACTTTGGCCGAAAATTGAACACCTGCAACTAGTTGCCGATACAACTTTGATTCGACCAGCCTCGTCGCCTCGTCAGCCTCGTCGATAGATTGTTGGTAGAAAACTGTGTTGCGCAGGATATGTAGCAGTGAGTTGTTGAAAGAAGACCGAAATTGGGTGTTCGTTCCTAAGCAATACACCTCTAGGAAGCTTGAAACAACCAGACTTTCTGCGCACATTTTTCTTTTTGCTTACCGTGCTTTGCTACCTGCGCACCCTTTTATATATATTATTACGTCTCCGCCCCGCCCCCGAGAGCGGGGCATCGGATCTGCCTGATCGGGACACTACAACAGAAATGCGGCAACAAGAATCACAATGGTCGTGGGGCGATCGCCTGACCACGTTCAGAGACCTCACCCAACACTACAGACTCCAAAGACGCACATTCCCGCCACCACACGACAAGTTAAACAGGAATGAGGCCGTAACTTTACGCTTGCTCCAGACACACAGCTACTCTAGCCCCGCGATCCTACATCACTTCTACCCAGGTTTATATCCAACAGATGCCTGTAAAGCTTGCGGACAACGAGCAACGCTGCGACACATGCTCTGGGAATGTGCCGGCAACCAAGGTAATGGGACCACATCCGTTCGCGACGCGTCCGTAATCGCGGTCGTTACCACAGTACGGGAAGCCTCGAGCTCGCTTCTCCCCGACGCCGCCCCAGCTGCGGGGGCCGCCGGGGACCTTCTCCATCGGCGTCGCCGCCGCTGGGAGGCGGCTCTCAAAAGTTCAGAGTTGGCAGACCAGCTCTGGGCTGTCCGGCAAGCCAAAGGTGCCGCCCGAGTCCAAGGACTTCGAGCCGCCACCTGAGGCCACCACAACGAAACTGCCGGCCATTCATTAATAAAGTTTCTTCTCTCTCTCTCTCTCTCTCTGTTGGAACGACGTTCATTTGGCCCGAGTACTTCGGCATCGAACCAGCAAAACCACACGCTCGATGATGATGATCCCACGATACTGAAGATGAGGATCGATCAACGCAGGATGATGATGATAATATACAGATGAAGACTTGCGTAATGAACGACCACACTAAATACATATAGTCACACGTAGTAGTGGCGGTAAAAAGCACAGTAGCAATACGGTGAATGACAAAACTTACTCTGATTTGGCGAACCTGTGCCCACAAAAACAGGCTACCCTTAAAGCACAATGATAGCGGCGAACAGAGTCGGCGATCGTCGAAATCTGATCACCCGGTAAAGTGTGTCAGCTTTTGTACATGAGCCATCGAATGTTCCAAAGTAATCACTGGTGCCCGCGTGTCTTCCAGAAAGTTCTACACCATTCGCGTCGCGCATACATGCAATGAGATTACACAAGGTTTGGCGACAATAGACACCGGATATAACCGTCGATAACATTCGAGAAACTTTCCGATGCATGCAGGCGCATCCTGCGCTGTGCGATAACTTTTGTTAGGCGGTGAAACATGGTCACCCGATAAACATATTGAAGTACACGTGTCAATACCCCCCTCTTAAAAAGCATCGTCCCGATGCTGCACACAAACGAAAGTAATCCACAAAAACACGCGCAATAAACCACAAAACAGCGAAGTTCGTCAGCGTGCGTAAAAGGACTTAAGACGCACCACGTGGACCCCTTCAGATAGTGTCCGGCGCCTCTGTCATTGCGAAATGCCGTCTGGCACGACCTCATAGTCCAGTGCGCCAATACGTCTGATGATCTTGTAGGGTCCGAAATAGTGTCGCAATAGTTTTTCACTGAGTCCTCGTTGGCGTATCGGGGTCCAAACCCAAACACGATCGCCGGGTTGGTATTCCACGTAGTCTCGTCGAAGATTGTAGTGTCGGCAGTCGGTCCTCTGCTGGATCTTGATGCGTTGGCGGGCGAGCTGTCGGGCTTCGTCGGCACGCTGGAGATAGGCGGTGACATCGACGTTTTCTTCGTCAGTGACGCGCGGCAACATAGCATCGAGAGTCTTTATCCCGTTCCTTCGGTAAACCAGCTTGAACGGCGTCACTTGAGTTGTTTCTTGCACTGCCGTGTTGTAAGCGAAGGTTACGTATGGCAAGACGGCACCCCAGGTCTTGTTTTCGACGTCGACGTACATTGCTAGCATGTCCGAGAGTCTTATTCAGCCGCTCCGTAAGACCATTCGTGTGCGGGTGGTAGGCAGTTGTCCGCCTGTGACTTGTCTGGCTGTATTGCAGAATGGCTTAGGTGAGGTCTTCTGTAACCACCGTTCCTCTGTCGGTGAAAATGATCAGTCGCAGCAGGGTGTTCTCGACGAAGAGTTCCTCCACTTCTGCTGCACTGCCTTTCGGCGGAGCTTTCGTTTCAGCGAAGCGGGTGAGGAACTCCATCGCCACGACGATCCAACTTGTTTCCAGATGTTGCCATCGGAAAGGGTCCCAACAAATCCATCCCGATCTGCTGAAATGGGCGGCAAGGTGGCGCGAAAGGCTGTAGTAATCCCGCTGGCCTCGTTGGCGATGTCTTGCGTTGTTGGCAGTCACGCCAAGTCTTGATATAACGGGCGACGTCGGCGGTCAGGTGTAACCGGTAGTACTTCTCTTGTATTCTTCCAACTGAACAGGAAAACTTGAGGTCCCGGCTGTCTGATCGTCGTACAAAACGTGCAGGAGTTCTGATCGGAGTGCTGCAGGCACAACGATGTGGTAGCATGCTCGGACTGGGGAAAAATTCTTCACTAGGACGCCATTTCGCAACGAGAACGTACACAATCCACGCCTAAATATCCTCGGGACAAAGTCGGTTTTGCCATCCAAGTATTCAGCAAGGCTTCTTAGCTCGGGGTCCGCTTGCTGCTGCTCTGCAAAGTCGTCTGTGCTTTATGTTGCTAAAAAGGCGGCGCTGTCTTTGTCATCTTTGGGCGGTGAGTCCACGGGAGCGCGAAACAGGCAGTCGGCATCAGGGTGTTTTCATCATGACTTGTAGATTACAGTGATGTGACCATCTTGCAGTATGAGGCTTCATCGTACCAGGGGTCCCGAAGGGTCGTTTAAGGTCGCTAGCCAACGAAAAGCTTGCTGGTCGCTTGCGGCTTTGAACGGTCTGCCATATAGGTCCGATCCCGCCAACCCAACCTTGCATTGAGGCTTCTTATAAGTTTGTTATGACTCGCTCCGTCGCGCGATTGGTGCCTTTTACGGGCTTCTTTTGTTTTCTGGACCATCTCGTACCGTAGGCTGCCGGGCGACTGATGGCCACAGCCGCCTATGTGCGCAGCCATGCCTAAGCCTGAGGCTATCCAGGACGTGCAGCCATACGGGCGCGACTCCCCTAGTGGGGACGGTTCGAACGATTTAGTCTTTTCTGTTGATGGGGACGCGTTAGTTCGCGACGCCGATATACCTGGAGGCGAACACGATCCGTCTGGTAGGGATGTCCCCACTACCGCGCTTTTACCTTCCAATTTCGCTGTCCGCAGATCCCCGACTTCCGTTTGTGGCACCTCGGTTTCCACAGTAAAGCCGGATTCTGAAAAACGGATAACCGTCTCTATCCATCGTACAGTCGAGAAACAAAAACAAATCACCGACCTGATTTTCCACCCGTCTTCCAAAGTACCGAACGGTCACCGCTCGCAAATCGTCACCTGGTTGGCTGAGATTTTGCAGGAATGTCCCGGTGTGCGCGCGATTGATGCCCATCAGTCGGGTCGTGTCGATGAATTACGGGACCAGCTGCGGCAGGCGAGGAGCCCTGCTGGTGATACGCTGGCGGCTGCCGCGCAAACTTCCTGCCAGCCCAGGACATACGCGGCTGCGGCGCATCTTGGGATTCAGGCTCCTCCTCTGACGACCCGGCCGCCCCCAAAGAGGGCTCCAGAAGAGGTTCTACACACTGACTCGGACCCGACTATACCTCCTCCACGACACGGTGAACTCAGGCGAGAGTACGAATTTATTATGTTTCTGACACCTATTGCTCCGTCCGCCTCGCCTGCGCGAGATGTCGTGGCCCTTCTGAAGGCTAATATTGACCCGATCAATGAGTGGATATGAGACGTCTCGATGCGCCGTACACGTCACGGCATAACAATTCTCACTAATGAGCCACTCTCTTTTGACCATCTTAAGGCTGAAATAGAGAGGAACCCGATCACTCGTGCAGCGATATCCATCAAGGTAGCCGAAAAACGACAACCCCACTGTCGTATTTCAGGCGTCGAACCTGACGTTCCGGCTCATAGCCTGCTCGTAGCCAACAATACACGCAACCCATCTGTCCAGCTTGACCCTGAGTCCTGTAAAGTGCGGGTCTCTTTCCGCGAACGCTCCGGTAACTTTACTCACGTCGTTACCGTTGATACAGCCTCTTTGCGCTCCCTTACTGCCCTCGGAAGGTTAATCATTGGATGGACATCGGTTACGGTGCGGGAAGATTTACATGTCCCCACCTGCACCTACTGCTCTACGTACAGGCATTCTAAACGCGCCTGCCCGCACAAGTCGGACCCTTCGCGGAGAGTGTGCACGAAGTGTGTAGGATTCACATCTTGCAGAAACGTGTTCTGTCCGCATGGGGGACGCGGCGGTGTCGTGCGTTGAGTGCCGGCGGGTGGCTAGGACGTCGTCGCATCCCATGGGCGATGCGACATGCCCGGTATTTCTTGAACGCATTGCGCGTATGCGTATGCGCACGGACTATGGCTAGGCTTACACGCACCGCCTTTTCCTCTCACTTGGGGGCTGCGTGGTGGCTCTTCTCCTTTGTACCTCCTGCTGTCAGACCTTGTACTCCTTTCTTCTCCTTTGTACCTCTTGCCTGCTCTCTATCCCTCGGTCTCTGGACCTGACGCTAGTCTCGGTTAGCCACTGCGCAGCCCTTTTCCCTCCAGGGCGGGTGCGTCTGCCCCTCGCTCTTCTTCCATTTTTGTTCGTTTTCTGTTGCTTTTATTCCACATTTCCCTCTCCGACAACCAACATTGTTGTTGTCGGATTTTATTCAGCAGCACCAGACTGACTTCATTATTATTTCTGAACCATATACACGAAGCAACTCTCTGCCGCACCTCCTTCACACGCACATCACTTTCGCTTCACCAGTTGCCCCGCGCCTGGCTCTTTGCACCTAAACATACATACGGTCTATTCCTAATACGTTCCCATTCTCTCTATGTCGTTGTCTCCTGTGCCGCCCCTTCTGTCTCTCTTGTCATTCTTGCAGTTTACGCTCCCCCTCACGAACCACCGGAACCCCTTTTTGATGCCTTACAGTCTCACCTGTCCTGTCAGCCATTTCTGGTAATGGCTGGAGACATTAATGCCAAGCACTTACTGTGGGGTCCAGTCGATGGTGATATCCGTGGCGCGCAACTCGCAGCTTACTGCCGCAAACAATTTTAAAGCATTAAATGATTCACGCTCGCCGCCAACCTTCCAATCCCACCTTGCTGAAAGTTGGACCGATGTCTGTTTCTTATCGGTTCCTCTCGCCTGATGCAGCTACAGCTGGTCGGTAGACGAGTCTGAAACGCTCTCCGACCACAAATATATTTTGTGCTCCTTTTTTGGCCATACTAAACCTCGACATAAACGCCTAACCAGATCGACTACATCTCATCTGCTGCAGTCACTCATCACTTCCCCTTGGTTCTCCGTGGTACACTAGACGACTTTGTTATCACCCAACGCAGTCGATTTGGTTTTAGCGACGTTTCATGCTCTCTTTGACCAGCTTTATCATCTCCATTCTCGCTGGATTAGGCCGCGCCCCACGCCGACTAATTCTTGGTGTGCTCCCGAGCTCACTGTCGAACGCAAACGCATCCGTGCTCTCCGTCGGCGCTTCCAACGCACCGCTGATCCTCTCCTCCGGCAGACGTTTAAGGCTCAATATTAGGACGCCCATGCCAACTATAAAATGCATATCGATCAGGCCAAATCTGCTGCTTCCAAATCTATCTGCTGAGATTTCTCCAAACGTAATATTTTCGGCCTTCCTTTCCGCGTCTGCTTTAATAAACTCTGTCGCACCAATCAACTCCCCTCCCTCGTTTTTCCCGGTGGTCGTTCTACATGCAGCGTGCTGGATTCTGCCCACTTCCTCCTTACTGTTCACAATTCTCAGGACTCTCCTTCAACAGATGATGGTGACCACGTCCGTTTGCGTACTATAACCGACACGTCTTACTCCACCAGGACTACCGACTTCCCTTTCACCGTCGGTGAGATTGAACATGCCCTCAATTCAGGCAACACCAACGCTGCACCACGCCTTGATGGACTGACTCTTCCCATGCTCAAAAAACTTTTTTCCCACCACCCGACCTCTTTCTTGTTTATTTTTAATCAATGTCTAAATCTATCTTATTTCCCCACTCACTAGAGTAAAGTACGTGTGATATTTATTGCAAAACTAACCGCCCTTCTGACTCTCTTTCATCCTACCGTCGTTTGTTATCAACTCATTATTTAGCAAAACTCTCGAACTTCTTCTAAATTCCGGACTCTACTTTTTTCTTCATTCCAATAACCTACTTCGTCGACGTCAATTTGGTTTTACGCATGGGAAGGGTGCGCCCACCGCTTTATACAGCCTTCGAAAAACTTTAAACACCTATAAGGACTTGAAACTGCACGCCATTCTGATCCCGCCTCGACTTCAAAGGGGGTTTTCGACAGTGTTTGGCACCCAGTCGTTCTCCATTTTTTACGCTCCCACAATTGTTCTTCTAACCTGTACTATCTCCTAAAATCCTTCTTAGGGAATCGCGTAGTCACTTTCCGATCACAGGCTGGTGAGTTGTCTGCCGCGCCTACATTGGGCAGCCTTTAAGGGTCACCCCTCAGTCCGCTGCTGTGGAATATTGTTATTTGCGGATTACTTTACCTCCCCTTTGCCCCGGACGTGTTGGCGCAGCCCTGTGCCGATAACAGTTATCTTGCTCTCTGCAACCAATCGTCGCGCCTTAGATTCTAAGGCATCTCTCACTCTCAATCTTATTTCAACCAGGCCAAAGAGCACTAAACTTACTATCAGTAGTGACAAATCGTTCTTCCTTTAGTTCCCCAATAGCCACTCCTCTTCCTCTTCACGCACCCGTCTTCCCTTTGTTCGCCTTACCGGTATCGCCCTCAAATCTCAGTCCAGTATTAAAATTCTTGGCGTCATCTTCGACACACATCTTTAATGCGCATTTAACATATCTTCGTAACAAAGGAGACCTTCTTCTCGTATTCTCCTGTTCCTTCGAATGAACTATTCGATGCCTCCCTCTGCTCTCCATCTCCTCTATAATCAGGTTCTGCTTCCTTCTATAGTGTATGCTTCTCCTATCTGGTGGCCGACTTTTTCTACGTCACAGTTTAAACTCAAAATTACCTCTATACAACGTACTCTTCTTCTTACGATCACCGGCGCTTTTCGTATGACGCGTACCTTGTCTCTTCAAGTTTTGACGAATTCTCTACCGCTCCCCACTGAACTCGACCACTTAAATGCACACTTTTCTTTAGTCGCACTTAAGGCCCTTATCTTTTATGGTCCTGCCACCTACCATCCGTCGCTTGTACAATACCCCTTGAACCATCGGGACTGTCATCACAGTCTTAAACATCGTTTTTTCATCATCGCCTTCAATTCCAAGAGGTGCCCTCTGTAACCGCTCTGCCGGTCTATCACCTGTATACTGATGGCTCGTATACTTCTTACTCTGCTGGCGCTGCTTTCCTACATTATAGTCCATGTGACCATATCACTAAGGTCGGCAAGTTTAAACTCATCGGTGCCACTTCTTCTTACGCCACTGAAAGTGTAGCGTTATTAGAGGCACTAGCCTACATACGGACTCTGCCTCATACCACCCCTCTGCATATTTATTCGGATTGTCTCTCATTTCTTACTGCATTGAATACTTTCACAACCACCAATACCTATGTCCGGGACATCAAGCAACCCAGTCTTTCCATTTCTACCTGGCGACGGGTGTATCGTTTTCACGTTCCGACACATCAGTGCATCGATGGCAATGAGATGGTGGACTTCCTTGCTAATTCCACCACCTCCCACGGTCTTTCTAGGTTTCTCCTTTTCACCCCTTCTTCCATAAACTCTAAGATGCGTGCCTTTTCCTTCGCCCAGTGAAACGTTCATTGGACGCGAGAAAACATTGGCACTGCTCTTTTTCAATGGATTAAAAACGTTACTCGCATTCCTCCTTTTCTCCCGCCAAAAAGACCCATGGTTCACCTCTCATCGCCGCTTTCCTTTTCACTATTTCCCCATTCTTCTTTCATCTCACTATAATTGCGCATGTGGCACCTCTTGCTCGGATTTGCTACATTATTTCAACGACTGTCCTCTGACTTTTCATATTGCTCATCTCTTCAAAGACATATACCATCCTACTGTGACACCTGCTCTTTATCACTCTCTCCTTACCGACCAACGAAGACGGGCACTCCTCATTTGCCTTTATCGCGTCATCTCTTCTTTCACTTGTCCTGACCCCTCCTATTATGATCTTTCCTTCATCCATCCATATTTCGTAATCGAGTTTCTTTCTCTCTCTCTTTCATTTTCCTTTTCCTCCCAACTTGCTCTTCGCCTTTCGCTTCATAGTGTCCTTAGTTAGGCCAACTAAGGAGGAGCTCGTCTCCGGGGACACTATAGACGGAATGCCTGACTTCCCGACTCAGCCCCTTTTTTTGTTTTCCGTCCATCTCCTGTCTGTCTCCTTTGATGAATGCTGAATATATACTTACTCGAACTGTTTTGATACCGCTTTCCAGCCTCTCGCAGATATGCAGTCGCGCTGCAGCGAAGCCAACCCTGCGCTCTGCTTCTGATGCCCGGTGCACTGTCGGACAAACCGGAGACCTCGGACAACATGTACAAGACGTGCGCCACCCCACGAGCCTTCACGCCTATACCACTGCGTTAGTCAACGGGGAGCCACCTACCAAGTGCCAGTCCGTCTCCAGCCTCTTGCAGTCCGGTTCCCCCGAAGATCTGCTCCTGCTGTTAGGCATCCTGCTGGACCTGCCTAGGCCTCCTCTGGTGCTGCCCTCTCCTGTCGTTTTGATTTTTTTATTCTTCTTTCCTTTTTCCTTTTCTTTTGCTGTCTCTTCTTTGTCCCTCAATTTGCCACTTGATAGCTTTCTCCTGCTATGTGCCTTAATAAAGGGCTGGCCGGAATCCCGAGACGACACATGCCGTGCCCACGCAGACCTCTACTTCGACGGTAATACCTGCTCCGTACTTTTGATATGTATTCATTTTATGTCGGCTTACCTCGGTTCTTTTTTTTTTCTGCAATTGGCTTTTTCTGAATTTACACTTTCGGTTTTTACCCCTCCTCATA
Organism: Dermacentor andersoni; assembly: GCF_023375885.2. NCBI lineage: Eukaryota > Metazoa > Arthropoda > Arachnida > Ixodida > Ixodidae > Dermacentor > Dermacentor andersoni. The sequence continues at coordinate 62,365,454 of NC_092823.1, read as the reverse complement.
TATTTTCGATTGGCTTAAACCTGCTATATGGTGCGGGTTTCCCTCATTTTATTTAGGTTGTTTTTGTAACTTGAGCGGCTCAAAAATACGCCATATAGGTAAGGGCGAAAACGAAATTTTGCTGTGCCCATACGATGACAAGGCATTCCTTTTCGGTTGTAGAATAATTGCCTTCCGCTTTTGACAGCGATCGGCTAGTCTAAGCTATCACCCGTTCATGTCCAGTTTTCCTTTGGACTAGGAAGTCGCCTAGGCGTAGGCTACTGGCGTCATCGTCGAAGTGTGCAAGTGCCGGTGGCGACTGCCTGCGTTGTTCGAGTTCATGAAATGCTTCAGCCTGCGGCGTTTCCCACTTGAACTCAACATCACACTTAGATGTGTCAGCGGCTCAGCGATGCGTGAAAAGTCCTTGACAAAGCGCTTGTAGTAGGCACACATGCCAAGGAATCTATGCACAGCCTTCTTGTCGATGGGCTGCGGGAACTTTGGGATGGGAGCTGTCTTGTGCGAGTCGGGGCGGACTCCAGATTTGCTGATGACGTGGCCTAGGAACAGAAGCTCATCGTAAGCGAAGCGACACTTTTCCGGCTTCAGAGTGAGCCCTGATGACTTGATGGCCTCTAGTAGTGTCGCAAGCCGCCTAAGATGATCGTGGAAATTTCCGGCGAAGCGGACTACGTCATCCAAGTGAACAAGACAGGTCTGCCACTTCAATCCTACTAAAACTGTGCCCATCACGCTCAGGAACGTTGCAGGCGCCGAGAACAGTCCAAATAGCATAACCATGAACTCATAGAGGCCGTCTGGCGTGATGGAGGTCTTCTCACGATCCCGCTCGTCGATTTTTATATGCCATTTGCAGTAGCCAGTCTTGAGATACATCAACGAGAAGTATCTAGCTTAGCAGAGCCGATCTAATGCATCCTCTATCCGTGGAAGGAGGTATACGTCTTTCTTCGTAATCTTGTTCAATCGACGATAATCAACGCAGAAACGTAAGGTTCCGTCCTTTTTCTTGACCGTGATTACAGGAGATTCCCACGGGCTTTTCGCCGGCTGGGTAATGTTGTCGCGCAGAATTTCGTCGACTTCTTGCCTTGTAGCATCACATTCTCTGTTGAAACTCAGTATGGGCTCTGGCGGCGTGGTCGAGCACACTCTTCGTATATTAGAAGATGCTTTGCAACTTGTGTTTGTCGAATCCCCGATGACTTCGAAAAGCAATCTTTGTGTCGCCGGACAAGACTTTGAGCTGTTCCTGCTTACTGATGGCTAGACCTGGATTTATATCGAAGTCTGATTCGGGAACTATGGTTGTCCACGTAGATGCCACAGAGTCTGAGAGGACGAACACATTGCTGGTTTCAAGAATTTCCCCGATGTATGCGATCATCGTGCCCTCGTTGATGTGCTTTAACTCCTGGCTGAAGTTTGTCAGCAGCACTTACGTTTTTCCTCCGTGCAGTCGAGCAATCCCTCTTGCAACGCAAATTTCACGGTCGAGGAGTAGACGCTGGTCACAGTCGATGACACCTTCTACGTCTGCAGGTGTTTCAGTGCCGACGGAAATGACACTGCTGGAGCAGGGCGGGATGCTGACTAGATTTTCGAGCACACTCAAGGCATGGTGACTACGAGAGCTCTCCGGCGGTATCACTTGATCTTCGGATACCGTTATTGATTTCGACTTCAGGTGGATGACTGCGCCGTCTTGTTTCAGGAAGTCCGTGCCGAGAATTATATCTCGTGAACACTGGTGGAGGATAAGGAAAGTGGCAGGGTAGGTGCGGTCATTCACAATAATTCTGGCAGTGCAGATTCCAGTCGGTGTTATCGGGTGTCCTCCCGCTGCCCGTATTTGAGGGCCTTCCCGTGCAGCCTTAACTTTCTTCAACTGGGTGGCCAGAGGTCCATTAATCGCGGAGTAGACGGCTCCTGTGTCCACTAAGGCGGTGACTGCACGGCCGACGATAACTACGTCGACGTCTGTAGTTCTCTGCCTTGAGTAGCAGTTAAGTGTTGGCGTCGGAACACGGCTGCATCATGTTGACGCGTGGCTGGTGCGTCGCGTCGTCAGGTCTTTGCGCGGTGTATTCTTCGCTTTCAGGCTTCGTCGGGATGGCGGCGTGTCGTTGTTATGTCGTCGAGATAGTCTTTTCGGCGGCTTCGTCGGCGGAGGAGGATCTTCGTCAGTTCGACAAGCAGCAACCGCACCTCCATCGGCTGCTGCTTTAGTTTTCCGCATATGGGCTGACGGACTGGCCCCGGGCTTTGTCAGTGTACGGACGGCGCTGCGGCAACCGCCAGGTTGACGACGAACGCGACGGTCGTCGAGGGCTTCACTGAGTAGCGGCGAGGTAGTGGGCGATGTCACGTGGGCGCTCCCGATGCTGTGTACCCGGCGCGTTGACGGCGAATCCTCGCAGTCCCAAGTCGCGGTATGGGCATCGGCGGTACACATGGCAGGCTTCTCCGGAACGGTACATAGCGGGCGGTGGTCGGGAGCGCGCCAAATGTCCGCCTTCCTCAGGTCGCTTCACTGGCCTACACGTGGGCGAGATGGCGGCGGCGGCGGCGGCATCTGGCGACAAAATTTCGGTGTCTTGGGGGCCCTGGCGCGGGCGGGGAATCTGGCGGAGGGCGACCGCAGCGTATGTCATCGCTTCGGGCTGGGGCTGTGACGACGGCGGTTGCACTTCAGTAACCACAAGCGATCGCTGAACCTCTTCTTTGACGATGCCGGCGATTGAGGCCACTTAATCAGGCTGCGACTTTAGGGAAGAGCTTCTGCAGTTCCTCTCGCTCGACCACCCTGATGGTCTCGCGCAGGTCGTCGGTGTCCACTGGTTGAACTTTGGCGTAGGTCATTGGGAGCGTGCGTCGGTTGTACTGCCTGTTCCTAATTTGCAGTGTTTTGTCGATCGTTGTGGCCTCGGAAGCAAATTCAGCAACTGTTTTTGGGGAGTTGCGCATAAATCCGGCAAAGAGCTTTTGCTTGACACCCTTCATTAAGAAGCCAGCTGTTTTCTTTTCGGGCATGTCGGGGTTGGCGTGTCTGAACAGGCAAGTCCTCTCCTCCATGAGCATCGCGATGATCTCGTTGAAAAGTTACACTTTGGGCTTCTAGCATACCTGCCGCCTTTTCCTTTCGCACAACACTCGTAAAGGTCTGCAAGAAGCCATTTCAGGACAGGTCGCATGTTGTCAGGGCCGATTCTCGGTTCTCAAACTATGTTCTGGCGTTCGTCTTGTAAGTCGAGGTATACATGCGGCAGCTTGTCGGCGGAGTTCCAGCTGTTGAATGTGGCGATTCTTTCGTAAGTCACCCGCCAGCTTTCTAGATCTTCAGTCAATGATCCATGGAAGGTTGGTGGGGCCCTGGGCTGTGGCAACACGATGGCGGACGCTGAGGCTGCCATTGGGGTTGACTTGGCGATGGTATTCCATGCTCCGGGGGCAGTCCTTGCAGCCTGCGGCTACCATGCTGTTTCTTGGCGAAGTTGGGGTAGTCTTCGGCGCTCGGGCTTCGGTCACGGCTTGGCGGGGACGTCCAGTACAAGAACGCAAAGCACCTCCACCAGACGTCACGTAGTAGTCACAGTAAAGAACATAGTAGCAATACTGTGAATGACGAAACTAACTTTTCTTGGGCGAACCTATGCCCACAAAAACAGGCTACAGTAAAGCACAACGATAGCGGCCAACACAGCCGGCGATAGTCGAAGTCTGATCAGCGGGTCAAGCGAGTCCATTTTTATACATCAGTCATCGAAGGTTCCAGATTAATCAATGGTGCCCGTGTGTCTTGCGAACGCTGGACACCATTCGCGTCGCACATACACAAAATCAGAATACGCAAGGCTTGGTGACAAGAGACAGCGAATATAACCATCGATAACTATTGAAAAACTTCCGATACATGCAAGCGCGTCCTCCGCTGTGCGATAACATCTGTTAGGCGGTGAAACGTGGTCACTTGATAAGCAAGTGCATGGATTATGTCACAAATTTTTATAGGAAACGTAGTCCTGCGTGCGCAATAATTGTGTCAAAATAGCAGCTACATACTCAAACTGACGAAGACCTGCAACGGGCAAATATATAATTAGAAATTCTGAAGCTGTGGCACTTCTGCAAACACTCCACGTAGGAGTTAGGTTGCAAGGAATACAACGCAGGAATAACACAAGACAAACCCTCAAAGACACAAATCACTAATCCTGGATGCACTAAAATACTCCAAAGTCCCAAGCTCTATTCGATGTCAGATGCATGATTCCAATTTCATGCCGATGCATGACTCCAATACAAATGTAACCTTTATTTGCCTTCACCAAAAACTAGATAAGAATGAATGCAACTTATCCCAGAATAAACGCTCGTCCGAGGAGCAAAAAAAAATATAATTAGAACAGTAATGCCTCAGCAGTCAACTACATTTGTTTGAGTAAACAAAATTTAGGTGGTTTGCGTATGCGAGCGCTAACTGTAAGTTAAGCCATGCGGAGAAATAAAAGGCACAAACATTCGGAAGAAAAAGTAACAGTGAGAAGAACACGTCGGGGAAAATTTTACAGAAGTGCCCTGCTAATACAGTTTCAGTCGTCTTCGGAGGGTATCTGTCAATGTGACTAAGGAAATACAAGAAAAGTCACAGCAGCTTCAACATTTAACTTTCTTCCAAGGGTACTGAAAAAAAAAAAAGAAAACTAGATGTCGTGAGAATGCTTGCAGCCGAGGAAGTGGACATAACTAATTTGTAAATTAACTAATTTGTAATTGTAACAAAGCCTTGGCACTATCGCTCTCCCGGAGCGATTGACAGGATATGTGCGGTATTTTGCTCTTGCACAAGTGTTTTATATGCACAGAGCATCGCAGCAGCCAAGCGCATTGCAGTTTTACCGGCATTAATTAATTACAGCGAGGGCAAGCAAACGTGCAGTTTTTTTTTACGTTAACCACCTATGCACTGAGCCTCTGAAAAAGAAAGCAAAAGCAAGAAAGAAGACACTTAACAAACCTACCTCCTCAACAACAACGCTGAACTCACGTGTTCAGCGGATAATAAAATGCGCGCCAAAACTCATCCGCGCGTGTCGCAAACGCAAAAGTTGGCATCATGAAACCTGGAAAGACGAAATAGAGAAAACTTTTTTTAAGGCGAGTGCCTTCCAACTTCGTTGGCCACGGTTCGTTAAACAGCTCACCCTAAAAGTACTAGTTAGGAAGCCTAGAGCAGAGAACGTAACATCACTAAAACAAAGCAAGACAAACAAAACAAACAACACACCAAAAAAAGAAAGAAACATGTTTCGAAAGAGGGTGGCAAAACAGCCCGGCTTTGTTCTGGCCGTTATCATTTAAAAAAAGGCAACGTACTCTCGAACTTAAAGTGCAAAATACAAAAAGACGCAGGAGCCGAAATTCTTTGGAGCAGACGACGTACAAGAGCAGCAGGGGTGAATGCCGGAGGCCTCGGACGGGGCATGCGCGTGATAATACGGCGAGCCGGGTGGACGTGACGCGAAATTCAATAACGCCGCCAGCGAGCAGAGATCATGCAAAAGAAAACAAAAACAAGAAATAAGTAAGCCACAGCCGTCTAACGCAACGCCCACGCTTAAAGAACGGAACTACATGGAGCGCACGCAGCCTCTGTGGCATCGGAGCCCGTGGCGCAGCAGACGTCTGCTCGTGGGCCGTCGAGGCAGCACGGAACGTTCGGGAAAGTAGCAACAAAATGGCCGACCGCGAGACGAGTTTAGGGGCCCCATGCATCAAGAAAGCCAGCAAGGGCGTCGCGAACAGGCTGGGAGAGTTCCTTGGCTTCTGGTTGGCGGGAAAGGCGGACGACATTTTCCTTTTAGCTGCTCAGCCTGCTTTTTCGGGGTAGACGTTAAAATGAAAATTCGTGGAGAAGTTCGGTGATAGCATAAAAGTGGAGACACGCTGGCGCGATCCAATTCCTCTATGCAAATGATCAGGATGATCGCCGGTTCCTGACGTGTTATTTCTTACTGCTGGTTTAATGTTCCTGTCGCGTACTAGCTCAGAATTACGTCCGGGAGGAATGATTTGCTTACATTATTTTCAGAATTTTGACCACCTGTACTCTCTAATCAGTTTCAAAGTGCACGCATTGCTTCGAAAGCGAAACAAAAGTAGAAGTAATATGTGTATACAACTAATTTAGGCAACCCTGTGCGTGCTAGCCAGCGACGTTCACGGCTAAGGTGCCATCTCTGCTGTGAGCATCTCTAACTAGCACCCCCAGAGCTAATCGTTTACGCACACAGAATTATCCATTAATGTACAGGAGAGAATGAACACTGTGCTAGCTTAAATTACAAAGCACCACACAGAAATGTGTTCCGCTACTAATTAACTTTTTTCGTCCTCTTTAATATATCTTCACCTTATTATTTCTGCATTTGAAATAAACGTCATTTAGTTCACCTATGCCTTTTGTGGCTGTATTGTACGTTTCTTAGCATGATTGTTAATCACACAAAGTCGAGCCCCTGAGATTCTCCTCCACAGTGCGCAAGAAGTGTTAGCAAAACGGCGGACAACTATATTTATACGAAGTCCAAGACGTCTAGTCTACATGTACAATGCCCGTTCGTTCACAAACATGTTATCTATGTATACGTTCGTGTAATAGGCTTACGGTACACTAATGAACGCGCCGCATAATGTGCATTTACATGGCCGCCGACGGCAGAGGTTGGGAGCGCAACAACGAGAACACTACTTTCGCCGTATATGTCAGGCATCTCAAGCACTTTTGTGCTATGTCACGAAAGTACCACCACGTCGGTTTGCGCGAATGCATTGCCACTCAAACATGACTAACTATGCAAATAAGCAGAAGCCACACAAAGGCACGCGAACATGACGAGCACAACGCCAGTCTCCTCCTATGGCCGTTCCTAGGTGATGCAACTGACCACTCGTTGTTCTCCCTCCAATACTACGCATCGCTGCGCATTGATACATCTGTCAGTGATTACTATGAAGTCCACAAATATTTTGAGAAATACTAGACATTCTACAGTAGTTAATCGCAGCAGCGGGAAAACACAACGGCAGACAGCGAAGGCCACAAAGAGACCCTTGTCAGAGCTACGCGCTGGATTCTGGCGTCGCGCTCCAAGCGCAAAGGCAAACGAGGAAAACTTCAACAAATGCGACGGATGAGGTTCATGCTTCTGCGTTTTTAGCGTGCAGATTCACAGCTGCGTAAGCTCCACGCATGCAAAGCCACGACGCACGTGGACAAAAAAGAATTAACATGTGTAGCAGAATATCAATCTGTGGAATGTTTGGCGGCCAAGAAACTTTTCAAATGAGCAGTGCTCTTCAACATAATATTCTCACAATCCTCATTAGTCAAAATTCGGTGGACAAATATATTCAGAACTGGCAATTCACATACTCTTCGGTAAGGAAGCTAAGAAAAAAATTTTCTGCTACATAGACGCACCTATAGTTACTGCGTATTGTCCCTGCTCCCTAAAGGCATCCATATGCAATAACTTCAGACGCAAAAATGAATGATCTGCGCCACAGACAAGCGGCAATATACGTCAATATATTTTACTGTCTGAAATTTATTTGTTCCTTGACCTGGCGCGTTCAAAGCCATTCCGTTTGTCCATTGTGCAATTATAACACCACATTACTGTATGTTAGCGCATGTGTTCCCCTGTATTTTTTGTATACGTATTCACATATGTTTTCTAACTATTCTATGTTGTAACTTTTGATTATACTCTCCCCCTTACACAATGCCTCTAGGGGCCTTTAAGGTTTCTTTAAAAAAAATGAAGACGAATGGTCATAAAGCGTGGCCAACATTTCAGCGCGACAGTGTGGAGGAGCTTGCGGTCGGAGATTATCTTTGTATTATTTTGAACTTTTGCCCTGAACCCAACACAAGTAGAAAATAGCAATTAATCTGTGCCTATAACTGTAAACAAGCTCTAAAGAACTAGCATTTTCTGCGATACCTCTGAATGCTGGCCGGGGTGCGCATCGCTAAAGTGACGACTATCACGTGTTCAGCATCATGCAAATGTACTTATGTCGGCAAGTTCGACCAGCAGGCACGCAGGAAAGCACGAAACATCATGCGGGTTACACGCTTATCAATACGCAACAACACTATAAGAAAAAGTCGTAAATTTCATCAATTTTGAATGGTATGACCCGCCGGATCAGTGTCGCAAATATCACTTGAATCCGTTGCTTTAGAGTCGAGCAATAAAAACCGCACAGCTCTGTCGCGTTGCTCCCGCTTTCCCACACTGGAGACGACAAAGACTGCGATAGGGCCAGCGTTTTCCTTAACGCCCCACCCCACCTACGGATTATGTCGCCGTACTGCGTGGTACATTTATTGTTTCCCAATGACAACGTGAAGGCAACTACTTCTGGTTTCCTCAAACACAATCCAGAGAAAAGTGTTCTTGATAGCTGCTAAAAGACTACAATTTTCAAAAATGAACCAAGTCTCCCAACATAAAGTAGAGTACTGCATGACATTCAGTATATGATAAAGTGTCTTATGTTTTCCCTCACTACCGTTTTCTATATTCCTGCTCATTTTGTACATTTCGTTTCAGCCACACCTATATGATTCGTTGTAGGGTCATTGCCTGGCGGTTATATATGGTAGTGCTTAACAAAAATCGACCCCCTGCGTGTCCCTTTCTCTCGTTCATTCTGCGCCTTGGCCGCAGGACCTTCTTACATAGATCAATTTACATAGGTCAATCTGCATTAAAACGATCAGGTGTCCAAATAAAGATTGCCTGGGTGTTCAAGGATAACGCGTTCCTAAGCAGAACAGTAAAGCATGTGCCATACGTTTGAGATGAAAACAAGGACAAAGCACCAAATTGAAAGCAACTCCTCACATTACATCCAGTCCTCTTTGGTGTACCGGGTGCGAATGCAATGAATTGCCTCCGGCCTTCGTCTGCTAAAAAGAGGCCCTGCGCCGTCTGCACTGCCCGGTATTGGTTTTCGCGTTGGTCTTGGCTCAGTGACAAGTGGCTAACGCTACAAAGCCATCGTACGCGTCAAGAACTTCCCTCGCAGTGTGAAATGCCCGCAAGCCAATGCGCGAAACGAAAGTCGGGGGAAGTGCCGAAAATAACTAAGCAGGCGCGCCGCACTCCGGTAGATTTGTACAACGACTGCGAAGTCATTGTATCGCTCAGCTGCACTACTGGTCACTAAAAGGAAGCACTTCATATTTGCTAACAAAAATTTTTTGCACGATTTCAGTGCTGTCTTATATGTTATTATTGGCGTACTGCGTATAATTGACACAGAAAGATGAAACCACTAACTTGTCTCACAAAGGGCTTAAGGCTTATTTTAATAACTTGTACAACAATGTATTCGGTATAAGTAACAAAGCCTTATTACGAGGGTCGTTTTACAAGTGTGGTAAAAAGCAATTAAAGATGCCATGTCTGCCGAAAACAATATTTTGCTTTTCAACATGGTTCCCTTCCAGCTCTACACACTTCTGCCAGCTGTGCTCTAATTTTTTCACCCCTCAGAAAAAAGGATGGCTCGAGGCCCTTGAAGTAATAATTTCCCACTAACATAACCACTTCATCTGAAGAAAATTTCTTTCCAACCACCCGATTCTTGAGGTCTGGAAAGAGAAAAACGTCGCAGGGCCAAATCCCGAGAATAGGGTGGAAGAGGCACAACATGGAAGCGAAACTCGTGCCATTTGGCCATTGCAACAAACTATCTGTGGGGCGGTGAACTAGGAGTTCTTTCCGCGCTAACTCGGGAGAGTTTAGTGCGGAATTCTTCTTCTCAGTTTATCTAGAACTGTTGCCTAATATGGTGCTGTTATCGTTTTGTTATTTTGTAGGTAGTCCACAAAGATTATTCCTCGTGAATCTCAAAAGACAGTGACCATCACCTTTCCAGCTGAACAAACAGTATTTGCCTTTTTTGGAGCAACTTTATGAGCCCCAGTACATTGCTTTGACTGCTATTTAGACTCTGGAGGGCAATGATGTATCCACCTTTCGTCAACTTCCCTAAATCGACACCAAAAGTCCTGCGGATTGGGATCAAGCATCGATAAACACTGCTTCGAGATGTCTGCCTACAGGCGCCTTTGGTCCATCGTCAGAAGGTGGCACCCAACGTGCACAGACCTCCTTCACCTGCAATTTCTCATAGAGAATATAGTAAACTTTTTCTGCGGAGATGCCTAAAATTTCAGCTATCGCACTTAAATTCACTCGGCGGTCTTCCATGATAATTAGATCAATTTTCGATACCATTTCTGGCGTGGTGACCTCCACTGGACACCCAGGGCGTGCCTCATCTTGCGTCGAAGTTCGCCCACGTTTCAATTCATTTATCCAGTAGTAAATGGTCTTCAGTGATTGTGCAGAGCCTCCATGAGCTTCGCCCAACTCGGCTTTAATTTGGCCGGCCATCCAGTGTTTTAAATAAAAATGTTTGATCACTGCTCGAAGTTCAGCTTTTTCCATTTTGGCGGGAATCACCACACAGCTCAGTGCGAATGGCTGTCAGAAGCTAACTAACTTCGTCGGTACTAGCGAAAAAATTTTCTGTCGTCATATGAAGGGTGCTTCGCGCGCGGCACCTAGAAGAAAACAGAACTGTAGCGCCACCTCTTTTATTTCTACCATACTTATCAAACGACCCTCGTATTTATATAGTTTTCTTGCAGAAGAAATGATGAAATGTTAGCTGTTCAATAAGACCCAATATCTTTTTTCCTTGTGTTTTGTAAAAAACTCGTACATCGTTACACGATCCGTAACAATGCATGTCAAGAATCCTGTCAATAACGGGTCATGAGAACTGCCACCGAAACTTCCAATGCTACATTTCTTTGTTACTGTTGCTAATATGCTTTACATTGCCGTGGTTGTTCTAATTCCCATTTGTGTGTCTTTCAATAATGCAAAATGTTCTTGCGCTGCCATGTACATCGCCTCCTACACCTCCTGATTGGTCCTCCTAGAGGACCAGTCAGGATATTCACGGTAGCATTTAGCCCAGGAGGACATTCTAGTGTATACTATAAAAACCAAGTTGGTCGCTTTATTTAGTGATTCATCATGTGAAATTCACCAAGTGCGGTGCCCAGCAATTCAAACGCGATCATGAGTGCACATGACACCGGCGCTTTTTACAGCGAAGACGTTAAGGGCTAGTTCCCCAAGGATCGCGTCCATGCATAGACAGAAAATCTCGAAGATAGTGTAATGCCCGGCCGACTCGCGGCGGAGGTCAAGCAGGCGTGAAGGACTCCCCTTACGTGGCCCGATTAAGAAGATAACCGCGGCGGAGATACAGTTCGCCATTAAAGGGCCAAGATACACAGATTCGCTGGTAATCCTGCTTCAGAGAGTGGAAGGGCACTGAGTTTGTGTCGGACACTCGGAGATCAGTGTCCCGCGAAATGCAATCTCAATGCGCCACAAATGTCCTCGCTTTCATCGTATACGACAATGCATCAGCTCGATTTACACCGCGCCCACCGGAAGCGCAAGAAGCGCCAGCCGCCATGGGTGCCAATTATAGCGTTTGAATAGCTCAGCAACGTACATCGTATTCCAACTGGTAGAAAGAGTACCTGGTCAAATTTCTGCAGCAGCCGGTGCAAACGAGTGGACAGCAGCCGATGTGTACATGTGGTATTCCCGAAATCGACCAAGTCACAAATCACCTACATGATGCTTAAAGAAAGCGACAGCCTTACGCAGGAGCCGCGGATACCAGGACGGTCGGTGAAAGTGATGAAACCGAGACGCGTTACCTTTAGTCCTTGGAATACCTGATGCCAGCGTTTGTGAAGTAGTCGCTTCGACGGGGCGTCTTCCACATAATAACCGAGTCGTGTCAATTTGACGTATATCTGAATCAAAATTTCAAAGCAAGGAACTTGCAAAGGCGCTTGCGTATTGCAAATTGGCTGCTGGTAAAGGCCTGCAAGTCCCAGAGCTTGTAACCAATCTGCCAGAGGTAGAGCGTGCAAATTTCTCTGGAAATGGTTGCCTAATTATTCATAACGCCTAGTGTTTCAACAACGCCAACGAACATTGATAGCTACATTTATAACATAAATTTAGAATTGTATTGCAGTATATTTGTCGATTTTCAGACATTTCTTTGCGAATTTTCTAACAGCAGAGCATTAAGTGAATAACAAACGTAAAGGTTCTGTGGATTACTTGAGGTCGTTCACTTTCGGTTGCGTGTTTACAGAACACTCGGTTTCAGGATGACATTGAATCGGCTTTCAGCTGCTGCCAATCGCGAACTTGGCTTAATGGAAATTACCAAACCCCTAGTTGTTCGTCTGGACTGTTCGTGGGGTTATGTGAAGGACAGAATGTACCTTTGCTAGATGAGCACACAGTAGAGATGCCCTAATAAAAAAAAATTAGCAAAGCTTGTTCGAAAATACTCGCTTGTGTCATACGAATACCTGAATAACTTCTGCCACTACTAAGGTTGCAGTCCTGATCGTCTGAGAGAGAAAGAGAAAACACTTCGCTATAGGAAAGGCCGGCACGTTGGCGGGGCTCTCAGTCCAGGGCTTCACTTGCAGCAATCTTCAGTGCGTCACCGACAAAGATCGCAAGATGCTGTTGATCTTGGCACAGAATTACTGC